>NC_142509.1:954375-1272500 GCF_057876585.1 Rhinolophus sinicus | reverse complement strand
CCAGCAATCTGTTTGCACAAGCCCAACAGGTGAAGCAGATACCTGCTAAAGTTTGAGAGCCACTGAAGTACGGTAACTACAGATAGGGGTCATTCTTGGGCTCAGTACAAGCTGTTTTAACAACTACTGTCTTCAGTTTGTCCTGCCTGGTACCTTTATGTTACCAGGCAGCTTGGCCCTATATTGCATCTGACTTTTGTGACCCTTGGCAGAGAAGGTAGTTCCATTCTGAGCAAAAGCTGTTGATGACACAATGTCCATCAGCGGATGAATAGATCAACAAAATATGGTATAGACATACAGTGGAGAACTGTTCAGCAATAAAAAGGAAGGAATTTGAAGACATTATGCTAAATGAAATAAGTCAGACACAAGAAGACAAACATTGTATGATTCCACCGACATTAGGAAGCTGGGCTGGTCAAATTCAGAGACAGACAGTAGAATGGCGGCTACCGAGGGCTGCGGGGAGGAGGGAATAGGAAGCTAGTGTTTAACAGGTACCGAATTTCAGTTTAGGAAGTTGAAAAATTTCTGGAGATGGATGCTGGTGACAGTTGTACAGCAATGTGAACAGACTTACTTAATGCCACTGAATGGTACAGTTATAAATGCTTTACATGGAAAATGGTAAGTTTTATGTTCTGTAGAGTTTACTACAGCTGTTTTTTTAATAAACAAAATTTTAAAAATCTCCTTGTGAGACTATGCTGATACCACAGCCTCTCTGAAGTATCTGCTCATAAAAGGCTCCCCATTATTTCTAGAATTAAGTTCTAACTTTCTTTTTCTTAAGTTGTGGCAAAAACATATATATCATAAAACTTACCATCTTAAGCATTTTAAGTGTATAGTCCAGTAGTATTAAATATGTTTACACTGTTGTGAAACAGCTCTCCAGAACTTTTTCATCTTGCAGAATTGAAACTCTATCCTCATTAAACAGGAACTCCTTTTTTGACCCTTCTCCCAGCCCCTGATAACCACCATTCTATTTCTATGTCTGTAACTTGACTATATACCTCATCTAAGTAGAATCATAGTATTTATTCTTTGGTGACTGGCTTATTTCATTTAGCATAATGTGTTCAAGGTTCATCTATGTTGTAGCATCAGTCAGGATTTCCCTCCTTTTTAAGGCTGAATAATATTCTGTTGTATGTATATGCCACATTTGCTTATACATTCACCTATCAATAGACATCTGGGTTGCTTCTTCCATGTGGCTATTGTGAATAGTGCTGTTATAAACATGGGTGTGTGAATATCTCTTCAGACCCTACTTTCAACTATTTTTGTATGTATACCTAGAAGTGGGATTTCTGGATCACATGGTAGTTCTATTTTTAATTTTTTGAGGAACCACCATAGCAGTTTCCATAGAGGTTGCACCATTTTACAATCCCACCAATGGTGCATAAGTGTTCCAAGTTCACATCCCCGCCAACACTTGTTATTTCTATTTTTTGATTGATATCTCATTGTGGTTTTGATTTGCATTTCTCTGATGATGGGTGACATCAAGCATCTTTTCATATGTTTATTGGCCCTTTGCACATCTTGGGAGAAATGTCTATTTATACCTTTTGCCAATTTTTTAATAAGGTTATTTGACTTTTTTTGTTGTTGTTGAGCTGCTGTAGTCCCAACTTTCTTACCTGCCACCCACGACTCTCTTAGACTTGGCTCAGCCAACCTTTTCATGCTTGTCTCTGACTATCCCTTATGTCAGTGCTTGTCATCTGGAGGTGACACTGCCACCCAGGAGATGTTTGGCAAGCCTAGAGACATGTTTGGTTGTCACAGTGTGGGAGCTGGAGGCAACTGCTACTGGCATCAAGTGGGTAGAGACCAGGGATGACGCTAAATATCCTACAATGCTAGGTGAGCTCCCACAACAAAGAATTATCTGGCCAAAATATTGAGAACCTTGTGAGACACTATTCCCAGACACCAAACTCTTCCATTCATTATTTCAAACATTTTGCCCTTGGCTTACACCCTGGGCTCCCTAGAATGCTTCCCTGGCTACCACACCTGACTGAATCCTCCTGCAAACCCCACTCTTGCTGTAAAGCTTTCATGACAAGTCTAATTCATAGTAACTCCCTGCCCTCTTAAAACCTACTCAAGAATTAGCTAGTAAGGATGTATTAAGCTTGCTGCCTCCTCTCCCAGTGAGACTCTACAGGACCCAATTCCCTATCCCCCTCTCCTCTTGCACATAGTAGGTACCATATATGTGCTTCTTGACTGGTTGCCAGGCAGTAAAAAAGGGAGTTGACTGACACAGTGACCCCCCTTCACCCCAACAAACCAACACCAAGGATACCATACTCTAAAAGCTTCTGCCACAACAGACCCTGAATCCAGGCACTAAAAAACCTGAGGACCAGAGCATGCCGAGAGCCCTACTGAGGCTATTTCACCTCCCTCTAGATTCCAGGTATCCCCAAGAGCAGGCCAAGTCCAGCCACACACCAGAAGAGACAGGCGCTCTGCACATCTCTGTCTTGTTTACCTCCAGCTGCTCGCTGTCCTGAGTCTACAAGCCCATAAGCTGTGTGCCTCAGCTCACTATCCAGGTGATACACTGAATTCATAAATACAGCTTGGCAAATCCCAGCAGCCAAATGACTGGCTTTGATTTTCATACTGGGCCCTGCAGGGCTAGAACAATTATGCTGCATCAGTTTGGAATCATAAAAATCTCTTTTTTTTTTTACGCTTTTTTCTCCATATTTTTTTTTTAACCATATGATTTAACTGCTATGTGGGATATAAAACTGAAAGCAACAACGGAACAAGTCAAACAAATAAAAAAACAAAAACTCATGGACACAGACAATAGTTTAGTGGTTACCAAAGGTTAAGGGGGGAGAGGTAGATGAGGATAAATGGGTCAAACATATGGTGATGGAAGGAGAACTGACTCTGGGTGGTGAACACACAATGTGATGTACAGATGATGTGTTACAGAATTGTACATTTGAAATTTACAGAATTTTACTAGCCATTTACTAGTCACCCCAATGAATTTTAATTAAAAAAGAATCTCTTAATGATACAGCTGCTACTCTAGCAGTGGCACCCTTGTCCAACAAGGCCATGCTCCTCCCACACAACTCGAAAGGCAGCTCACCAGGCTCCAGGTGCTTGCTTCCTGCCCCTGAAGACTTACCCTGAAGCACCAGAGCTGACCAGTACCTGGCCAGGTAATCCAGCAGGCCCATGTTGCCACTATACAGGCATATCTGCCCATCTGAACTCATCTAGCCTTGCAGACAGGTTTTAGGATGAACGGGCTGTGCCTGACAATGAGCCCTGAAGAGCTCCTGACTTGCTCACTATATAAGTTACTGGCCCAACCACCTTAACAATACCCACCACTACCTAGAATCCCATTCTGGAGAGATCAAGCTAATAATGACTACATATTCTGATACTGTGGTAGGCAATTCACATAGGACATCTCACTAGATATCATTATCCCTATTTCAGGTGTCAGAGACTTTAAGTAACTTCTCCCAGGTGACATAGGCAATACATGACAGAGCTAGGATTCAAACCTCAAGCCAATTAATCCCAAACCCATGCTCTTTTCTTCACATGGCATTATAAAAATCCTTTCTCCATATCAAAATTGCTCCACGATTCCCTCCAACCACTCATACCCAGCCTGCACTGCCTCCCCTGGGGGTCTCTCACCCCTGATTGTCAGTGTTGTTACATTAAGCTTCTTTTCACTCCAGTTCCCATTATATCATCTCTGCCTGGCATTATAAAGCAGCCCATCATAAACATCAGCTTGATTACAAGCAGAGACTGTTGACTCTGATAAATAAGCCTGTGTAATATATATAGAAGGAAAAAGAGACACCTCTATATTTTCCATTTTGTAAAGATAAGTTGCCTCAATTGTTTAATCAATAAAAATGCCTCTCTAACTCCTACTGGTATTCCGGAGCAATTTCAGACAGAGTGAAAACAAAGCATCACATCTGTATGCCTATCAGGACAAACAGGGTCTGATTGGGCCCCCAGATGAAGGAAGGATCAGACCTAATGCCAGTCTACTGAAGGCTCCTGTGGGGACCTCCCTCACTGTCATGCTTAAGCCCCAGCTGCTCCAGGGCAGAAGAGGAAGTAGCAGGTGTCTTGATCTCAAGTACACATCAGGTTTGGGATAAGCCAAAACGCAGAGAAATTCATCTAAATTGTGGTGTTTAATCTAATCAGGGAATCCCTAAGGGCAAAACCACCCTACAAGTTAGAGGAAGAACAGCCTTGATAGTGAGGCAGAGGAAGGGGGGATTAAAAAGGGAGGGTGCTCATCTTAAATGATTAATTGTCACCCCCAATTCTCATCCCTCCAACTAGTGCCACGTTGAGACACTCAGCATCTCAGCATGAGTGGACACCTACTCACTGACCTTCTTGTTTCCTGTCTTATGGCCTCTAATTCTCACCATAGCCTCGGTCATTTACAGAAAACAAACATCTGAGGGAAGAAGGAATAGTCACTCCCTTACAGAACATTTCTCATTCATTTGTCCAATGTCTACATGAGAAAGTCCAAACTCCTCTCTAAATAAAGGCCCTCCCTGAACTACGTTCTTCCAGACTCAACCCTCATCCTCCTTTCTCTGGCTGTTCCAAACTCTTTGCAGTCCCCTGAATGACCTACACCTCATGCTCCTAAGTCTTTGCACATTCTGATCCTTCCCCTAAAGTGTCATTCCCAGCATCCTCTCTTGACAAACTTTTACTCACCATTTAAGATCCATTCACATGAACTTTTTTTTTAAAATGGGGTGAAAATTGTTAGTGAAATTACAGATTTTAGGTGTACAATTCTATATTACATAATCTATAAATCCTATTGTGTGTTCACCACCCAGAATTAGTTCTCCTTCCATCACCATATATTTCATCCCCTTTACACTCATCTCCAACCTCCCACCCCCCTTACCCTCTGGTAACGACTAAAATACTGTCTGTGTCTATGAGTTTTTGTTTCTCATTTGTTTGTCTTGTTCTTTTGTTGTTTTTCGTTTACATACCACATATCAGTGAAATCATATGGTTCTCTGCTTTTTCTGTCTAACTTATTTCGCTTAGCATTATACTCTCAAGATCCATCCATGTTGTCACAAATGTTCCTATATCATCTTTTCTTACCGCCGAATAGTATTCCATTGTGTATATATACCACAACTTCTTTATCCATTCATCTATCGAAGGACATTCTGGTTGCTTCCATGTCTTGGCCACCGTAAACAAAGCTGCAGTGAACATTGGAGCACACGTGTCTTTATGTATAATGTTTTCAGATTTTTTGGGTAGATACCCAGGAGAGGGATTGCTGGGTCATATGGCAATTCTATTCGTAATTCTTTGAGGAACCTCCACACTGCCTTCCATAACGGCTGCACCAGTCTGCATTCCCACCAACAGTGTATGAGGGTTCCTTTTTCTCCACAGCCTCTCCAACATTTGTTACTATTTGTCTTGTTGATGATAGCCATTCTGACAGAGGTGAGGTGATATCTCATTGTGGTTTTTATTTGCATTTCTCTGATGATTAGTGATGTTGAGCATTTTTTCATGTCTGTTTGCCATTTGTATGTCCTCTTTAGAGAAATGTCTCTTCAGGTACTCTGTCCATTTTTCAATTGGGTTGTTTGTTTTTTTGTTGTTGAGTTTCATGAGTTCCTTGTATATTCTGGATATTAGCCCCTTAACGGAGGCACTGTTTGCAAAAATCTTCTCCCATTCAGTTGGTGGCCTCTTTATTTTGTCGGTGGTTTCTTTTGCTGTGCAAAAGATGTTAAGTTTCATATAGTCCCATTCATTTATTTTAGCTTTTACTTGGAGTCAAATTCATAAAATGCTCTTTGAACCCAAGGTCCATAAGTTTAGTACCTATGTTTTCTTCTATGCAGTTTATTGTGTCAGGTCTTATGCTTAAGTCTTTGATCCATTTTGAATTAATTTTGGTACATGGTGACAGATAGCAGTCCACTTTTATTCTTTTGCACGTGGTTATCCAATTCTCCCAGCACCATTTATTGAAGAGGCTGTCTTTCCTCCATTGTATGTTTTTAGCTTCTTTGTAAAAAGTTATCTGTCCATATTTATGTGTTTATTTCTGGCTTCTGAATTCTATTCCATTGGTCTATGTGTCTGTTTTTCTGCCAATACCATGCTGTTTTGATTATTGTAGCCCTGTAGTACAAGCCAAAGTCAGGAAGTGTGATACCTCCATTATTGTTCTTTTTTCTTAAGATTGCTTTGGCTATTCGGGGTCTTTTGTGGTTCCAAACAAATCTGATGATTTTTTGTTCTATTTCTTTAAAAAACGCCATTGGGATTTTGATGGGGATTGCACTGAATCTGTATATTGCTTTGGGTAATATGGCAATTTTAACTATGTTGATTCTTCCAATCCATGAGCACGGAATGTCTTTCCATTTCTTTGTGTCTTCTTCAATTTCTTTCAAAAATGTCGTAGTTTTCAGCATATAGGTCCTTCACATCCTTGGTTAAGTTTATTCCTAGGTATTTTTCTTTTGGCTGCAATTGCAAAAGGAATTGTTTTTTGAATTTCTTTTTCTGAGATTTCATTGTTAGTATACAGGAATGAAATGGACTTTTCTACGTTGATTTTGTAGCCAGCAACTTTACTGAATTCGTTGATTGTTTCTAATAGCTTTTTGGTAAAGTCTTTAGGGTTTTCTATATATAGCATCATGTCATCTGCAAAGAGTGACAATTTAACTTCTTCATTCCTAATATGGATGCTTTTTATTTCTTTCTCTTGACTGATTACTCTGGCAAGGACTTCCAACACTATGCTGAAAAGCAGAGGTGATACGGGACATCCCTGTCGTGTTCCTGAACGTAGAGCAAAGGGTTTCAGTTTTTCACCGTTAATTATGAGATTAGCTGAGGGCTTTTCATATATGACCTTTATTATGTTAAGTTATTTTCCTTCTATACCTATTTTATTAAGTGCTTTAATCATAAATGGATGTTATATGTTATCAAATGCTTTTTCTGCATCAATTGATATAATCATATGATTTTTCTCCTTTAATTTGTTTATGTGATGTATCACATTGATGGATTTGCGGATGTTGAACCATCCTTGTGCCCCTAGGATGAAACCCACGTGGTCGTGATGAATAATCTTTTTAATGCATTGTTGTATTCGATTTGCTAGAATTTTGTTTAGGATTTTTACATCTATATTCATCAGAGATATTGGGCTCTAGTTTCTTTTTTTGTGTGTTGTCCTTACCAGGTTTTGGTATCAGGGTAATGTTGGCCTCATATAATGAGTTGAGGAGTACTGTCTCTTCTTCAATTCTTTGAAAGAGTTTGAGCAGGACTGGTATTAGATCCTCTTTGAAGGTTTGGTAGAATTCACTAGTGAAGCCATCTGGTCCCGGACTTTTGCTTTTGGGAAGGTTTTGGATGACTGATTCAATTTCGTTACTGGTGATGGGTCTGTTTAGATTTTCCAGTTCTTCATGGTTCAGCCTTGGAAGGCTATATGTTTTCGAAGAACTTGTCCATTTCTTCCAGGCTACTGAATTTGGTAGCATATAGTCCTTCATAGTATTCTTGGATGATCCTTTGTATTTCTGTGTCATCCGTGATAACTTCCCCTTTTTCATTTCTAATTTTGATAATTAGTGTTTTCTCTCTTTTTATCTTAGTGAGTCTAGCCAAGGGTTTATCAGTTTTGTTAATCTTTTCAAAGAACCAGCTCTTTGTCACATTAATTTTTTCTATTGTCTTTTTGTTCTCTATTTCATTTAGTTCTGTTCTGATTTTGTTATTTCCTTTCTTCTGCTGACTTTAGGTTTCACTTGTTCTTCTTTTTCTAGTTCTTTAAGGTGTAACATGAAGTTACTTATTTGGGATTTTTCTTGTTTCTTGAGATAGGCCTGTAATGATATAAATTTCCCTCTTAATACTGCTTTCGCTGCATCCCAAAAATTTCGGTAGGTTGTATTTTCATTGTCGTTTGTTTGTATGTGTCTTTTGATCTCTCCTCTAATTTTTTCTTTGACCCAGTCATTCTTTAAAAGTATGTTGTTTAATCTGCATGTGTTTGTGTTTTTTCCTGCTTTCTTTTTGAGATGATACCCAATTTCAAAGCCTTGTGATGAGAGAATATGCTTCGTATGATTTCAATCTTCTTAAATTTGCTGAGGTTAGTTTTATGTCCCAATATATGGTATATTCTTGAGAATGTTCCATGTACACTAGAAAAGAATATATAGTCTGGTGTTTTAGGATGAAGTGCTCTATATATGTCAATTATGTCCATTTCATCTAATGTGTCATTTAGAGCTGCTATTTCATTGTTCATTTTCTTTTGGATGATCTATCTTTATCTGTCAGTGAGGTATTTAGGTCCCCTAGTATAATTGTGTTTTGGTCAATTTCTCCCTTTAGTTCTGTTAGTAGTTGCTTGGTATATTTCAGTGCTTCCTGATTGGGGGCATAAATATTGATGACTGTTATATCTTCTTGTTGTATAGTCCCCTCTACCATTATGAAATGTCCATCTTTGTCTCTTGTTATCTTTTTCACCCTGATGTCTGTTTCACCTGATATCATTATGGCTACACCTGATTTTCTCTGGGTACCATTTGCTTGGAGTGTCAATTTCCACACTTTCACTTTGAGTCTATGGTTGTTCTTGTAGCTGAGATGTGTCTCTTGGAGACAGCATATGGTTGGGTTTAGTTTTTTGATCCAATCTGCTAATCTGTGACTTTTTATTCGTGAGTTCAGTCCATTTACATTTAGGGTGATTATTGATATGTGAGGATTTCCTGTCATTCTATTTTTAGTTTTCTGGTAAGGTTGTGTCTCCATTGTTTCTTTGCCTTTTTGTTGTTGTCTATTATTTCTGTGTGGTGGTATTCTATGATGTTTCCCTCTGTTTCTTCTTTTATTACAGTATCTATTTCAGTTCTGGATTTTTTTGAGTGGTTACCCTTAAGTTTATGTAAAAGAAAGTTTGGTATTTAGAGTATTCCATTTTCTTCAGCACGCTTACTTTCTCCATTCCCATATTCCGTTTCAGGCCTTTACTCTCCCCCTTTTTGAGTTTTGGTTGCCACAAATTGACCCTGTTGACGGTGGTCGAATAGCCTCCTTTAGTATTTCTTGTAGTACAGGTCGTGTATTAGAAAATTCCCTCAGATCTGTATGTCTGGAAAGGTCTTTATTCCTCCTTCATATCTAAAGGATATCTTTGCTGGATATATTATTCTTGGCTCATGATTTCTCTCTTTCAATAGTTTGAATATTTGGTTCCACTCCCTCCTGGCTTGTAGAGTTTCTGATGAAATATCTGATGACAATCTAATGGGCTTTCCTTTGTAGGTTACCGTCTTCTTTTCCCTGGCTGCCTTGAGGATGCTTTCTTTGTCTTTGATTTTAGACAGCTTGAATACAATGCACCTTTGAGAAGGCCTGTTGGGATTGAGGTAATTAGGTGATCTATTTGCTTCTTGGATTCGAGGATCCAGTTCTGTCCACAAGTTTGGGAAGTTCTCATCAACAATTTGTTTGAATATATTCTCTGTTCCCTTCTGTCTTTCTCCTCCTTCTGGTATGCCCATTATTCTTATATTGCTCTTTCTGATGGAGTCAGAAAGTTCTTGTAGAGTTCTTTCATTTGTTTTAAGTCTCAAATCTCTTTCTTCTTCCATCCGTGTCAACTCCAGTTTTCTGTCTTTGATGTCACTGATTTCTTTCCTCCATCTGGTCAACTCTATTACCTAAGCCGGCTATTTCATTCTTAATTTCTTCTATTGCATTAATCTCCAGGAATTCTTTTTTTCTTTTAATTCAATCTCTTTCATAAAATGCTCATGTTGTTCTTTGATTGTGTTTCTGAGTTCATTAAACTGCCTTTTTGTGTTTTCTTGCATCTCGTTGAGTTTTTTCCGAACTGCAATCTTGAATACTCTGTCATTTAAGTCATATATTTCCATATCTTTAAATTCCTTTTCTGGAGACTTTTCACTTTCTTTCTGAGCTGTCTTGTTGCTTTGGTTATTCATGGCAATTACTGATTTACTATTTCTCTTCCTAGACATCTACAGGAGTGGCTTCTGCAACAGGTTGATAGGAAGAGGTCTTTCTTTTGTTTTCCAGTACTTGTTGGTAGAATGTTTTATGTTCTCTCCAACTGCAGCCTTTTTTTTCTCTCTCACACGGTAGTACTATGTTTTCTCTGCACTATTCCAGCTTGTCACACAATGGGGGGATTCCCTGGGAGACGGGCTTCTCCTCTGGTAATAGTTCACCTGGGTCACAGGCACAATGTCCGTGTAGGTATGCGGAGAGGTTTTGAAGTTCCAAAGCTCTTCCTGCACCAGATTCAGAGCCCGTATATTTCAGCAGTTCTGTTTACTCCTGCAGGGATTCGCCCAGATAGGTGGGGCCAGGGGCGGGGTGAGTTGTGAGAGGTGGCCCAGAGCAATGGCAGCAACCACCACCACAGCCAGTCCTGTTTCCACAGCTGCCTCCCCTTTGCCGGAACTAATTGAGCTACAAATCTGTGTCTGCGATCCACAGTTCTCAGAACAGCAAATATTCTGTTGTATTTATCTGACACTGCTACTGTTCCGCTTCTAGCACAGGGCAGGTGGGGGCGGGATGACCTCTGGCAGGGTACACAGGGTATGGCTAGTCTCAGTGCCCAAGGCTTCCGTTCTCTGCTTGGCAGTGAGGGCTTAAACCACCGTTTTCAGCCTTCTTCCCTCAGTCTTTTCTCTGAGGTCTCTGCCATGAGCATTGGGTTCAGCTATGTTACATGCTGTCTCCTCAGCCCTGTGGGCCATAAACAGAGCCCTAGCAATCCAAGTTCTTCCCCCTCCCGCAGCTGCGGTAGTTCCGGGAAGCAGCGAGCTCGGAGCACTGAGCTAGGTCTGCGTCCTGCACCCATGGGTCTCCGTCCCTGCACTTCTCCCTTCTCTCCTCCCCTGCTCGTGTGATTCACCCACCTTTAGGTGGATTCAGTAGTGGGCCTCTTCGTCTTGCCTGTCTGCTGTGCAGGGAGTCCTTTGTGGAGTTATTGTTGTTCGATTAGTTGTAAATTCCAGGGGAGCTTTACAGAGGCTCACCTCATGCCGCCATTTTGATGATGTCTCCCACATGAACTCTTATAAGTGCCTTCCCTGCTCCCCATTGTACTCCTGTCCCAGAGCCCTGCTACCCTTTGCACATAGGTCTATCACACATGACACTCTAAGCATCAGCTAATCTGCCCATTTCTTTGTGCCAGTGACTTGTATCTACAGCCCTTACTTCTGCCCTGAACTCCACACTCATGCCTAGCTGTCCCCTTGCCAAATGCTCATATGTCTCATAGGGCTTTCCAAAACATAACTCTGAACTCACATCTCCCAAACTTTTTCTCCCCATGAGTCCCCCATTTTAGAAAATGGCACCCCAATCCAACCAGTTGCTTGAGCCAAACTCCTAGTGACCCTTAATTCCTCATTCTCTCTCATGTTCCACATCCAAAAACCAGTCCTGTTGTTAATCCTATCTCAAAACCATATCTAATATAAAAGTAATTCAGTGAAGGACAATCTGTTTAACAAACGATGCTGAAACAACTGGATATCCATTTGCCAAAAAATAAACCTTAACCCATACCTCTCACCGTATACAAAAAAAGACTCAAAATGAATCATAGACCTAAACTATATCTAAAATAATAAAACTTCTAGAGGAAAACACAGGAGAGAAACCATTTGTGATCTTGGATTAGGCAATCAGTACGGACTGACATAAAATACCAAAAGCACAATCCATAAAAGAAAAAATTGATAAATTAGACTTTATCAAATTAATAACTTATGCTTTTCAAAAGGCGTTGCCAAAAGAATGAAAAGAATCTAAAAGAATTAAAAGCAGGGTCTCAAAGAGATATATTTACATCCAATTTTATAGCAGCATTACTCACAATAGCCAAGAGGTGGAAACAACCCAAAAGTCTATTGACGGATGAATGGATAAGCAAAATGTGGCATACACATACAACGGAATATTACCATCCTTAAAAATGAAGGAATTTCTGATACATGTTACATCATGGATGAACCCTAAGGACATTAAATCAAGTGAAATAAGCCAACACAAAAGGGCAAATACTATTTGATTCCACCTAGTGAGTAGTCAAATTCATGGAGACAGAAAGTAAAATGGTGGTTCCAGGAGCTGGGAGGAGGAGGGAATAGGGAATTGTTATATAATGGGTACAGAATTTCAGTTTTGAAAGATGAAAAGAGTTCTAGAGATTGGTTGTAAAACAATGTGAATGTACTTGAATTCTACTGTATACTTAAAAATGGCTCAGATGGTAAAATTTATGTTATATTTTACTACAATTAAAATAATAACAAACCACAAAATCTGGACCATCATGATAAGAGACTCAAAGAGGATGTCTTCTGGAACCATTCTCTGAATGACAATAGAGGAGTGGTCTGTGATAAGTGAATTACATATGTTTTGGTCTATGTTCTATTTTCATAAATATACATGGTCTTGTGATTTTGAGAGAGAGAGAGGAGACAAGCCACAGACTGGGAGAAAATATTTGTAAATTCACATATCTGATAAAGGACTTGTATCCAGAATATATAACAAACTCTCAAAACAACTCAATAATAATAAAACTAACAAGCAATACAAAAATGTACAAAAGGCTCAAATAGATACTTTACCCAAGAAGATACAGGGATTGCAAATAAGCAGATTAAAAAAAACACTCACATCATTAATCATTAGGGAAATGCAAATTAATACCACAAGATACCACTATACATCTATTAAAATGGAGAAAGGAGTAAACTGATATATGAAATGCATTATGCTAAGGCTCTATAAACTACATACCATATCATTCCATTTATATGACTTTATATGAACAAAAACAGATCACTGGCAGGTGTGAGATGTAGGAAAGGTGTTGACACAAAGGACACAGGGGCACTGGGAGGTGATGGAAATGTTGTATATCTTGACTATGGTGGTCGTCACACTACCACATGCATTTGTCAAACCCCATGGAGCTTTATGCTAAATAGGATGACTTGTCCTGCATGGAAAGTGTACCTTAGTAACAACAATGAAAGCATAAGTATCTGGACCCTGCCCAGCAGGCACCTGTTGTTGCCAGGGCCACTCCCTGTCTAAGCCTCTGTCAGCTCTCACCCAGCCTACTGCTACTTATCCCTTCTTAACCTTTCCTCCCTTATAATTTATTCTTCAAGAGCAGTAAGAATTTTCTCCAATATAATTCAGATTATGTCCCTTCCCTGCTTAAAACTCCTCCAGTGTCTTCTCATCTCATTTTAGAGTAAAATGCAAATTCCTTCCAGGCCTAGAAGGCCAAGCCTGGTGCTCTAGCCTCACAGCACACCCCTCCCCTGTGTCCACCACGAGCCAGCCACTCTGGCCATCTGTCTGGATTCTCGAGGACCCCCAGCATGTCAAATGTGAAAGACTTCACACCTGCTGAGTTGCCCTCACCTGGAAGGCTCTGCCCTGACCGCTCTGTGGCTGGATCGTTCTTACCTTTCAGGTCTGAGCATACGTGTCGCCTCCTCAGAGAGGCACTCCCTCTGTTCATCCCACGTCATCACTCTGCACCCGCACACCTCGTCTACCCCAAGGTTTTCATTTTGTGATGGTGCTCATTGCGTCCTGACAATCCTTATTTACCATTGGTTGTGCTCACTCCACTAGAGCACCATCATGCTGGCCTTGTTCACTTCTGAATCCTTGGTGCCAGGGCCTGTCATGGCACACAGTGGGTGCTCCATAAATGATGCTTGGACTGTTATCTTCAGGGAGGAGTCTCCCTCTGAGCCTTAGTGGATACTCATGGTGGGGTCAGAGTCACTGACCATGGGGAAAGCACAGGATTGCCTGCAGGATCTTCTACCCTCACCCCTGCTCTGGACGAAACATTTCACCTGGGACTTCCAACAACCAGTTAGTGGCAGAGCCAGGGCTCAAACCTAGCTATCTGTGGAGGTGTTGGCATTAACAACCCTCTCTACCTCCCACTCTGAGGATCTGTGAAGATGGGTCGAACTTGGAACCACGCAAGAAAGCAAAAAATGCATGGTAGGGCAGTACCAGGATCCGTTGGCCAGCTGGGCCCAGTCCTCAGGTCTGCCCATTCCAAACTCCAGGATTGAGGGGCAACTGTTGAGTGGTTTGCAGGATTAACAATCTGATTATACCAGGTTACACCGAGAGCCAAGTATGTGTCTGGCGCTGTGCTAGGTATCTCTTTTACAAAAGGGAGGGAAGATGGTTAATATCAGCTTACTAGATGCCTGGTATGTCCTAGAAGTTCCTAGTTGTCTTCTTAACACACAACATGATAGTATCCTCATTCTTATGTGACCTCAGAGAAGTCATGCCTGCTGTGTTAAGTAGCAGAGACTTTTGGAGTCCATGTCTAGAGTTGGTTCCATCGAATGCCTAGGCACAGCTCTAAATCTCATTCTTTCTCCAGTTTCTTGGGAAGCATTAACTCAGCATGTTCTCAACCAAAGAGCAGAGGAGCAGACCAGGGCCCCAAGGGACCCTGCTGCTGTTGGAACATTTGGCCTCCCCGGGGCAGTGCCCACCTCTGTTCTCATGTCCCGTCTCCTATAGATGCAGATACAGATGAGTTAACTTCAACCAATGTCCCAGCCCTGAGGAAGGCAACTGGTGCCATTCTATTTCTCTGCCCCCAGCCTTGTTTCTCTCCTTCTGTCCGTCTCTCTCCTTCTTTGTCTCATGCATATGCTCACAGGCATACACTCACTGGGACACTGCTACCACCACTTTTCCAACTTCCTTCAGCTGTTCAACTCACTCTACCAAAAGGACAGATAAAGGCTCTGGAAAACCCTACTGCAGGGGATCAAGGGCATTAAAAGGATGTCTTGGCTGCAGTTTTTGTCCCTAGGGCCAGAGCCAAGGAGTCTGTGCACTGCACAGGGGCTCAGGGCCACCTGGACCCTGCTCTGACACCGCCAGACCTCATGAAGTGCTCAGCCTTGCTAAATACCAGCCAGGTGGCCAGGGCTGCATTCATGGCTCCCAGTAGGGAGGAGCTCTGTCCAGCAGGTGCTCTGGGCCATCTCAGCTGCAGCACAGTGGGGTGGTTAGGGAGAGCTGGAGAGAGGAGGGCAGGAACTGCCATAATTTCATGTCTGGCCTTTCCTAGCTGACAGGCAAAATGACTCTGTGATCCGCTAGCTCTAAATTAGTTGTATTTTAAGATCCCCGTCCGTCGAAAATATCCCATTAAATCCTAATGACCTGCCTTTTAAGAAACTCCCCTATTGGACAGCTTACCCTAGAAGAACATGGTAGGATGTTGGTAGCAGATAGGGGTAGGTGAACACCCAAGAGA
The DNA here is from genome assembly GCF_057876585.1 of Rhinolophus sinicus. Taxonomy (NCBI): domain Eukaryota; kingdom Metazoa; phylum Chordata; class Mammalia; order Chiroptera; family Rhinolophidae; genus Rhinolophus; species Rhinolophus sinicus. Next base: position 1,257,037 of record NC_142509.1, on the reverse strand, counting down.
TAGTGTCCAGAATGGACTCCCACCCACCTTTCCTCGGGCAGCTGTCTTCAGAAAATGAAGTAAACAAGTCCTTCCAAACTGAGAAATCACCATCATCCCATTGTGTGCTTCCCACAGGACCCCGTTCCTTGTCACTGGACCTCTCTCAGGCCACAGCCTACTCACCCACTCTGAAACCCACCTGGCCCCTCTCCAACGTAGTTAGTTTATGTCTCGAGGCTGCAGAAACCACTGGCTTCGACTCCACCAGATGCAGAATTCAGGACAGCGTCGTACCCTGCCCCACTTCTCCATGTGTGCAGCTGAAGCTAGGAGTCTCCTTTTGAAAGAAAGATGCCACATGGCCTTCAGAATTATTCAGACGTTAACTACCTGGATAAATAATTTCTCCTATATTGTCATTATCACCTCTCTTGCTGAAGCTAAAGTATAATACTCCTCTTTTATATTCAGAATGGAATATGCTTCTGGTGACTCCTGGGGAGAGGGGAAAGAAAGAGGAGAGGGCAAGCTTGGGGGAAGAGGGAGAAGAATTTTTCCAGCTCCTCACCCAACATGAGCAGTCTGGATGCCCAGTAGGAGCTAAGGTGAGACTGAGCAAAAGGCCAGGGGTCACCTGAAACCGAACAATAGCCAGCCTTATCCCTGGCCCAGCACAGGCTGGTGGTCAAAGAGGGGACTTGGGAACATAGGCTGACGAGGATCCATCCAACTCCAAGAGCTCCTTGTATAACCTTGGACTTGTTACCACTTGAGCCTGACTCTCTAGAGACACGGCCACTTGCCCTGGCCACAGTGGCTGTCCATGACCATCAGAGGTCTAAGTAGGGTTTCTCTTCACTGACCCTGGATTAGAAAGGGTCTTGGCTAGATCCTTTCCTTCCTTTCTTTATACTCTCTCATCTCATGTAACCTTTGGTCTCCACCTGCTTAGGTCATGAGAAAGCTAGGCACAGGTGTGTGATCCTCCCTGCTTCCTGTAGCACACCTGGCCAGTCAAAACTCTCACCTAGACAATGACACCTGCCTCTCCACACTCCCATCCCTCCCCTAGGAGAGGATGAAAGGGGAACCCCAGTTCTCCTGAAGTCCAGCCTAACCAAGCAGAGAAGACAAAGGTATTACCAACTTACATTATTACAACTCATTTTAAAGTTATTATTATGGATTCTTAAGATGTAAATAGTGAGGAAACCTACTGTCCCACTAATTAACTCAGCAAACTCCCTGAAATAACAGGAGTTGTTAATTGTAATTCTAAACTCATCCCCAACCTACCATCACTGGATTCAACTAATTAAACAACAATCAGCCAGCACCAGGCTTTCATGGGGAAGATGGACTATTCCTTTTCATAGCCGCAATTAGGCAACACATTCAATAATCAGAATGAAATACAAATTTACCCAGAAGCCCAGTAAATTATGACCATTCACTCTGTTTTCTTATGGTACCCTCCTAAAAAAGAAAAGGGGCTGCATCTTCTAGCTACAGCAGGATGCCATCTGGACGACCTTTGCGACACTCCTCAGGGTCCCCCTAAACAGGTTTCTGCTGGCCAGTTCATAAGCACCAACTGAAGCAGAGGGCGCTGCTGAATGCCCATATCTAGTTCTGCTAATATCTGTTGGTGTGCCGAGCAGGAGATCAGAGTGGCTCCTGGTTTCTAGAGGGAGAATGGTGGAGAATGAGGCAAGAGTAGACATCTCGTGTATGGTTGTGCCTTGGCTGGTGTGTAAGGGACACACCCCAACACATTCACACTCTCAGCACACCCCATTCAGAAAACGCTTTGCATTTCTGGCAAAAAAAAAAACCCCACAAAGAACAAAAAACAAAGTGGGGTGGGGAAGGGCTTGGAAGATGATGGGAAGAACCCCACACCAGAGGGAAGTGATACAGACAAATTTTATGAGAAGCCACTGAATAAAGTGTGAAAGTTAAATGAGGTAAAAGTCAGTGGCATTAGAAGGCACAATTGGTAACCACAAGATTGCCACGGGAATATGAAAGTCAGTTTGGGGAATATAATCAATAGTATAAAGATTTTGTAGGGTACCCGATGGACTGTTGTCTTAGCATTAGGGAGACCACTTCAGGGATGGTGTAGATGCCTGATTACTGCGCTGTACACCTGAAGCTCAATAATACTGAATGTCAACTATAATTTTATATATGTGTATATATAGTCACAAAGAGTGGAGTACAGCATAACAAGTAGAGACAGTCCAAATGTAAGGGCTGTATACGATGTCAGAGGGGTAGTAGATTGGGGGAGGGAGGTTATCACTTTATGAGGGGTGTAAATGTCTAACTATTACATTGTTTTGTACATCTGAAACTAATAATAATAAAAAATAAAATAAAATAAAAAGGCAGTGGCTGGGCAGGGAGAAAGAGAGGCATGAGACGATCCATGGAAAGATACTACTCGCATTGAGGTGCCACAGTCTGAGCAGAACACCTGTAGTCTTCAGAATTTTCAAAAACATTCATGTCCTCAACTGAAGAGAGCAAAGGTCCCAGCATTAATGTGCATAACCGAGTCATCTCAGCTAGTCTACCTAGGGATGGTGGGCATGGCAGGGTCCTCTGAAGCAAAAAGGCTACTGAGCATAGTGCCATTCGCCCCTTCCTAGAACTCACTGAGGGCAAAGCAGGAGCTAGTCACCAAAAGCATGGAAAACTTGAGGAGAAATTCAAGTGAAGAGATGTAAACTCCTTGAGATCATGTACCCTTTCCCTGTCATTCATTATAGACTTGGGAACATAGTAGGTGCTCAATAAACATGTGTAAGCAGAGATTCATGGTTCTGGGACAACCCTCTGTGGGCACTGTGGAGAGACACAGAAGAAAAAGCCTCCCCTCCCTGAAGATTTATTGACGGAGTGCTTCAGTGGAGAGCAAGTGATGCTCTCAGAATTAATTAATTAATTAATTAATTCGAAAGCATTTATTGAGCATCTACTGCATACCACCTGCATGCCAGGTATCAGGGGTTCAGAACGAGCAAGACAGGCACAGGCCCTGCCCTAATAGAGCTTACAGTCCTAGGACAGAGGGACAAGTGAGCAAACAGTCAGGAAGAGTGAGAAATGCAGTGATAGAGGGTGTTACAGCCTTCCCAAAGGAAAACAACGTTCAAGCTGAGACCTGAGGAATACATAGGAGTAAGCCAGGTGCCACCATTTATTTCCTCATCTGTAAAACGGAAGTAAGAATTCCCTGCCTCATAGGGTTGTTGTGAGAATTAAATGAGATAATCTCTATAAGCTGTTCCAGGCCCTGGGGCATAGCACGCACTGTTTAAGTGTCTGCTTTTGCTGCTATTATTATTATTATCCCTCCATCATCCCCCATTTGGGAAAAGACATATAACCACAGAAGTCATCCTTGATACTTGCTCTCAGCACTGTTCTCTGCTCATTCAGATATAACCACACAAAGTACACCACTGCTCAATTCCAGCAGCATTTATGGAGCCCCTGTGACACAGCTGGCACATGCTAGGGAATGACTTGTTCTTAAGCTTATGATAAGGTGGGACAGAAGACACCTAATAAAGTATTAAATTTCATATTGCATAGTCTATCCTGGTATTGATCCCAGAGGTGAGAAGAATTGTGAGGACATGTTCTCATGGCTGTAGGGTCCTCCCAAGGTAGCAGCTCCCAAGTCATGAGCCAGTGGAGATGAGTCAGCAGGAGCCCCAAGGCCTTGCCATCAGCCAAGCCTCAGCCACATTCTATCCAGTCCTCTAAGGTGTGGAGGAGCCAGAGTGAGAGCACAGACTTTGGTGTTAGTTCAGGCCACCTCCAGATATCAGGGGCTAGTAGAGGGTCCTGAGCCCCAAGCACTGGACCTCGGTGGCTCCCTGGCTCCTGATTCAGGCCCAGGCACACACTGTCCATGGTGGCCAGGACCAGGGCCTGCTGACTCCAAGTCTGGTCTCGCCCTACTCTTCTGCCCACTCCTGTGCACCTCCTCCTCCCACCTAGGGAGACAAGATTTGAGCTGAACTCAAAGAACTCACAAGCTAATGCTGAAGAAAGCTGAGCTGAGGCCCAGGGTTCTTAGCAGCTGCAGGGTGGCATGGGTAGGGACCGGCTGTGCAGCCAGGCCTAATTCAGTGACTTCCTGCTTCCTATTCACCTTCTTTTTCCTCAGCAGCAAATCACCAAGACCTTTTTCATCACGTCCCAGCTCTTAGAAACCATTAAAGAGTCTGACTGACCACCCTTAGAAACACACTCGAGGGGAAATTCTCACACACAAATACAGATTTATTCCCTGACCACAAGTAGCTTTATTGATCAAGCATCACTGTCATTAACAACAAACATTTATGGGGCTCTTAATCAGAGCGCACAGCCTGTCCTTTGGCCCAAGCATGGACATGGAGGAACCCATACCAAGTGAGCAAAAGCAATGAAGTTCATGGCCTTGGGGCGATTACAGTCCACAACAAGTCACTTTTGAAGGGAAGCAGAGTTTGCCACCCCAAAATATGAGTTTTCGGATATTGATTTTAAGCTGGTTATTAAGGAACAAAAGACTCAGAAAAAAACCTTTGACCTTTCCCCCAACTGCCTGAAAAGGAATTTAGGTAGAGGACCTGGTCCAGGAAAGGAGATATCACAGATAACTATAGTTTAATAAAAGCTAGTGTGTGATAGACAGAGAGAAACCTAGCAAGGCCCATTTGTTCAAAGCTCTCTCTGTGTCTCATTGTTAAAGATGGCCCAGCAAACATGTATTCACCAGACATTTTCCATCTCCATGTGAACTGCCTCCCTGCCCTGTGAAGTCCCAAACCATAATCACTGCCCCCTTCTCCTTAGCCCCAGAATGGCATATAAACCTCAAATGCCCAGTGCCCCTTTGGGTATCTATTCTTATGGCACCCCCAAACGTGCATTCACATAATAAACTTTGAACATTTTCTCGTATTAATCTGTCTTTGTCAAATTTGATCATTAGCCTAGTTAGAAGAACTTAGAAGGTAGGACAAAAAATCACTTTTAATCCCCCACACTTTGCTTAAAATATACTTCAAATACCTCAAAATGAAAGATACTATAATTTCATAACATCAGAGCCTAGAAGTTTATTAGATCAATAAATGACCACTGACTGATTGAATGAATGAGTGAATGAATGAGTAAATAGTATATAGTGACCTTCAATGGCTTTGGGCCTGATAATCTAATTTATGGATTACTGAAGCCTCTTGCTTTTCTAACTTCTTGCAGAATATTTACTGGCCTTACATAGGTTATTTCATTGCCAACTTGTACCGTGTTTTCCCAAAAATAAGACCTAGCCAGACAATCAGTTCTAATGCATCTTTTGGAGCAAAAATTAATATAAGACCTGGTCTTATTTTACTATAATATAAGACCAGGTCTTATGTAATATAATATAAATTGGGTCTTATATTAATTTTTGCTCTGAAAGATGCATTAGAGCTGATTGTCCGGCTAGGCCTTATTTTCGGGGAAACACAGTATCTCAATCAGAAGGAGAGAAAGAGAGCAGAGGAAATGAGAAGGAAAAAGACACAAATCAATCTGTGTTCTTCCCTTCAGCAACTCAGGGAAAGGTTTTGTGGGTAAGAAAAATAGAAACTAAAGAGTAAAGCAAGGCTTGGGAATTATCTGTGGATTTTATTTACGCATGACTTCCGGCATGAATCGCCATCTTCCACTTTGCCTGGAAAACTTCCCAAGAAAGGTTAACGCTTCAGAAGGGGGTTGAAAGAGGGGAGGAAGAGAAGGAACCTGGTAAGGAAGAGGCAGCCTCCTTAAAGCAGGCCAGGCAAGTCCTCCCAGATACAGTCTGCAGAGGGGACAGGCTCTCCCACCCTGTTTACCATCTCAATATGCTCTTACTCACTGAGTTACAAGGGACTTCAGAGGAGCCTTACTTTCTCCCTGACGCACCACTCCTTACCTACTTGATTCGGGCCTGAGGTTTTCCAGACAAAGACTATCAGAGATGCTGTAAAGGAAATTTCGCCACTAACTTCCTATCAATTCAAAGGGACATGAGCAGGGCTATGTGACAAGCAAAGGGAGGAGGCAGTGGTAGCCTCAGTCCTGATAAACCACATTCCCTACCGACAAGTAGACTAGCCATCCAGAAAAGGGTAAAAGGTCCAGGTCACCTCAGAGACCCTGGGCTTTCCTCCTGGGAGACCGTGCCTTGCACGGGGCCCAGTCAAAGATACAGGGTGTTGGAGAGACAGACATCAGCAATGGGGCTGGCTAGGGACACAGAGAAGGAGAGGTGAGGTACATAAGTGAGTTCAGATGGATGGCTGGTGGTGAGGGCCAGGGAGTGTTGGTCCTGGCCAGGACAGGAGGAGTAGGGACTGGAGCATGGAGGGAAGAAGAGCACTGGATTTGAGCCAGCGGATCTGGGTTCATGTCACAGTTCTGCCACTCACTAGCATGGATGTGCAAGGGCCCTGCCACCAACCAGCCTTCCTAAAAAATCAAAACCCTCCAGGAAGATCTTCATCTAAGATAAGGGCCACGTGGCCTTCAGAAAACAGGAGATCCTGCTCAAGGGAGTGGATACTGCTGTGTACCAAGTGCAGATGGCACCAGCCCAGAGGGTGCAAAGCCATACCTCCCACTACCATTACCATGCCCTCGGCCACTGCACACTTGAAACTGAAGAAACTCCTGGAGGATGTACTCCAGCAGAACAATGGAGCAAACCAAAATGAGGACGATACCAGACCATAGAAATAGGGGATGTAAATCAAGGAAAGGCAAAGGGAATTTCTGAGACCAGAGCAGAGGGAAGTCCCAGGATAGCAGTCATACCACAGGCCTAAAAGCAAGCCCTTCACACAAAACAAAGGTGTCCAGAAGTGAAGTCTCCAAGAAATGTGTTGGAGCTGATTGATTACTTAGTGAGACTAACCTTGGGGAAGATTATTCTGAGAGGCTACTGGTAAGCACAAAGAAAATTAAAGCAAAAAAAAAAAAAAAAAAAAATTAAGCAAAACAAGGCAGTTATTAATGTTAGGGGGAAAAATCCCAAAAGAAACATAACCATAATATAATAGTTGTGAATAATATTAAAATAGGCTTAACAATGTAAATTCTGAATACTGACTTAACTAAAATTCAATTACACTATATAGGGGTTAAGAATCTGAGCGGATGGCAGTGTAAGAGAACTAAATCCTCATTACCATAAATAGAAAGTCAATAGATAACATAATCAATGCATTAAAATACGGCAACACATATTATTTATAACTACGAAGACATGTAAATGTAAGAAAAACAGCTAAAAAGTTGAAAGCTATTGCTAAGAAGGGAGGCTGGGAGATTAGGGAGGGGTCAGGCAGAGAAATACTGTCTATTGTTATGTCTTTTAATACTATTTGATGTACATATTATGAGCAATTATTATAATCAGTTATTTTTTATTGTGTTAAAATACACAAAACATAAAATTTACCATCTTAATCATTTTTAAGCAGTGTTAAGTATATTCTTAAATACTTTAAAAACTCTCAAACCCTGACCCACCAGTGGTTGCAAATGGAGGGAGGCTTTCCGGTGAAGCAAGCCAGCCAGTAGGCTCTTTCTATCCTAACCCTTTCACCCAGGCTTCATCTTGTCCTGGGTGGGAGAGCGAACTATCACTCTTTATTGGTAACACCAACAGGGTGGTCTCAGGAGCAGCCGTACCTTCCAAATAATGCTTTCTATGCACATGGGACCTCTGCCTTAATCCCAAGGCGCACAATGAATCAGACTGCAATTATTAAATAAGACTTTCCTAGCAGCCTGGAAATACAAAGAGGAAAGGACCAGGAACCTGACCTTTGTGGGTACAGTTAGACCCTTTCTGGGGTTCCCAGTTCACACTTCCTAGCTCCTGCGTGCCTGAGTGGAGGGAGCACCTTTCCCTATGCCCAGCCCCCTCCAAGTCTGTATTCACAAGAGTGGGGCCCAAAGTTTCTCCCCTGATGTCTGGGATCCTCCTTGCTACTCTCGGTTGCTGGCTAACAACCTTCTCTTCTCCCAGTGACTAACACTGAGCAGTACTACTCGTTAGGGAGTAGTACCTCTGCCCTAAAATGAGAATTCAACAGAAAATCCCTGACATTCACAAGGGGACACCCACATACAGAAATGGGAGGACAAGAGACAGGCAGCCACTTCATCTTGGAGAAAGTAGTGAACATCTTAAAGCCTCCCTTTCCTCCTGCGTAAAATGGGGATGGTAGTATCTGTTCCCACCTGACGGTGGTTACCAGGACCAAGTCAGATAATGGATAGAAGGCAGCACTGAAATAGAAAGTCCGTTACAAATGTCAATTAGTATTATTAATAATACTTTTTAAAAATTAGCAGACTACAACAAGATCGAGTGGCAGGAGACCAGTGCACTGAAGTTAAAAGCCTCCACCATGTGTAGCCCTTTCCCATGTTCACCCTGGGGTGTAGCCTGGTGGTTCTATTATCAGACTTACAGCAGTGCCAGCTGCCCCTCCTGGAGCTGCAAACGCCCCAGGTACAGACCCTGACACCTTAAGCAAATGGCTCCAAACACCTGTGCCACTTCCCCTTCATAAAATAAAATTGCTCACTAATTCTCCTCAACTTCTTTCATTTGAACGGCAACAGCCGTTGTTCTTATTGGATTGTAGATGAATCATTTGGAAAATATTTTTGAGCACATTACAGAGGCAATAACATAAAAGTACCTGGAAAATGGTTCTGTTTTGTTTTCTACTTTGCAAACCCAAACTGGAGCCTAGGGTTGTATTACATATTCTTAGTTTTGGGGTGTTGTTTTTTTTTTTAACAGAAGTGCTTTGCTCATTTCCTCTCCCTTCTGGGAAAAGGGACATGTTAATCACTCCTGAGTGGAGAGTGAAACTCCTGGAGAGGGTCTAGCTCAGTCTTTGGCAGGAAGAATTTGAGCAAAAGGAGAGGTGAGACGTAAATGCCAGTCTTCAGATCTATGAAGAGTGACTAGAAAGAAGGTGGCATACACCTCTGTCTCCACTGAGGACAGACAGAAGACAACAGCAGCAGTAAGAAGTCAGGCTGGATACCAAGAGGAACGATTTTACTGTAAGGAAATGAGAAACATTTGATTGCATGTCCTGAAAAGGTTATAAAGTCTTGGTTGGAGATTTTATGTGGCTGGACTGCAGGATGTTTTTGGTTCATGCCTCGGAGCAGGTGACTGAACAGATGACTTCTGAAAACCCCAACAGTGTGACATGCTGATCACACAAGATACTCCTCTTGTTGATATCGGGCACCCATTCGCTACCTAGGGCCAGGCACATGTGTCTTGGAAGGGAATGTCGGCTTCCCAGTCTGCGCAAGAAGATCTCTCAGTCATGGAGACCATTATTTTATCAACCTCTTCCCCTGCTCAGGAAGTGCCAGTCACTCTGTGGACTCTTTTACAGGCCTGGCACTCACGGCTATCCATCATGTGTCCACGGGTCTGTTATACACCCTTAACTCTGCTGACTCTAACACAGAAGTCCTGTCTCCAGTCCCTCTCCCATGCTGCTGAGAACTTTTTGAGTCTTTTTTTTTTATTATTAAATTTATTGGGGTGACAATTGTTAGTAAAATTACATAGATTTCAGGTGTACAATTCTGTATTACATCATCTATAAATCCCATTGTGTGTTCATCACCCAGAGTCAGTTCTCTTTCCATCACCATATATTTGATCCCCCTTACCCTCATCTCCCTTTAATTACAATATTTGACATACCAAAAACACTAAAGTGGATAAGAACAAGGACAAAATCCTGTGACATGTCCCTAGGAATCTCACTCCTGATTTACATCAACCCAGTAATTGCTGAACTAGTTATGAATCCACTTAACTGTACTACCTCCTATTCAGAGAACTGAACCTAAAAAGACAAAACTGCGGAGACAAGAAAAAAATTAGTGGTTTTCAGAGGTGGGGGGAGGGAATAGGAGAGCAGGCAGAGCACAGAGGATTCTTTAAGGCAGTGAAAATAATCTATATGATATTATAGGGATGGATATATGTCATTATACATTTGTCCAAACCCACTGAATGTACACTACGAAGTGTGACCCTTTAGGCAAAGTATGGACTTTGAGTGATGATGATGATGTGTCAATGCTTTATTCCAGCTTTGGAGGGTCCAAACTACACCACACGTTGGTCTGACTTAGTCCACAGATTAACTTGCCAACATCCTAAATAGACCCTATTTTCACGCACTGTGGATTTATCTGACTTCTGAGGCCTTACTCAGTAAGAAGGGGTGTGCAGTCTGGTCTCCTTCCTCAGTCACTTCCTGGCTGGATGATGGCCTGGCCTGCACAGGTTGCTTAACGCCTCTGGGCCCCAGTCACTTCCTCTGAAAAGTAGAATAAATAATATCTTACTTAGATCAGAAGATCTCTTGAAATCACTTACAGCTCAAGAGCTACAATTCCTCACTAAGTGGCGTATACAAATGAAGAATTTTTTTTCCTTTTCATTTGTCAAAAAATAAAATAAACAAACAAAACAACAACAAAAAAACAACAAAAAACAAAAACTGAGGCCTAGGATAAGAGGCAAAGCATAGGTTTTGGAGTCTGAAGGACCAAAGAAGGAATACAGGCTGCCATTTACTAGACCTTGAATATGACTTCACCTCTCTGGGCCTCACTCAGATCTCTCTCATCAAAATAATGACAGCTCTGGTACCATAGCTAATGTATAATAAAAACAGTATCACCATCCTGGCTTAAGTGCCAAAGTCATCCCCCTAACCTAGAAGGGCGACTAGGCTCAGCACTTTCTTCTCCGTTCCCTGTCGGGTGTTTTACTCCTCTTAGCAAAAGATGGCTTTGTCTATTCCCTACCAACATATATGCTATTAAGTTTTCTCGAGTGGCCAGAAATTACGTCTGAATTATAAGTAGAAAGACTGAGGTGTAGGAAAGAACCAGGAGGTCAGGAGTAATTAATTAGATAAAGCCTTCAGCCAGACCTTCTGGTCTGGTTTCCTTAGTCAGTGAGCACAGGCCTGCGCTGGGGGCCCTCTTCCCCTCTCTACTCTGCTGTTCTCTATTGTATCTCTTACAATATTGGATCTGTTAAATGCTTTATATTCTGTTTGCCAACGCAGGAATGATTCAGAACAAGATTGGGTTATTACAAATTCAGGAGGCACTACGCATATAGCTGTCATGTTTCAGTTACCCTTTCTCTCAGTTTAATAAAATTCGCCTCACTAATACAATGCCATATTGTATTGTTTTCCCTGCAGTCATAACGACTTGTCCAGGTACCTCCTACTAATTAAAGGAGAGAATGCAGCAGCCCATTGGAAAGTGAGTTTCCAGGGAGGCTGTCGGTTCTTAACCGCCCTCTCCTCCATTGTATGAGCCCTAATGAAGTCAGCAGCTGATAGCCACTTGGTAGGCAAAGCCCTGCTTAGCGGTAGGTGGTGGGAGCAGGACACCTATGTCTGCTGTTAAGAGAGCACCATAGCACCCTCCACCCCCACCTACTGTATGACTTGGGCTCCACAGTCTGTCTTCCCACACCTGCCCAGGTATCACTGACGGCCCTGATGTGTGTGACAGCCTCATTGGCAAAGGGTCCCCAACAGAATAACCAGAGATTGCGACTGAGAGATGGGCAATTAGACAGGACCCCCTTGCTCCGCTCCTGGGTGCAACAGATAACCAGAAAAAAGGGAGGAGGTAGAAGAGAAGGAAATGGAGAGAGAAACTGAGGAGCTGTAAACAAAAGGCTGCCCTAGTGCTAAGTCCTGCAATGGTGTCGTGCAAAGTGGCCTGCGGGGTCTCTGGTCCTGCTCCCCACATAAGAACACAGGATATGGCTAGGCCAAAAAGGAACACCCACAGAGCCATAGATAGGGAGTCATACCACTATAGCCTCACTGGAGGCACTAGAGTCTCACTGGAGGCTGGATCCACATGACCTGCAACCTGCTGTACACTTCTCTGCCTGCCAACCCACCAACTGACCAACCAGAGCAGCTGGGGCAGTTATATCAGTGGCTAATTGGCTAACTGGTTACAGCTGATGGTCAATGAGCCACAGCTGACGGGTTGGCCATCTACTACCCGAGCCAGCACCTTCCACGTGAGGCCAAGAGCCTGGAAACTGCTCTCTGGGACTCTGTCCCCACAAATGGGTCCAAAGCTGCCCACTTCTGGAAAGCCCATACTTTGTTAGTCAGCCCATTCAGGAACGTTTAGCGGGTGAGCAGGAAGAAGGGTGCCTGTTTTCACTGTGAACGTCTAACTCACAGCCCATCTCCACCTGTCCAGCTAATTACCTGCTATAGCTGCTACAGCAACTAAGCCGCTGCCCTTGAAAAATAAGGAGGCACGGATGAGTGGGCGCATGAAGCATTCCTGGAGCAGACTACCTCCCATCGCAGGGTGGGCGAATGTTCAGGGACTGTGGATACAGGAAGCCCAAGGACTAGTAGCTAGGGCCCCTGGGGCAGGGCAGGGAGCCCGTCCTTGTGGAGGAAGGGGTGCTTCCCCAGGAGACAGATGTCTCCTCTCTGGGTTCTAAGACCCCTCTCAACTTTGCCCTTAGACCTCACTCCTCGCGCAACATAGGGCATTGGAGCAGGGAAGACCAAGGGCAAAGCAGGGAGGGTGGGGCTCTGGACAGGTGGACCCTTACCCCTCAGCTCAGCCCACCTCAGTGATCAGAATGAGGCCTCTGTACTCCCCTGGGATTCTCCCATGCAACTGCCCAGATTCCCAGGCCCTCTCCCCTCCAACGCACATTAATAAGTTTACAAATAGAAGCCTGTGATGCCGGTTGCAATAAAAGGCAGAAGCTCTGCTCTGGTGCTTCAATGAGAGCATTTTCCCTGTAACAAGGGACTGGATTCAGCTGCCGGGTGCAGTCTGAGACTGGCGAGTTGCCAGAGTAACGAAGGTCTAGCGTACACGGGGTGAGAGGAGGGCGCGTAAGCGGGGGCTCCAGACTTGCCACTGATGCAAACATGCAAGCCCAGGCCCCCGGGTCCTTTCTTAGGCCAACAATCCATTCCTCTGGACATTGCCTCCCCTATACCAACTTTTCCACTACATGCAATCACTCATGATCGACCCATCCCCGCTCTAACCCTCAGCTTTTATAAAGCTCTTAGGGAGCATGTGGTCAATTTATGAGACACACCTGAGGCACCTAGTCCTTGATGGATAGATAATGTGCCAGGCCCTACATGTCAGACTGTAGTCCAGCTGGATGGTGGCTGTGCTCATGGGAGGCCTGAAAAGCATAACCCACTCTAGGGGTAATAGCTGCCAGAACTGGCACAAACAGCCCGAGAAAAAGCAGATGGGGATTTATGAGCTCCATACTGGAACACGTGGGCTTTTCTGAAGCTCCAGGAGTGGTGGAGAAGAATTTAGAGATGAATAAGGGAGAGTGCCACACCTAATTTCCTTGGATGAAAGACGACCAAAGGACAGAGTTCCAGAAGTGCTTGGTTCCACTAAGCTAAGGAAGGAAGCCAGCTGGAAGGTGAACAAAGCCCATCCATTCCACTCATAGCCTCCAGACAACTGCTGTTTCTTTCTCCCAGCCCTTGGCCTAGTTTGACCCAAAACTGACCTTAGCTTTTGGTCGTCAGTTTTCAAAAGTTTACATTTTACCCCAGAAAGTTAAGGTTGCTCATCTACACTGCTTTCCTCCCAGAGATTGAAAAAATAGGGATTGTCTTATCTCCTTTTATAAGCTTCTCCTTGGGCGCCAGGTGGAGATCATCCAGACTGTCATGCAGGGTGTCCTGCGGGGTCTCAACTCCCGCGTCCCAAATAAGAACGCAGGATATGGTGAGGCCAAAAAGGAACACCCACAGAGCTATAGATAGGGGAGTCATACCACTATATTCTCACTGGCAGCCAGGTGAGACACACAAAGTAGGTTCACACGATCCGCAATCTGTCGTCCACTTTTTGGCCTGCCAACCAGCCAACCAACCAACGCAGTCACAGCAGTTACATCAGCAGAAAACTGGCCAATCGGCTACAGCCAACGGCCCACCACCACCTGAGCCAGCACCCCCCCCACGCGAGGCCGAGAGCCTGGAAACTGCACTCCTGGCTCTGTCCCCACACTCCACCCTACCAGGGTCTCGCCTCTCAATCTGTGCCTCCTCCAATTCCAAAATTGTACGACCAATCTCCTCCTGTCTTCCTGGCAGGTGGTACTGTCGCACCATAACCACGCGCCTGGGCTGCGGCAACACTTGAGGAGGGTGGTGAGCATGCCCGCGTGTCACCGCTTTCACCACCAGGATCCGAACACGGAACTCTCCCACCGATGTCTGTAAACTGAGGCCATGTCCACCCCTAGAATATATTCCGGAACGGGGGACAAGACTGCAGTCTGCGCCAGTGTCAACTAGGGCCAAAACCCTCTGCACATTAGAAGAGGACCAATGTATGGACAGTTCCACGTGGGGCCTCTGGTCTCTGCTGGTCCCCTCTGACCGGGTACCTTGGCCCCACCCCTTATCAAGCTGAAAGAAGTCGGCCTCAAGCGGCCGAATGAAGTGCTGAAGGGACAGGGGTCGCACTTTTCTGGACTTCTCCTTTATGCTTCTCCGGAATTGCTGTTGCGAATGCAACTGTTTCCAAAGTTCCAACAAGGGTGCATTGGGTTGTCAGTCTATTTCTTCCAGATCAACCCCTGCTGCCACGAGATCACGCCACATCTGCATGTGTGTTACTCTCTGAGGCCTGTGACCTCGCCCCCTTACTTTTGACTTGGGCATCCAGGCCTTAACTTCTCTGACTGCCTGTCTTAACTTCCTTTGACACCAGCTTTCAGCATCGCCTAGGGTGGCCATGGCAATTGTAACTTCATGGATCCGTCTCCCCACATAGGGTGTAAGAATGGCAACCAAGGATCCAAAAGCACTCGCAGGTGCAGTATCCAAAACCAGATCTATCGTGCTGGCTGTAAAAAGCTCGTCATCTGGGCCCTGCATGTTAAGGTTAAAAATAGCATGTCTCATACCCATTTCACGGATTATTTGCGTAAGTTCTGTATATGACTGCCATTTACTCACAGTGTCGGGCAGCTCACCAGCCTGTCCCCATACTGTGCGTATGCAGCAGTGAGCCACTCCATTAGAGTGTGGCTGCCCTGGTCTTGGGCCAACCTATGGCAATTCTGTAATCTTTGTCGCAGGGACGGATGCACTATCACGAAGGCTAGCTTTTTCATCTCGTCTGGGGAGCAGAGAATGCTGTCTGCTCCCTCATCCCATAAATGTAACAGCCAAGCTGAGACTGGCTCCCCAGGGCGCTGTCTGTACCGCCTCCCCAGCTCCTGCAACTCAGTGGGAATGTAAGGGGTGTAGGTTGTGAACTCAGTCACAGCTGGGTTGCCGGCAGCAATGCCCCCGGGGCCCAAAGGTTGCTCACGTTTTACCCTTTGCTTCAAGATTGGCCGGGCTTGGGGGTTGGGAGCTACATTGTCTCCACTCACTTCCTCTGCCTCTTCCTCAGAGTCTCCACTGTGGGGCCCCTCTTCTAACAGGTAGACCCGGGCTTCCAAAGTCTCCCACCAGGACACCTGGTCCCACACCTAGGCTATTCCAGCAAGCATTTCCTCCGAGTTATGATGCACCGGGTGAGAACCTCCTCCAACTGACAGTCCGGAGCTTCCACCGCCTCCCCACGGGCTGCTGGTCCTGCAGCAAAGCTATTTCATTAAGCCCGTCGTCCATGTTACGATGCAAGGCCTTGAGGAACACCCAGCCCACATGGCCGGCTGTACCCTTCGCCTCCTCCGGCAACCGCTCAGCTAGAACCTGCAGGCTCTCTCCACACTGGCCAGAGAGCCATCTATGTCCTCCCACCCCTCCTGGGGGTCCAACTTCTGAGAACAGTGGCTACCGGGTACCGCACACTGTTTGGGGGCCACATGTCCTCCTGCCCAGAGTCAGACGCCATTCCTACCTGGCCGGAATTCTGCTCGCCATGCCAAGCATCTGATTGGGTGGAGGCCTCAGTGCAAGATGTCCACAACCCTCGGAGCCTATAGCAGCAGCAGATTACCAAAAGGAAGGCAATGCCTTTTATGGCCAAGAGGGTGGCGTGCCATCTGGAGGCTCGAGTTTTCCAGGCAGACCACGCCTCCTGTTCCCAGCGCAGTTCCTCACGGGCCTTCTGAAACTGATCTTTCATACGTATAAACTGCTCCATTACTTTACGGAGAGTTTCGGCCAGCACCAAACCCTGCTCATTGCACCATGTGTCATCCAGGGTGTCGTGCGGTGTCTCAGCTCCCACTCCCCACATAAGAATGCAGGATATGGTGAGGCCAAAAAGCAACACCAACGGAGCCATAGATAGGGGAGTCAGACCACTATATTCTCGCTGGCAGCTGGGTGAGACACATGAAGTAGGATCCACATGATCCGCAATCCACCGACCGCTTTTCTGCCTGCCAACCAGCCAACCAACCAACACAGTCACAACAATTACATCAGCAGAAAATTGGCCAATCGGTTACAGCCATCGGCCAACGACCACCCGAGCCAGCGCCCCGCCACGCGAGGCCGAGAACCTGGAAACTGCACTCCTGGCTCTGTCCCCACATAAACCTCAGAAGTTGCTCTCTAGAAGCAAGAGGCTGGGGCCTGGGGGAGCCTGAAAGCACCCTCCCCTCACCAGGATCCCACAGCTCTTCTGAAGCTAGGATGAGGGCCAAAGGGCAGTTGTCTTCCAAAAAGCCATATGCCAGTAACCTAGGAGAAGCTAGGTACAAAAGCAGTGCTTACTGGCCAAGCAATACCCAGACCATACAGGAAAAGAGACCAATAATAGACATTGTCCATATGTCTAATACAGAGTCTATCGCATTTGTAACTGACAAAATAGGGCTTTTGCCTAAGAGAAAGATGAGGTTGGGAGGCACACTTCACCCTGGGAGCTGAGCCAGCTGGGTCCCTGCCTGCATCACTGATATCTCAATAGTCACATGCATCCCACAACCTATTGGTCATAATGCATCTATTTCATCCACGTAAGGCCAGAATAGGACCCGTATCCATGGTGAGGACCACCACTACCACCACACATATTTGGGGACTAGCTGCCCACTCTGGTCCCCCAGACCTCACTCCTCCCTTCTCCACAAATGACACCACTCCACCATGTTCAATCATCACTGACTTTTGTTGATTGTACCTTCTAGAGGGTTTCTCAAATTTGTCCACATCCGGACTTACTTTAAGCCACATATTTCACACTAATGTCTTCAGCAGCCTCGTGGTTTTTCTGTATACTATCTAGCCACCCAGAAGATCTCAACCTGTTCCTTTTGTATAAATCCCGGCACTGGCTTCCTGGTACCTTTAGCCTGATGTACAAGGCCCTTCATGATTTGATCTCTGCCACTTCTCTGCTTTCCCTTTCATCTTGTACCTCCACTTGCTTGCTGTTACCCAAACACAAGTCCTCCCTCATTCGCTTCTATAGATTTGTTGAAGCTCCTTCCCCAGCTTTACAATATCCTACTCCCGTTCCTTCTCTGGCTGGCATCCTTCTAGATATAGTTCAGGATCACCTCCCCCTGGAAGCCCCATGTGTTTCCTTACCATCTATTCTCAGCTGAGTTCACCCTTCAGATATACTTATCCACTCTCATACAAGACTGTGAGCTTCTTAAAGACAAGGCCTGGCTCCCTGTTGACTTTTCAATAATGCTTTATTGTCAAAGAATTAAAAGTGATTTTAAAAGTGATTAAGGAGACGTCATCAAAATGATGGTGTGAGGTGAGCCTCTGTAAATCTCCCCTGGAATTTACACTAATCAAACAACTATAATTCCAAAAGGAATCCCTGCCCAGCAGACAGGCAAGATGAAGAGGCCCACTACTGAATTCACCCAAAGGTGGGCGAATAGCGCGAGCGGGGAAGGAGGGAAGAGACACATCTCAGCTACAAGGACAAGCATACACTCAAAGTGAAAGAGTGGAAATTGACATTCCAAGCAAATGGTACCTCCTACCAAAATTTTTGGATGCAGTGAAAGCAGTTTTAAGAGGGAAATTTATATCATTACAGGCCTATCTCAAGAAACAAGAAAAATCCCAAATAAATAACCTCATGTTACACCTTAAAGAACTAGAAAAAGAAGAACAAGTGAAACCCAAGGTCAGCAGAAGAAAGGGAATAACAAAAATCAGAGCAGAACTTAATGAAATAGAGAACAAAAACACAATAGCATAAATTATTGTGACCAAGAGCTGGTTCTTTGAAAAGGTTAACAAAATTGAGAAACCCTTAACTAGACTCACTAAGATAAAAAGAGAGAAGACACTAATTAACAAAATCAGAAATGAAAAAGGGGAAGTTATCACGGACACCATAGAAATACAAAGGATCATCCAAGAATACTATGAAGGACTATATGCCACTAAATTCAACAACCTAGAGGAAATGGATAAGTTCTTAGAAACATATAGCCTTCCAAGGCTGAACCATGAAGAACTGGAAAATCTAAACAGACCGATCACCAGTAATGAAATTGAATCAGTCACCCAAAACCTTCCCAAAAGCAGGAGTCCGGGACCAGATGGCTTCACTAGTGAATTCTATCAAACCTTCAAAGAGGATCTAATACCAATCCTACTCAAACTCTTCCCAAAAATTGAAGAAGAGACAGTACTCCATAACTCATTTTATGAGGCTAACTTTACCCTGATACCAAAACCTGGTAAGGACAACACAAAAAAACTACAGACCAATATCACTGATGAATACAGATGCAAAAATCCTAAACAAAATTCTAGCAAATCGAATACAACAATGCATTAAAAAGATTATTCATCATGACCAAGGGGGGTTCATCCCTGGGGCACAAGGATGGTTCAGCATCTGCAAATCCATCAATGTGATACATCACATAAACAAAATAAGGGACAAAAATCATATGATTATATCAATTGATGAAGAAAAAGCATTTGACAAGATACAACATACATTTATGATTAAAACATTTAATAAAATAGGTACAGAAGGAAAATACCTTAACATAATACAGGCCATATATGACAAGCCTTCAGCTAATCTCATAATTAATGGTGAAAAACTGAAGCCCTTTGCTCTACGATCAGGAACACGGCAGGGCTATCCCCTATCACCTCTGCTTTTCAACATAGTGTTGGAAGTCCTTGCCAGACCAATCAGGCAAGAGAAAGAAATAAAAGGCATCCAAATTGGGAATGAAGAAGTTAAATTATCACTCTTTGCAGATGACATGATGCTATATATAGAAAACCCTAAAGACTCCACCAAAAAGCATTAGAAACAATCAATGAATACAGTAAACTTGCTGGCTACAAAATCAACGTACAAATCCATTGCATTCCTATATACTAACAATGAAATCTCAGAAAAAGAAATACAAAACACCAATTCCTTTTGTAATTGCAGCAAAAAGAATAAAATCCCTAGGAATAAACTTAACTAAGGATGTGAAGGACCGATATGCTGAAACCTATAAGACATTTTTTTTTCCAACTTTTTTTTTTAATTAAATATATTGGGGTGACAATTGTTAGTAAAATTACATAGATTTCAGGTGTACAATTCTGTATTACATCATCTATAAATCCCATTGTGTGTTCATCACCCAGAGTCAGTTCTCCTTCCATCACCATATATTTGATCCCCTTTACCCTCATCTCCCACCCCCAGCCCCCACCCCCTTTACCCTCTGGCAACCACCAAACCATTGTCTGTGTCTATGAGTTTCTGTTTCTCATTTGTTTGTCTTGTTCTTTTGTTGCTTTTGGTTTATATACCACATATCAGTGAAATCACATGGTTCTCTGCTTTTTTCTGTCTGACTTATTTCACTCAGCATTATAAGACATTTTTGAAAGAAACTGAAGAAGAGACAAAAAAATGGAAAGACATTCCGTGTTCATCGATTGGAAGAATCAACGTAGTTAAATGGCCTATTACCCAAAGCAATATACAGATTTAATGCAATCCCCATCAAAATCCCAATGGCATTTGTTAGAGAAATAGAAGAAAAATCATCAGATTTGTTTGGAGCCACACAAGGCCCCAAATAGCCAAAGCAATCTTAAGAAAAACGAACAGTACTGGAGGTATCACACTCCCTGACTTTAGCTTGTACTACAGGGCTACAATAATCAAAACAGCATGGTATTGGCAGAAAAACAGACACATAGACCAATGGAATAAAATTGAGAACCCAGAAATAAAACCACATAAATATGGACAGATAATTTTTGACAAAGAAGCAAAAAACATACAATGGAGGAAAGACAGCCTCTTCAATAAATGGTGCTGGGAGAATTGGATAGCCACGTGCAAAAGAATGAAACTGGACTGCTATCTGTCACCATGTACCAAAATTAATTCAAAATGGATCAAAGACTTAAGCATAAGACCTGACACAATAAACTGCATAGAAGAAAACATAGGAACTAAATTTATGTATCTTGGGTTCAAAGAACATTTTATGAATTTGACTCCAAAGGCAAGGGAAGTTAAAGCTAAAATAAACGAATGGGACTATATGAAACTTAAAAGCTTCTGCACAGCAAAAGAAACCATCGACAAAATAAAGAGGCAACCAACTGAATGGGAGAAGATTTTTGCAATCAGGGCCTCCGATAAGGGGTTAATATCCAGAATATACAAGGAACTCATGAAACTCAACAACAAAAAAACAAACAACCCAATTGAAAAATGGGCAGAGGACCTGAAGAGACATTTCTCCAAAGAGGACATACAAATTCAAATAGACATATGAAAAAATGCTCAACATCACTAATCATCAGAGAAATGCAAATAAAAACCACAATATCACCTCACCCCAGTCAGAATGGCCGTCATCAACAAGATAAATAGCAACAAGTGTTGGAGAGGCTGTGGAGAAAAAGGAACCCTCATACACTGTTGGTGAGAATGCAGACTGGTGCAGCCGTTATGGAAGGCAGTGTGGAGGTTCCTCAAAGAATTACGAATAGAATTGCCATATGACCCAGCAATCCCTCTCCTGGGTATCTACCCAAAAAATCTGAAAACATTTATCCATAAAGACACGTGTGCTCCAATGTTCATTGCAGCTTTGTTTACGGTGGCCAAGACATGGAAACAACCAAAATGTCCTTGGATAGGTGAATGGATAAAGAAGTTGTGGTCTATATACATAGTGGAATACTATCCAGCGGTAAGAAAAGATGATATAGGAACATTTGTGACAACATGGATGGATCTTGATAGTATATTGCTAAGCAAAATAAGTCAAACAGAAAAAGCAGAGAACCATGTGATTTCACTGATATGTGGTATATAAACCAAAAACAACAAAAGGACAAGAGAAACAAATGAGAAAAACTCATAGACACAGACAATAGTTTAGTGGTTACCAGAGGGTAAGGGGGCCGGGGGGTGGGATCAATTATATGGTGATGGAAGGAGAACTGACTCTGGGTGGTGAGCACACAATGGGATTCATAAATGATGTAATACAGAATTGTACACCTGAAATGTCGTTAATTTTACTAACAATTTTCACCCCAATAAATTTTTTAAAAAAAGTGATTGAAAGTCATATGTGGATTTGATTCTCAGCTCTTCCATCTGGGAAGTTTACTTAATTTCTCTGAATCAGTTTCCTTATTTAAATGGATAATAATAATATGTTAAGGCTGTTAGGCTTAATTAATGTGTTTAAAGGATTAGCACAATGTATGTGAGATAGAGTCTTCTCTTTATTATTTGTAGTTCCTCAGTATCCAGCACATCTGGCACATTCTAACCACTTATTCATAATTGCTGAGTAAATGAATGCATGAAAGGAAGAGCAGGACATGGTTCTGAGTCTCTTCACCACCCTTGGCTATTCTCCCCAGGCAGACTTTGATTTGTTGGTAGCCCTTTTTCAAGTGGGTCACAAAGAAGTGGTGACAGATTCACAGACCATCATCAAATGTGTATAGTGTAATTGTTGAGAGTCACATCCTGATACATGAATGGGTGAGAAGGCAGGAAAGACAAACACAGATGAGGCGGTTGTATGTGTCTGGGTCATCTTGGTGCTGGCGGAAGGCCCAAAGGAGTTGTGGGGATGTTTGTGTTCTTCTGGAAAACAGAATTATGTTTATGTAAAGAGACCTCACCTAAATCTCATCTTTGCTGTTTCCTGACCTCTGAAGACACATGTACTGCCCTCCGTGTAGTCTGGGAGACACTTTCTATACGTGAGACCCTCTCACAGCTTTGGCCCTTGTTGGGGCAGAGGATGCCTAGAAGGTCCTCTGGGGAGGCCCAGAATAGGCTTCTCCCTCCCCATGTGGCTCTCCAGCAGCAGAAGGCCCAAAGGGGACAGAGCCTTGTCAACCACACTATGCTTCCTCTGAGGCAGAAGGAGGGAAGAAAGGAGCCTCGCTGGTGGGCGGGCAGACAGGCAGGAAGGCCAAAGTAGGAGAGAAAGAGAGAGGAAGGCATGAAGCCAGCAGGTGCAACCGTGACACAGATCTAAGACAACGACAGAAGCCTCCATCAGTACCCTCTGAAGTGTAAAGTCTGCTGAGCTGACGGTTTGCAGCAACCAACCCTCTCCTGACTGGCCTGAGCCCAGGGCCTGCTCCTCTTCCTGCTCCAAAACTGCTGCCGTTACTGGGAGTCCTTTGCTCTACCCACCCTCACCTGAGACCATGTACCAGGGGCTGTACAACTTGCTCCCTCCCTGGATGGTCTGCAATTTTATTTCCTCACCTCCCTGTACAGCTAAGATTTATGGCACACTTCACAGAAATATTTAATTTTCCCAATGTCTATTACTGAAACCCTATGGAAATCTTCAGCCTTAACATTTCTGCATTAACATCCATCTAGAGCTGAGGCCAAATAAAGAACTTCCCAGAGGTGTGGAAGGGGGAAAGAGAAGGGTGAAATCCTGGACAGAGAGGAAGGGCCCTGGAAAATCCCCAGGAGGCCCATAGCATCCCCACCTCTCCTGCACCAAATCAAACTTCTGACTTTATTGCTATTAACATCACTGATCACTTATTATGTGCCGGGTATTGTGCCAAGCAATTTCAACAGCCAAGATATCATTTAATCCTCACCACTCTTATGGGTTTGCCACTAAAATTATCCCATTTTTGAGACCAGGAAACTGAGACACAGAGTAAGATCACCCAGCTAGGAAATGGAGGAGCTGAAATTAGAATCCCAGTTTTACTAACTCTTATCCACTACTAAAGTCTTTTGTATATTTGACGGAAATGCTCTGTTTCTTTCTAGCAGTACAACTATGCTATCTTCAGTTGAACTCCATATCTCATTAGGTCCATTAACAAATTCAAAGTGTATATATGTTTCGGGTCTTTGCTACACATGGAGCACTACTGTGGGGAGAGCGTAACAAGTGTGAAGCCAGGTCCCTTGTCTACCACGTTCTGAAAGTCTATTTGCAAACCTGGGCATGTACGCAAACAATGCAGCACCAACACTAGGTGAGACTGAGACTACCTAGCTAGCGGCTCAACTCTAATGAGGTAAAGAAGGAAACAAAATTCCCCGGGAAAAACAAGAGAGACCTTCTCAGGCCCTCTAAGCCAATTGCTGAAAGAGGTTATTCACCCTAACTAGAACAGAGAAGAGAAGGGAGGCAGGCAGGCTGGCAAAGAGG
This sequence comes from Rhinolophus sinicus, assembly GCF_057876585.1. Classification (NCBI taxonomy): domain Eukaryota; kingdom Metazoa; phylum Chordata; class Mammalia; order Chiroptera; family Rhinolophidae; genus Rhinolophus; species Rhinolophus sinicus. The sequence continues at coordinate 1,233,315 of NC_142509.1, read as the reverse complement.
AGGCAATTGGCAGAATAAGAGAGAGGAGAACATCATAAAAAGTAGATGAAGAACCCAAAAAGTTCAGCGGTCTTGGACCATTTGGTGTAGGGGAAAACAGAATACCCGGCTAGCCTCTGGCGTATCAGTTCATTAGCACACAGGATGGTAGCTAATTATTATAATAATAAACCTGAGTAATGAAAAAAAAAAGTAATGAAAATTGTGCTCTGAGTATACTGTTTAAGAAAGCATGTGTATTAGTCATACTTTCCTGATGTCCATCTAGATGGAAATGTTTAAAGTGACCAAAATATGTTTTTGTTTTTTTTAAAATTTGGGTGCTTAAAGAACCAGTTCTGTAATTCTGTAATAAGCACCACAGCTAGTTAGTCAGGACTGGGAGCTCCTGTTGGACAAAAAGATTCTATGTGGCCCTCTCTGCCCAGGGCCTAGCACAAGTAAGCCCCCCCATCAAAGATGACTGTCACAGGGGTGTTGGTGCCTGCCTATATGCCTCTTTCATGCACAGCTGAAAAAGTAGGGGAAGCTAGGGAGCCTGTGCCACCCTCCAAAGGCATTCCTGGGGAGTCCAAGACCTCACTTCCCCAGCACCCTAAGACCATGCTTAGAGCAGAATTGCCACCGCCAAGCTGAAGAGGGCCTTTGCTATACGCTGGGGTCAGTGCTCTTAGACTTCCCTAGGATTCCCTAATCTCAGTTGTCAGCTGATGATAGAGGTTTCTCTATCTCCCTTTGCCTGATCCTAAATGGCTCTATGAAGTTGCTGCCTGGAAAGGTGACAGGATGAATAAACAGCAAAAAGCTGAGGGCGCCTCACCATGACCATGGTGAGGCCTTACGGAGGATCTCTGAAGGCTCTGTAAAACCGGACACTCAGAAGTAACGGGCCAGCGCAAGAAAACAAGTAGGACACAAAAGAGAGACCAACTAATAAAGCACATACTATGTCTGGAAAGTAAAAACTTCTGCCCACTTTCCACGTGAACGTAGGAAGTCTCCAGAACCCATCTGCTTCTCCCTATCAATCAGAAACATTTAACTGTTACTTGTATACAAGATACTAGCTTGTTAATTTTCTCATTTATGATGTTTGCAAATGCCACTTCATCAGCGTGACTGAACCGAAACATCCATGGGCTTTTTTACTTACCCCAAGTGGGGGAAAAGGAACTAATATTTCTAAAGCATTTACTATGATGCAGACACTTCATGTAGGCTATTCTCATTTAACCTCAAATAAGAGAGGTATCATTTCCACTTTACACATAAAAAACTGAGGCTCAGAGAGGTTAAGTAACTTGCTCAGAGTTGCACAGCTAGTAAGTCAAAGCAGAGATTCTGTTCCAGATCCATCTAGCCCTGACTCTGAGTACCACCAATGATGCCTTCTTGATGCTATCACCAGGAAAAGAGCAGAGAGAGAGAGGCCTCTCAGGTGCCAAGTCTGGGGACAAGGAAGACCCCTTCAGACCTCACAGAAAAATGCTTCTCTTTTTTGGTATAAGCATGGCTGTCATTTCAGGAGCTGACTTACAAGATGAATGGGCTCAGGGCACACATGAGGTGTAATACACCTTGATTTAGTCAAGTGCTTGATATGTCACCTGATGAAATTTTACTTGCAAAATTAATTCAGGATGTCTTGGCTGCGTACTCCCATCACCCAGACAACAAAGAGCCTAGGAAACTGGAAACAAGGCGTCCAGAGAAGAGGGTGTCCATGGCAGAAGCACAGCACCAGAAGCACAGGCGCCTCCAACAGCAGGAGGTACTGCTGCCTTTCCCCCAACAGGCAGAACTAACTCCAGCAGCAAGAAGACTGCAGGTATGAAAAGGGAAGCCATGCTGAACGTGAGAGGCCCTGGACAGGGAGAGGGTGTCTTCTCAGGCAGTCAGAAGGTGCTTGCCAATGGGGGAGGCTCGGGAGGGGAAATGGCCTCTAAGGACTCGTTCTGGCCCCTGAGGTCTCTGTGAGCATCAAACCTGGCTGTAGACAGCACTGAGAGCCACAGAGGAAGCCAGTCTGTGGGGAGCCATGGTTGCAGTTAACTTTAAAGCCTTAACAGAATGGCTCAGTTTATACTTAACCTGTTTCCTCCCCCTGAAGCAATTATCTCTGCCTGCATCTGAAGAGAGCTTGCATGCTGCTCAGGAATGTGGTGGGAGTGGCCAGTTCCCAGAACAGAAGGCTGATGCCTATCAGGGCTATTGATAAGATAATTACATTTGGGAGTTTCAGTGAATTTTGTGTCTCCTGTGTTAAAGTTAAAGTTTTACTGTTAACTAGGTAATGCATTTTTGTACTTGTTAAACTGCACGTCCACAGAAGGTATAAATTCTGGGGACAGAATAAACTCAGGGTCTCCAGGAACACTGGGGTCCGCGATCGCCATCATCAAAGTGTGAGTGCCTTTTTTCATTCCCACTCCCCTTGTCAGGAACCGTTCGACTCGTGGCGGCAGGACCGCTGCAAGTGGCGCCCGAACAGGGACTTGGATATAGGGGTAATAGTGAGGAACACCGTGTGGCAAGGGCCCAGCTCATTGGAGCTAATCAGTGGATGCACGGTGAGCAAGGCACTGTCCCCTCGGTCGAATGAGTGTGTGAGTGAGTGATAGCTCCACGACTTCGTGTTACGGAGCTTGATTGGGTCCTAACCTGCGGTTCCGGTTCTGTCATATGGCATAACGGCGACTGGGCTTTACAACCCACCAGGCCGGGGGATTATACCGGCGCGCCTCTAGCTAAGACGGATTTGGCCCCGCAAGGGACACGGCCAGACGGACACCTGAGTGTTTTTCTTTGTTTGAAAGAAGGGCCGAGTTAGGGAAAAAGGATGGGTCACGCCAGCAGCAAGGACCTGTATGTTAGAGGACTTAAAAAGTTGCTTACCGCCCGTGGCAGTCGGGTGAGCAGAGAACAGTTAGACAAGTTTTATAAAAATTGCAAAAGAAAGGTGGAAAAACAGTTACAAGATTATTATGCTGCCCATGGACTTAAACATGAGGAATGCAAGCTAGAGAAAGTGAAACAAGCTGAGAATGAAAAAATCCTCCCATCTGCCGCTTCTCCAGCAGAGAGAGAGAAGGAGGGAGGGGGCGCAAAGTTGTTAGAGGGAGTTCTTAAAGTTAACAAAAAGCCTGTTTGTCAGGAATCTCCAGTCGAGCACCGGGAAGATTTAAACCCTCAGGACCAGGAAAAATTAGAGGATGAGGCTGCTAAATATGATAGGGACAAAAACTCTCCTTTAGTGGCTATGGCTCAAGGAGACGAGCAGCCTGCAGGCACTGCACTTTCTTTTGCAGATCAGCTAAAAAAGATTCAGGGACAGCTGATTGAGCTTAAAGTTGCTGTGGACAGAGGAAATTGTCCTCGGAGTCCCCAGATTCCTTTTAGAGATCAATGGAATCCTCGGGGTAAAGATCCCCCTTGGAAGCAGAGGTGCAAAGATTACAAGCTGCACTCACTTCCCTCTCTGTTCAAATGCAATTAGTCCAGGCTCAACAGACTGGGCCTTTATTAAAATCTCAATCAAAATAAAAGCCTAGATTACAACTAAATTCTCCTCCAAGTGTAGTTGCAGGGCTGGATCCACAGCCTGAGGCTCCTGTTTTAGCCCCTGTGACAATCAGGCAATTATCAGGTGTAAAAGATCAAAGGTCCCCCCTACAAAAGATTTTACAAGCTGCTAGTACAGGAGCAACTTTAAAAGGGACACATTGCTTCCTCTAATTCCACTGGAATTCTTCCATTTTTGTTATTAAGAAAAAATCTGGTAGATAGAGATTATTACAAGATTTACAAAAAGTTAATAAAACCATAAAATTAATGGGAGCCTTACAGCCAGGCTTGCCCTGTCCTACAGCCATACCAAAAAACACATATAAAATTGTTTTGGACTTAGAAAGATTGTTTTTATACTATACCTTTAAATCCTGATGACTGCCCTAGATTTGCTTTCAGTGTTCCTTCTGTTAATTTACAAAAACCTTTTAAGAGATATCATTAGCTAGTGCTACCTCAGGGTATGGCTAGTAGCCCTACATTATGTCAAAAATTTGTATCAGCTGCAATAAAACCTACCCGAAGGGCATTTTCAGATATTTACATCATCCACTACATGGATGACATACTTCTTGCCCACTCTTGTGAACCAAAGTTGCTTGCTGCTTTTGCTCATTTACAAAAAAAAGCTCCACAATTATGGGCTAGTTCTAGCCCCAGAAAAAATTCAACAAGTGCCTCCTTACTCTTATCTGGGATATTGTTTAATGCCTCAGGCCATTGTGCCTCAAAAAATACAAATCCGGCGAGATTGTTTAAAAACATTAAATGATTTCCAAAAGCTACTAAAAAACATTAACTGGATTAGACCTCAGTTGCAGTTGACAACTGGTAAATTACAACCTTTGTTTAAAATATTACGTGGAAAAGCTGATCCTACTTCTCTCCGCAAGATAACACGGGAAAGAGGCTTTGCTTGTATTTCTCCAGGTCTGGAAGAAAAACCTCTGTAAATTCCTGGTCGGTGTTAAACCATACCATGAGCGACAGCCCACAGAAGAGAAGACATCTATAGATACCCATCCACGCCCTAGGGTGTGAAAAAGCTCTCACTTTCCACAGCTGCAAAAGGACTTTCCGCTTCAGACCCTGTTAAATGGATAAAGACTTTGGGTAGAGGGTTTGCTGGGGATATTGCTCTTCTGTTTATTGTTCTGTTTGTTTTACATAGTCCTCAGATGTGGACAAATAGCCCTCTGACAGGCTGTAAATAAAATAACTACATGTTCTGTGTTTCTCATGCTTCAAAAAAATAAAAAAGGGGGAGATGTAGTCACACAACAGCCTAGCCGACTGTCCCCCCCATGTCTTTCCTTAAGGAAAGAAGAGCCTGTAAGACTGGCTTTTTAGGACTTTGCTTATCTTTATGTTTCACACCTCATGTCTCTCTGTCTGGTCCCCAAAAGATGGTTTGCAGCCAAAGACGGGTAAGATATCTCATGGGAGATACAACCTAAGCCAGGCAAAACCGAGTGGGGACCCCCAATGAGCTGCCTTAGAAAAATATGGGAAGAGGCCTTGCCTCCCTTTCCCCCTGCCTGGGAAAAGCCCCTGCTGTCTCTGGCTTTCCTCAAAGGAGATCGGTAGCCAATGACGGGTAATGATCAGTAAGCGTTTTTACAACCTAAGACAGGAGTCGATCGCTTTGATGATTGATATCCAATGACGGGTAAGTGAAAATGTCTGTACTGACCACCTAAGCCAGACACGATCTCAAAAATATAAAATAAAAAAGGGGGAGATGTGGGGAGCCATGGTTGCAGTTAACTTTAAAGCCTTAACAGAATGGCTCAGTTTATACTTAACCTGTTTCCTCCCCCTGAAGCAATTATCTCTGCCTGCATCTGAAGAGAGCTTGCATGCTGCTCAGGAATGTGGTGGGAGTGGCCAGTTCCCAGAACAGAAGGCTGATGCCTATCAGGGCTATTGATAAGATAATTACATTTGGGAGTTTCAGTGAATTTTGTGTCTCCTGTGTTAAAGTTAAAGTTTTACTGTTAACTAGGTAATGCATTTTTGTACTTGTTAAACTGCACGTCCACAGAAGGTATAAATTCTGGGGACAGAATAAACTCAGGGTCTCCAGGAACACTGGGGTCCGCGATCGCCATCATCAAAGTGTGAGTGCCTTTTTTCATTCCCACTCCCCTTGTCAGGAACCGTTCGACTCGTGGCGGCAGGCCCGCTGCACCAGTCAGGCCCAAGTTGCTGAACGCTGTCATCAAGCAGCTCCAAGTGTGTCAGGACGAGTCAAGTCTCAGTCAGGTCAACTCTGCAGCAGGAGTTGGAGGTCGGGCCTTTCTGTAGGTGGCCTAGATGGGGTCAGCTGAGGGGGAATGACAGTTCACAGCAGGAAGGGGATGTCCCGGGAGGCTGGGGACCTAGGGAAGGGTGGCAAGATCGAGGGGACTAATGAGGAGGAATCAAAGCCCGGCACAGAGTCTAGATAAACTGACACAAAGGGCAGCACGTGACTGCCATTCACAACTAATGAAGGAGTAGAGAGAGGAGATGCATTAGGAACTTACGGAGAACAGTAAAATAATAATAACAGTAATAATAATAATAATAATAAAGTGTCCTCTTGTACGTATAGTCAGTAGGTGAGAGGAGGGTGCCGTTTTTCTGTCCTCTTAGGGCAGAGTGTAGGGGTTAAGCCCACTTCAAAGGCAGATGTTCCCGAGGTATTGAGGAAGTCAGTAGGATCCTAGGTGCTTAAGGAGAACGGGAGGGTCAAAAGGAAACCAGGCAGATGGAAAAGAAGGCAGGTGCCCGAGACATCTCGATCCCCGTCTCTCTGAGGAGGTGGCAGGAGCTAAATGCAATGGACTGATGTGGGGGGTAGGGCTGCCTCTTGGATGCACTCTTCATTGTCCTTGTGAAATGACTGATCTGACTTGCATTTTAAAAGGTTTATTCTGGCTGTGATGTGAAGAATAGACTGTGGGGAGGGAGAGACTGCAGAAAAGAAACAGGGAGTTGAAAAATGGGTGGTGGTTCAGACTAGGACAGCGAGAGAAAAAGGTAAAAAGTGGTTCATTGGGGTATATTTTGAGAGTAGAACAGGATTGTTGAGGAATTGAATATGGGGTGTGAGATAAAATAAGGAAGAATGAATGAATGAGTGAATGAATGAATGCCCCATGCTGACTGCATTATGTGGACCCAGTACAATGACCTTTCCTTCTCTCGGGCCTGCCCCCACTCCCCACAATCTTCTCTCCAATTTATTCCTTAACTTACCCCTTCCAACTATCTGATAATTGACTTTAATCCAAATTGAACAGCCCTTTGTGTGCTGGCACGGAAACCTAACCCACCCCCATGCCTCCGAAGATGTATTTCTATGAGAAGAACTGGTTTCAATTTATAAATAAACAGCTAGAAAAATGACCTGTACATAAGTGGGAAGTGCTTGTATCAACACTGTCATTGCCTAAATCATCAAATTCAAAGTAAAGTAATTTCTGTTGCTCCTGAGACAAATGGTCCTGGCCTGGCCAATATTTTCTGTGAGCAGGGACATTGATACTGATGGTAGGGAGAAGCTCCAAGGCCTCTCATGATGACAGAGCAGTTGGGAATGGAGGTTAAGAACTGGCAGACTTTATGTCACTCATAGATTTCCCAAGAGGCCAAAAGGGCCAAGGGTAGAGGTCATACCTTCTCTCTGCCCCTCTTCCCAACTCACCACCTAGGTGCTGGATGCTTCTCAGTTCCAGTTTCCAAATTAGAAGCTGCTTAGAAGTTGGGAGGTCAGGAAAGACAAGCCAACTGTGAGAGAGAAGGATGCCCGCTGTGTGCATCTGGCAGCAACCTCAGCCCCAACGTGAATTCTACTGAGGGAAGATGAGGAAGTCTGTGAGGGGTGGCAGGGTGCATCGAGTACATAAGCACAGCCAGGCAGAAAGCTGTCTTAGCAATCTCAATGCAAATCAGGTTTGGAGAAACAAAAACCAGACCTATGACTGCTGAGTCAGCTCCAGAGATCATTTTCCACTTCTCCTCTGGCCAGAACTCCCTTACTATAGCTTGTGGTTCACCACCCAGTAATGAGAGCCCCCACACCTAATGAAGAAACAGAAAGCCACTAACTGGCCATTGCATTCAGAATACCAGTCAGCGAAAAACATGGGCTTTCAGGGGCTTAACAGCTCCATTTACAGGAGTTAAGCCTGAAGTCATGGTAAAGATGGGTAGTTAACACAGCGACATCTGCACTTTGACCCAAGTGTGCATGGCCTGGAGGACATCTGGGCAGCAGCTTATGGTCTAGGGCTAGAGAGAACCTTCTCAGGTCTCCCAAGCACCAGAGCAACCACCCCAGCCTGTGAAGAACTGTGGACCCCCATTCCACAGTTGCATTCTTGTGCTGAATTGTGGTTGGGAGGGATTGCACTGAATCTACAGATTTCTTTGGGTAGCATGGACATTTTAACTTGTTAATTAACTATGCTAATTCTTCCTATCCAAGTGTACATTATATCCTTCCATTTATTTATTTATTTACTTATTTATTTTTATTATTAGTTTCAGGTGTACAAAACAATATAATAATTAGACATTTATACCCCTCACAAACTAATAACCACCCTCCCCCAATCTATTACCCTCTGACATCGCACACAGCCGTTACATTTCCACTGTGTCTATTCCTTATGCTGTACTCCGCTTCCTGTGACTATATACATATATCACATTATAGTTGGCATTCATTATTATTCAGCTTCAGCTTCAGGTGTACAGTGCAGTGATCAGGCATCTACATCATCCCTGAGGTGGTCTCCCGAATGAGACAAGTGTCCATCGGATACCCTACAAAATCTGTACAACATTATTGATTATATTCCCGAAACTGTCTTTCATATCCCCATGGCAATTTTGTGGTTACAGATTGTGCTTTCTAATCCCCTCATCCCCGCACCCATTCCCATCTAGCAACCCTCAACTTTTCCTCTGTATCTCTGAGACTGTTTCTGATTAGTTTGTTCATTTATTCTATTCTTCAGATTAGATCTCATATAAGTGATATCTATGGTATATGTCTCTCTCCGTCCAACTTATTTCACTTAGCATAATGTTCTCTAGGTCCATCTATATCATTGTAAATGGTAAGATTTCATTCTTCTTTATGGCCAAGTATAAATGTACCAGTTTCTTGATCCAGTCATCTACCGATGGGCATTTTGGTTGTTTCCATGTCTTGGCTATCGGGAATAGTGCTGCAATAAACACAGGGGTGCATACATTTCTTTGAATTAGTGTTTTGGATTTCTCTGGATAGATGCCTGGGAGTAGAATTGCTGGGTCATAAAGTAATCCCATTTCCAGTTTTTTGAGATACCTCCATACTGATTTCCATAGTGGTCGCACCACTCTGCAATCCCACCAACAGTGCACAAGGGATCCCTTTTCTCCACATCCTTGCCAGCACTGTTGCTTGTTGATTTATTGGTGATAGACATTCTGACTGGAGTGAGGTGGTATCTCATTGCAGTTTTTATTTGCATTTCTCTAATGATTAGTGAGGTTGAGCATTTTTTCATGTCTGTTTGCCCTCTGTATGTCCTCTTTAGAAAAATGTCTCTTCATGTCCTCTGCCCATTTTTTAATTAAGTTTTTTTTTTTTTGGTGTTTAGTTGAATGAGTTTTTTTATAAATTTTGGATATTAACCCCTCATCAGATATATCATTGGCAAATATCTTCTGCCATTCAGTAGGATGACTTTTTGTTTTATTGATGGTTTCCTTTGCTATGAAAATATTTTTTAGTTTGATGTAATCCCATATGTTTATATTTTCTCTTACTTCCCTTGCTCAAGGGGACATATCAGAAAAAATATTATTAAGGCTAATGTCTGCAAACTTTCTTCCTATATTTTCTTCTTGGAGTTTTATGGTTTCAAGTCTTACATTTAACTCGTTAAATAATTTTGAATTTATTCAAGTATATGGTTTAAGGAGGTGGTCCAGCTTCATTTTTTTGCATGTGTCTGGCCAGGTTTCCCAGCACCATTTATTGAATACACTGTCTTTATCCCAATGGAAATTCTTCCTTCCAGTGTCATAGATTAAATGACCATATAGGCATGGATTTATTTCTGGGCTCTCTATTATGTTCCATTGATCTATGTGTCTGTTTTTATGCCAGTACCATGCTGTTTTGATTACGATAGCCTTGTAGTATAATTTGATGTCAGGTATCTGTGATACCTCCCACTTTGTTCTTATTTCCCAAGATTGCCGTGGCTATCCGGAGTCTTTTATGGTTCCATATAAATTTTAGGGTTATACATTCTATTTCTGTGAAAAACGTCCTTGGTAGTTTGATAGAAATTGTGTTGAATGTGTATATTGCCTTAGGCAGTATGGACATTTGAACTATATTAATTCTTCCTATCCATGAGCATAGTACGTGTTTCTATCTATTTGTATCTTCTTTAATTTCTCTCTTCAGTGTCTTATAATTTTCTGAGTACAGGTCTTTTATTTCTTTGGTTAAATTTATTCCTAAGTATTTTATAGTTTTTGAAGCGAGTGTAAATGGGAGTGTTTTCTTGATTCTCCTTCTGATAGTTTATTATTGGTATATACAAATGTAACTGATTTTTGAATATTAATTTTATATCCTGCTACTTTATTAAATTCATTTATCAGTTCTAATACTTTTTTGGTGGAATCTTTGGGGTTATCTATATATAGTATCCTGTGATCTGCATATAATGACAATTTCACTTCCTCCTTATCAATTTGGATGCCTTTTATTTCTTTTTCTTGTCTGATTGCTGTGGCTAGAACTTCCAGAACTACATTGAATAGAAGGGCTGAAAATGGGCAACCTTGCCTTGTTCCTGATCTTAAGGGGAATGGTTTTAACTTTTCCCCATTGCCTATGATGTTAGCTGTGGATTTATCATATATGGCCTTTATTATGTTGAGCTATGGTCCCTCTAGTCCCACTTTCTTGAGTTTTTATCATAAATTGTTGCTAGATTTTGTCAAATACTTTTTCTGCCTCTATTGATATGATTTTGATTTTGATTTTGTTAGTGTGGTATAACACATTAATTGATTTGCAAATATTGAACCAACTTTGCATACCAGGAATAATCCCACTTGATCGTGGTTCATGCTCTTTTTAATGTATTGCTGAATTCTAATATTTTGTTGAGGGATGTTTGCATCTATGTTCATTATGGATATTGGCCTGTAGTTTCCTTTTTTTGTAATGTCTTTGTCTGATTTTAGGATCAGGATGATAGTGGCCTTGTAAAAAGAGTTTGGGAGACTTCTCTCCTTCTGGATTTGTTTGCAATAGTCTGAGGAGAACATGTAATAATTCTTTCTTGAATATTTTGTAAAGTTCACCTGTAAACCATCTGGTCCAGGGGTTTTTGTTTGTTGGGAGCTTGTTGATTACTGATTAAATTTCTCTGGTAGTAATCAGTCTATTCAGGTTTTCCATTTCTTCTTGAGTTAGCCTTGGAAGGTTGTATGCTTCTAGAAAATTATCCATTTCTTCCAGACTGTCTAATTTGTTGGCGTATAGTGCTCATAGTAATATCTTAAATTTTTTTTGTATTTCTGTGGTGTCTGTTGTCACTTCTCCTCTTTCATTTCTGATTTTATTAATTTGGGTCCTCTCTCTCTCTCTCTCTCTGATGAGTCTGGCTAAAGATATGTCAATTTTGTTTATCTTCTCAAAAAAACAGCTCTTGGTTTCACTGATCTTTTGTATTTTTTTATCTCTATTTCATTTATGTCTGCTCTGATATTTATTATCTCCATCCTTGTACTCCCTTTGGACTTATTTTGCTGTTCTCTTTCCAGAACTCTTGTGTAAGGGTAAACTCTTGAATTGAGATTTTTCTTGCTTCTTTACATAGGCCTGCACGGCTATGAATTTCCCTCTTAGGACTGCTTTCACTGTATCCTATAGATTTTGGGTCATTGTGTTTTCATTTTTGTTTGTCTTGAGATATCTTTTGATTTCTTCCTTGAGCTCATTTTTGACCCATACATTATTTAGTAATGTTATTCAGCCTCTATGTATTTGTGTGTCTTCCAGTTGTTTATTTTTATAATTGATTTCAAATTTCATAGCATTGTGGTCAGAGAAGTGCTATGATTTTAGTTTTCTTAAATTTATTGACATGTGTTTTGTGGCCTAACATGATCTATCTTGGAAAATGTTCCATGTGCACTTGAGAAGAATGTGTATTCTGCAGCTTTGGGGTGAAATGCTCTGAAAATATTGCTTAAATCCAACTGGTCCAATGTGTCATTTAAGGCTGTTGTTTCCATACTGATTATCCATCTGGAGGACCTGTCTCTTGTTGTCAGTGGTGTGTTGAAATCCTCTACTATGACAGTGTTACTGTTGATCTCTGTGTTTATGTCAGTCAATATCTGTTTTACATATTTAGGTGCTCCTATGTTGGGTGCATAGATGTTTACTAGGGTTATGTCCTCTTGTTGGATAGACTGCTTTATTATTATGTAGTGCCCATCATTGTCTTTTAATATATTCTTCATTTTAAAGTCTATTTTGTCAGATATAAGTATTGCTACTCCAGGTTTTTTCTCATTTCCATTTGCATGAAATATCTTACTCCAACCCTTAACTTTCAGCCTGTGTGTGTCTTTTGATTTGAGGTGAGTCTCTTGTATACAACATATGCAATGGTCTTGTTTTCTTATCCATTCAGCCACACTATGTCTTTTGATTGGAGCATTTAATCCATTTATATTTAAAGTGATTATTGATAGGTGCATATACTGTGTTTCCCTGCAAATAAGACCTAGTCAGACAATCAGCTTTAATGCATCTTTTGGAGCTAAAATTAATATAAGATTCAGTCTTATTTTACTATAAGACCGGGTATAATATAATATAATATAATATAATATAATATAATATAATATAATATAATGTAATATAATAGCAGGTCTTATATTAATTTTTCTCCAAAAGATGCATTAGAGCTGGTTGTCTGGCTAGGTCTTATTTTCAGGGAAACCCAGGAGTTATTACCATTTTGTTATTTGTATTTCTCGTCTTCATTAGTTAGATTGTTTTCATCTTTCTTCTGCTTACAGAAGCTCTTTTAACACATCCTGCATTGTTGGCTTGGTGGTAATGAATTTCTTTAGCTTATTCTTTTCTGGGAAGCTCTTTATCTCCCCTTCAATTTTAAATGATAGCCTTGCTGGATAAAGCAATCTAGGTTGTACGCCTTTGTTTTTCATCACTTTGAATACCTCCTGCCACTCCCTTCTGGCCTGCAAAGTTTCTGTAGAAAAGTCATTTGATAGTCTTATAGGAGGTCCCTTATATGTAACCTGCTGTCTTTCTCTTGTTGCTTTTAATATTCTGTCTTTAACTGTTGCCATTTTAACTATAATGTATCTTGGTGTGGGCCTGTTTTGGTTCATCTTGCTTGGGACTCTCTGCACTTCCTAGGCTTGTATGTCGATTTCCTTCACCAGGTTAGGGAAGTTTTTGGTCATTATTACTTCAAATATATTCTCGATCCCTTGCTCCCTCTCTTCTCCTTTTGTTATTCCTATGATGTGCATGTTGTTGTGCTTGATGTTACCCACAGGTCTCTTAAACCATTTTCATTGTTTTTTATTCTTTTCTCTTTTTGTTGTTCCGCTTGGGTGATCTCTGCTAACTTGTCTTCTAAATCACTGATTCGATCCTCTGCCTCATCTAACCTGCTTGTCTTGTTTCTTCAAGTGTGTTCTTTATTTCAGTCATTGTATTCTTTAGTTCTAATTGGTTGTTCTTTATTATTTATCTACCCATCTTTATGTCATCACTAAGCTCCTTAAACATTCTATAATCACTGTTCTAAACTCTGTCTCTGATAGGTTGGTTACCTCTATTTCACTTAGTTCTAATTCTGGAGGCTTCTTCTGTTCTTTTATTTGGGACATATTTCTTTGTTTCTCCATTCTGTCTCTCTGTGTTTGCTTCAATGTATTAGGTAGATCACCTAGGGTTCTCAGTCTTTGCTGCATGGTCTTATGTAGTATGTGTCCTTTATATTTAAATTGCACCGCTTCCCTATTCTCCTGTGCATGTGCTCCAGAGTTTACCTGTGTTGCGTGTATTCTCCTGTTAATGTTGAGCTTTAACTACTTTTGGCTTGTCAGTAGGTGGGATTGACTCCTAGGCTGACTAGTTGTGAGAACTGGCTATGCCCAGATTGGATGAGCTGCTGTGTGAGGGTTGACCCCTTAGATGAGGATTGGCCCCTATGGGTTCTTGTGCCTGTAGAGAATTCCCTCTGGGTGTGTCACTTGTAAGTCAAACCCAGTAATACTCTGGTTTGTTCTTGAGATGGCCTCTGGGTTTGTTGAATCTTGTGCTTCTTGGTCGAGGCCCTGGTGTAGGGCAATTTCAGAACAAAACAAATCAACAACCACAACAACAACAAAGAAAAAACCAAATACACTCACATGTAAAAACAACCGATAAACACTCAACACAGACAAAAATATCAAAAATACAAAAAAAAAAAAAAAACAACCTAAAGAAACAAAACAAAAATAGCAACACCAATTAAAAAAAAATCAATACAGAAAAATGGAAAGAGGAAGGAAAAATAGGCAAGTGTGGGGACAGAGTCCCAGAAAGCAGTTTCCAGGCTCTCAGTCTCATATGGAAAGGCGCTGGCTCAGTTATTAGACGGCCATCAGATGGCCGTCCGCTGTGGCTGAGTGGCCATCAGACGTTACCAATTAGCCATGAGCCACTAATATAACTGCTGTGGCTATGCCAGGGGGTTGGTTGGAGTGTCAGTTTGCAGAGAATCGGATGGCAGATATGGATTGTGTGGATCCTGCTTCCTGCGTCTCCAACCCAGACGCCAGTGAGAATATAGCGTGTGACTCCCCTATCTATAACTCTGTTGTTGTTCCTTTTTGGCCTCACCATATCCTCCATTCTTGTGCGGGGAGTGGGACCAGAGATCCTGCATGACAGCAAGGAAAAGAAAAAAGGAAAGAAGAGAGAGAGAAAGGGGAAAATGTGTGTGTGTGTGTGTGTGTGTGTGTGTGTGTGTGTGTGTGTGTGCATATATGCTAAAACTGATAATACTAAAATTATAAGAAAAGAAAAAAAGCAGCGCCAGTCTTGGCTTCAACCCACCAAGGTATCTCCAGGTTATCCTCTGCTGTACAAAGACTACTGTGTCTTGTGGAGGCAAAGTCAGACACCTGGTGTCCAGAGTGACCCTGGCAATGCAGTTCTACATGAGTGGCACTATGGGGTGTTTTTGGTAGTTTTTACAAAGTCAGTGCAGTTTCTCCTGTCGCCTGCACAAATGCGCACTTAGAGCACCACAGCCAGCCACTGGGAGGTGGGATTATTCCCTGTGCCCAGGTTTCCTGGGTCTTAGGGCACTTCTTCCGCCAGGGAGTATGGAGGGCACAAGATTTCTGAGCTGCTGAAAGCCAAGAGCTGTCTCTGCCACCTGCTGCTGACCCCTGCGTGTGTGACCCACAACTGTAATTGCCCTGCCATGAGCAGCCCAGAAAATGTAGGAGCTGGGAAGGCAGGTGTCCTCTGTCTCCCAGCCCAGCCTCTTCCCTAGGTCACAGCTACAAGCAGGCTTTTTCCAGATTCTGAGCTGCACAACTCCTCTGTAATCTGACATTAGTCCTCAGTTCAGGGACCAGCTTGAGACTCTGGAAGGTCGTGGGTAGGATTGCTGTAGGAGAGGGAGGAATGGGCCCAGGTATGGAGTTTGCTTCTTGTGTGACCCAGGGCCCAGCTGGAGATGTCAGCTGAGGTTACTGCCTCAAAGTCTGGATACGCTGACCTCTCTTCTTGGCAGGAGAGATCAGCTATGGGACGCAGGGCAAGAGCCCAGAGCCTGGCTTTTACAATCTCCGGTCTACTTTCTGGGACCTCACGTCCCCACAGCCGCAGATGCAGGCTGTGTCTCCACTCCGCTCCCTTCCCTCTTCTCCTGCTCGCCCAGTTTGCCCACCTTCAAGTAATCCTCATGCGGGTCTCAGCTGTTCTGTGTGATGAGCAGAGAGTCCTTTGATGGGTTATAGATGTTCAATTTGTGGCAAGTTCCAGAGGAGAACTCAAGAAAGACCACCTCGCTGCCACCATTCCTATGACGTCACTGTGCTTCCATTTATTTTGTATCTTCTTCAGTTTCTTTTCTCTGTGTATGCTATCATGTCATCTGCAAATAATGAGATTTACTTCTTCATTTCCAGTTTGGATGTATTTTTATTTTTCTTATCTGACTGCTGTGGCAAAGACTTACAATACTAGATTCAATAAAAGTGGTGAAAGTGGACATCCTTGTCTTGTTCCTGATCTTTAGAAGAATGCTTTTAGCTTTTCACCACTGAGTATAATGTTAGCTGTGAGTTTGTCATATATGGCCTTTGTTATGTTGAGGTATGTTCTCCCTAGTCCCGCTTTGCTGAGATTTTTTATCACGATTGGATGTTGGATTTTGTCAAATGCTTTTCTGCATCTATTGATATGATCATGTGATTTTTATTTTTCATTTGTTTATGTGGTGTATCATGTTAATTGATTTGCATAATAATTCTCTTGTTCGTCTTTAATGTCTTTGTCTGGTTTTGGAATCAGGGTAATGTAGTCATTATAAAATGATCATGGGAGGCTTCCCTACTCTTCAATATTTTTGCAATAGTTTGAGGATACATGTTGATTCTTCTTTGGATGTTTAGTAAAATTCACCTGTGAAGCCCTCTGGCTCAGGACTTTTGTTTGTCGGGAGTTTTATTTATTTATTTATTTTTGATTAGTGATTTCACTTCATTAGCAATTATTCATCTGTTCAGTTTTTCTGTTTCCTCTTAATTAAGTCTTGGAAGATTGTATGTTGCTAGGAATTTATCCACTTCTTGGAGGTTTCCAGTTTGTTGGCATGTAATTGTCCATAGCATTTTTTTTTATTAGTTTCAGGTACACAACACAATGTAATAGTTAGACATTTACACTCCTCAGAAAGTTATAACCCCTCTCCCCCAATCTACTACCCCTCTGACATTGTATAGCTGTTACAACTCCATTGACTCTATTCCCTATGCTGTGCTCCACATTCTGTGACTATATACATAAATATATAGATATAGCTATATATATACATATAAACATATATATTAAGTTATAATTGACATTCAGCTTCAGCTTCAGGTGTACAGTGTAATGGTCAGGAATCTATACCGTCCATGAAGTGGTCTCCCTAATAAGCCATGGACCACCTGACACCCTACAAAATATTTATAACATTATTGATTATATTCCCCAAATTGTCTTTCATATCCCCGTGGCAAGACTGTGGTTATCAATTTGTGCTTTCTAATCCCCTCACCTTTTCCCTCATTCTCACCCTCCTCCCATAATCTAGAAGAAATGGATAATTTTCTAGAAGCAATACAACTTCCCAAGGCTGAATCAAGAAGAAACAGAAAATCTAAATAGACTGATTACTACCAGTGAAATTGACTCAGTAATCAACCAGCTCCCAACAAACAAAAGCCCTGAACCAGATGGCTTTACAGGTGAATTTTACCAAATCTTAAAATAAGAATTATCACCTATTCCCCTCAAACTATTCCAAAAATTGCAGAACGAGGGAAGGCTCTCAAACTCTTTTTATGAGGCCACTATCACCATGATCCCAAAACCAGATAAAGATATTTCAAAAAAGGAAAACTGCAGGCTGATATCCTTACTGAACACAAATGCAAAAATCCTCAACAAAGTATTAGCAAACAGAATTCAGCAATACATTAAAAAGATCATGCACTACGATCAAGTGGGATTCATTCCTGGTATGCACGGTTGGTTCAGTATCCACAAGTCAATTAGTGTGATACACCACATTAACAAAAGTAAAAATAAAAATCATGGTCACATTGATAGATGCAGAAAAAGCATTTGACAAAAATCCAGCAGCGATTTCTGATAAAAAAGAAAAAACAAAACAAACTCTTAGCAAAGTGGGAATAGAGGGATCATATCTCAGCATAATAAAGGCCATATATGATAAACCCACAGTTAAAGTCTTATCCAATGGGGAAAAGCTAAAACCATCCCACTTAAGATCAGGAACAAGACAAGGATGCCCACTTTCACCACTTTTATTCAACATAGTTCTGGAAGTTCTAGCCACAGCAATCAGACAATAAATAAATAAATAAATAAATAAATAAATAAATAAATAAATAAATAAATAAATAAAGACATCCAAATTGGAAAGGAGGAAGTAAACTTGTCATTATATGCAGTTTACATACTATATAGACAGATCCCCAAAGACTCCTCCCAAAAAATATTTGTATTTTCTTATAAGCTTTCTATTTCTGTGGTATCAGTTGTCAGTTCTCCTGTTTCATTCTGATTTTATTTATTTGGATCCTCACGCTTTTTTTCATGATGAATCTGGTTAAAGGTTTTTCTATTTTGTTTGTCCTTTCAAAGAACCAGCTCTTGGTTTCTTTGACGTTTACTATTGCTTTTTTAGACTCTGTTTTGTTTATTTCTGCTCTGATCTTTATCATTTCCTTCATTATACTCATTTTGAACTTTGTTTCTTTTTTCTATTTCCTTCAGGTGTAAGGTTACATTGTTTATTTGAGCTTTTTCTTGTTTCTTGCGGTGAGTATGTATTGCTATAAATGTCCCTCTTAGAACTGCTTCGTGTCCCATAAATTTGGGATCATTGTGTTTTCATTTTTCTCAGGGTATCTCTTGATTTTTTTCCTTGGTCAGGTTGTTAACCCATTCATTATTTAGTAGCAGGTTATTTAGCCTCCACATGTTTGTTTGTTTCAGTTTTTTTGTGTTTTTCTAGTTTCATAGCATTGTAATCAGAAAAGATGCTAGATATGATTTCAGTCTTTTTAAATTTACTGAGAATTGCTTTGTGGCCTAATATGTGGTTTATCCTGGAAAATGTTTTATGTATGCTTGCAAAGAATATGTATTTTGCTGCTTTGGGGTATGATGTTCTAAAAATATCTATTAAATCCATCTGCTCTAATGTGTCATTTAATGCTATTTGATGGTTGATTTTCTGTCTGGATGACCTATCCATTGATGTCAATGGGGTGTTAAAATCCCCTACTATCATTGTCAATATCACTGTTTATGTCTGTCAATATTTGCTTTATATATTTAGGTGCTCCAACACTGGGGGCATAAATGTTTACAAGGGTTATATCCTCTTGTTGTATTAATCCCTTTATCATTATCAAATATCGCTCTTTGTCTCTTGTTAGAGTCTGTTTCAAAGTTTTTTGTATGATAGAAGTACTGATACCTAAGCTTTTTTATTTTTTTCATTTCCCATTACATGAAATATCTATTCCAACCCTTTACTTTCAGTTTGTGTGTGCCTTTCAATCTGAAGTGTGTCTCTTGTAGGTAGCATATGTGTGAGTCTTGTTTACTTATCCATTCAACCGCCCTTTGTCTTTTGATTAAGAGTTTTTAGTACATTTACATTTAAAGTAATTATCGATAGATATGTAGTTATTGCCATTTTATTACGCATATTTTTGGTCTTTTGTTTCTTCTTCATAAAGAAGTCCCTCCAACATTTATTGTAATACTGTTTTGGTGGTGATGAACTCCTTTAGCTTTTTCTTGTCTGGGAAGTTGTTGATCTCTCTTTCGATATCTAATGATAGAGTTGCTGGGTAGAGTAATTTTAGTTGTAGGTCCCTTTCTTTTCATCACTTTTTGAGTATTTCTTGATGGTTCCTTCTGACCTGCAAAGTTTCTGTTGAGAAATCAGCTGACAATCTTATATGAGCTCCCATGTATGTACCTACCTGCTTTTTTTTTTTCCTGCTTTTAAGATTCTCCCTGTGTCTTTAACTTTTGGCATTTTAATTATGATGTGTCTTGGTGTGGGCCTCTTTGGGATCATCTTGTTTGGGACTCTCTGTGCTTCCTGAACTTGTATGTCTAATTCCTTCATCGGGTTAGGGAAGTTTCCAGTCATTATATCTTTAAATAAGTTTTCAATTCTTTGTTCTTTCTCCTTTCCTTCTGTTACCCCTATGAAGCAAATATTGGTATACATGATGTTGTTCAAAAGGTCCCTTAACCTATCCTCACTTTAAAAATATATATATAGTTTCTTTTTGCTGTTGTGATTGGATGTTTTCCACTACCTTGTCTTCCAAATCACTGATTCAATTGTCTGCTTCATCTAAAGTACCGAGGCCTATGGGGAGGGGCTCTGGTTCAGACTCAGGTCTGCCACTGCATGGGCCCTACCCAGGACCACTTGGTAGGAGCTACAAAATGATCTGTGGTTGGTAGCTGCCTGTGCTGGACTTGGAGGTGCCTGGGAGAGGCTATGCTGTGAACCGAGACCAGCTGCCATTAGTGCCAGTCTTGGGGGGTCACTTAGCAAGGTGTACAGGGCAATGTGAGGCCAGCCACTGCTTGCTGAAGGTTTGTGAACCTTAGGGAGATTTTAGGAAAGTCCACAGCCCAGCCTGGGGAACAGCCATTGAAATAGGTTCCTGCAGGTGTATGATTTAGGTGCGGCAGGTCTCAGAGAACCACCAGGGTGGGTCTCAGGGAATCACCAGCGTGGGGCAAGTGGTGTTAATCAGGTTGATGGAGCCTGGAGTGGGGCTGGGACCCCTTACTCCTCAGTGGGGACCTCCACAGCTGAGATATCCCTCTTGATTCTTAACCCCTCAGGTAGGTGTGGAACCAGCCCGTTTTGAGTCTCCGCCCCTCCTACCATCTCGATGTGGCTTCTTGTTTATATCCTGAGTTATAATTCTGTTCAGCTTGTCTTCAAGTGGTTCTCAAGGGTAACTGTTCTATGATTTACTTGTAATTTTGATGCAATCCTGGGAGGAAGCAAGCACAAAGTTTACCTACTCCACCATCATGACCAGTAGTTCCTGACCCTATTTTTTTTTTTTTTAAACATCAGATATTCTTTCACCTGTCTTTCACTCATGGAGTGTTATGGGTCTCTATGGCATGGGCATATTCCCAGTATTATGGGGGTGTGTGAAACCCATAACATTCTCCTTAATGCGTGTGTCCCACACCCAGCCCAGTCACATCTACATCTTCCTTCTAAGCAGTTTGTCTTAAAGCCTGATCTTGACACTGGGGCCTGGACCTTCCTTAGCCCTTCCCCAACCACTCCTCCATTTTGCCAACATTGGGAGTACACAGTCAACTTTTATACGGAGTGAGACATCTTAGGGCACAAGTGACATATGGGCAGGCGCTTTGCAGTTACTCAGTGGTTCAGATTCAACAGTATCACAGTCCTCATTCCCAACCTGTTCTCTGACCTCTCTTAACTTCTTTCCTCTCCAGGTGCAAACTCATACTCCTCTCACTCATAGCTCTGAACCCTGAGGAAGCCAAGTGTTGTTTTCCGGTTCCACATATAACCCCGGAGTTCAGGTCACAACTTATTTTTCCTATAGTCTCTTGGAAAATAATCTGATTTCCCATTTGTCCAGACCCAAGTCAAGTTCCCTCAGTTTCTAAGACTTAATCCCCCTGACCTCACTCACTGTTTCAACTTCCTCCCTGCCTTTTTTCACTCTCACGTGCCCCCTACCACCACTGCTCTGAAAACTTCTCACTTAGGTCACCAGTGACTTTCCAATGAACAACTCCAGCCTCCTGGGACTTCTTGGAAGGATATAGTAAGGCTGGCCACTCCTACTCTTCCTTCCTCTTGGTTTCCATGGCACCACCTCTCTTGGTTTTCCTCCCTCTCTGTCTCCAGGAAGACTCCTCCACTTGCCCCTTAGTAATTGACTCTCAGGGTTTAATCATTGGCCCTCTTCTCTCTCACTCCATACTCTCCTTGGGCAATCTCATCTAAACCCTCAGTTAGTGCCTATGAGTTGAAAATCACAACTGTTTATTTCCAGCATCTTTTCTATTCAAGAAGTTCTTGGACATGCATAATTAATTATAGCTCATTATCATCACTCCCTGACAAATATCCTGAAATCCTTTGTCTCTTTCCCACCCCGTTTCTAGTCACCTGGCTAAATCCCAGGTCTACCTGAACCCAACTCTCCATCTTATCCTGCATCTTAGCAACTGAACATTTCTGGAAAACACCATAGAGCCAGGTTGACTACTTGCACTTTAATTTTATAACCACAAGCTTCAAACAGATACTCAACATTTCTCTGGAATCCTCCTATAGATCCCAAAATCTCTTAAAGTTACCCCAACTCTCTTAGACTATTATTTTACACCTTTCCTTTACCTCAACTCCCCCATCACTCTTAACTCATTGCCATGCCCCATAGTCCCTTGACAAAACAAGTAAACAGGAAGGGAACCCCTTAACTTCCCACCAAATTTACAGATTTACCTCTTTCTGTTCTCATATTCCCTGTCACCCCTCCATTTATGCTCCCATCACCGGCCAAACCATTTGTTTTCCAACCCCTCACTTTTTCAAGGTCTTCATCCTGGAAGTTATCCCCCTCTCTTATTTATTCCCCCTTACTCGGTCGTTTCCATCACTATACATACATGTTCCATCCTCTCCCATCTTTGAAAATAAAATGCCCTCAAAGGAACCTATATTACCCTCCAGCCAATGCTCCTGTTCACAGCATATCTCAAATAACTTTCTGTGCTCATTCCTGTTTTCTTCTCCCATTCACTCTTCAATCACTGCAGTCTGGCTTCTTATCAAAGTCACCAATGACCAGCATGTTGCCAAATCCTATAGACACTTCTGAATTTTGCTCTTGTGTGATCCTCTCAGCACTGGATCTAACTGACCTCTCTCTTCTTCCTCCCTCCTTGATGCCTGTTCCCCTCTGCAATGCTGTGACACCACACTGCCCTGGATGGCCTCCTCCCTCTCTGGCGACTCTCCATGTCTACTGCTGGCCTCTATACTTCTACCTTGCTGTAATATTGGCATACTCCAGGACTCTGTCCTTAGCCCTCTTCTCCTCTGGTATTCTCCATACATTACTTTTACTTTCCTCTTAATCACTGATGAGTACCAAATTATAGCTCCAACCCTGACCTTCTGCCTGGGCAAGAGACTGATACGCAACTGCTGACTTGATCTCTCTACTTCATCGTCTGATCAGCATCTCAAAGTCAACCTGCTCAAAGAGAATCCCAAACCCTTAACCCTTCCCACCCAACCCTGTTACACCTCAAACCCTATTCCTATTCGGTATCACTTAACAGCCCCATTCTCCTCCCAAACACTCCATATCCTTCCAGTTCATCCACAGCAGTCTTGTTGGTTCTATACCAAAATATACCATCACTCTGTTGGCATCTGCCCACACGACTACAACCACCCGAGTTTAAGACACTTCTTCACCCACACAAACGACTATGACAGCCTCCAGAGTGGTCTCCTCCACTCTTGCCAATCTACAGTCCCTTCTCCCATGGCAGCTAGAGGGATCTTTTTAAAATGTAAATCAGATCATGTCATTCCTCAGCTCAAAATCCTTTAATGGCTTTTCATTGCACTTTGAACCAAATCCATTGCAAGTGACAAAATCCAACTCAAATTGTCATAAATGATAAAAACTGATTAATAGATAGCAAAATGGCTGAAACTGTTGAAGACTTCATAGCTTCACAATTCACACCTTAATATCCAAGTCCCCCAAAGGGGACTTGTCAGCTAGCAGCCGCCCTAGCAGTTCAGCTGGGAGTCCTCGGTACCTAGGGGCTCTGTCAGCTTAGAGATTTCCCTTGTCTTCCCTCATTTCAACAGTCCACATTTCCTGGCTCTTCCTGGCTCTTCCAGCTCCTCCTCAGCCTATGCTTGTTCTTGTCCCAGGCTTCTGCTCTTAGTCCAGCAACATTTAGTTGCATGTAACCTTTCCAGGCTTGGGGTTGGAGTTCTCACTGTGCCTCTGCCATCCTCTCTCTAACTCTATGTCCTTTAAAAGGAAAGAGGTTTTCGAACACCTGCTATTGCAGCTCCCCATGAAGGTATCATTCTTTCTTTGTTACATGTGTCTGTTCACAACTACCGTTTAACAGTACCCCAGGAATTTGTTTCTTCTAATAAGAAATATTCAAGAATAGGATCCTTTAGAGCTCCTCGTCCCACAGCTGCCTGGGATGATAAAGCAGAAAGAGGAAAGAGTTGGCCATGTACCACATATGATGCCCAAGATTGCCCTGGGCTGTGCCACCAAACCCTGTCTCTGAGCAGAGGTACTCTCCTGTGCAAGGGAACCCTTTTCTCCCCTGCATATTCTGCCACCTCTGCTGAGTGACTTTTGATGAATCTGTTAGTCTCTCGGGATCTGAAAAATGAAGGGGCTGGGAGAGTGAGCTTAGGGCCTATTGTAGCTCTAATATACAATGCTTCTCTGGCCTGGAATGTTAGTTCGAAGTTGTGTTTCCACACAAAATGCCTGGTCCCAATGAAAGAGTTTGCTGATGCAGCACAAAGGGTCTTGGAGCTGTGGTAGGCAGCCCAAGGATGTGCCTGTGCTCTAGGGCACTGGCACCAGAGCTGTCACACAGGTGGAAGACTCTCCCCTCCCCACCCGTCCATCCGCCACACTGCCATCAGAGTACCCTTCCCAAAACGTCAACAGAATATCATTCTCTCTCTCTTAGAACCCACTGCTTAGAAGAAAAAGTCTAAATCCCTCAGCAAGGCCATCAGGAACCAACTTGCCTCATATCCTCCCACTCCTCCTGCAACTATGATGTGCAGCCAAATGATATGCCGTCCCGTCTCTGACCACCCATCCCATTTCTGCGCCACCATGTTTTCGCTTGGGTGATCCCTCTGCTTGGAATCACCTTACTTTTGTTCCCTCATGTTTCCACCTTGTGCAGTTCTATGTAATAATCAGGGCTCTGCTCCAATGTCCTCTGTGTATCCTTGCCTACCCCCACCCCCTAATCAGAATTGAAGGCCTGTCATCTGGACATCCATGTACTGTGTCCTTTTCTACACTCCTACTATAGCCAGCACTCATAACATGGCATGATGTGTATTTTCATGCATCAGGGAACTCCTGGATGCCAGGGAGGGTAGAGGAGAGAGCTCAGCAGGCCTGAGTTACTATCAGTCTCAGTTACCTACTGGCACCAGGTAACAGGTGATGAGTCACCCTCACGGCCCTCACATGTGTGCTCCCAAAGGACCCTTCAGGAGTCACGCTGACATAAGACCAAAGAAGCCCTGCTCACCCTGGCAGCAGCAGTGGTGGCAGACTCCCCTCGTACCCAGCACACTTATCCTGCTAATGAGGTTCTTAAAGCTCTCTCCACCAAACAGGTTCAGTAACAGAGTCTTATAAAAAATAATTCAGAACATTAAACCCAGATTTCAGCACATTAGCGGACCCATGGGGAGGGGCCTGAATTCACCAAATAGCAGGAAATTGTTGTCTTTTAATTAAAAAAATAATAATGATGAGCTCATGTAATTTCTGGACTCTCCCAAAGAAAGATTTTCTGATTTCCCATGTAAGATGTTTCAGTGGAAAAATCACATGTTTATGTTAGGACAAACCATCTCTGAGAGGCTGGGAACAGAAGGAAATTCTCCCTACTTGGTTTCACCAGCTCCAATGCCCCCCAACACCTTCTTCCTCCACTTTTCCGATTACTGCATTGGAAGTGTGCTTGAGGCTTTATGCTCTCTGGGTGGGGGCATATGGTTACCTCTGACCAGATTCTGACTGAGCCCCACTTCATATCACCATGTTATTTATTTGCCTGTCTGTCCCTTCAGCCATTCAGCAACCTGGTGAGGTCTAGGAGCTAGACATGAAAAGATACCTGAGAAAAGGTTTCTAATCTCCAGAATCTCACAGTGTAACCACCAAGACATCAAAAAAAAAAAAAAAAAAAAAATGAGCACAGATGCTAAGGGCCATAATAGAGGCATGCTCAGAATGTTCTGGTGGCTAGATGTGACTGTTTCTAAGAAAGGCTTCCAGGCTAGGCTTCAAGGAGGAGATGACCATTGAGTAGGCATCTAAGGATAAGCAGGGGAAAGAGGGACACTTCAAGTAGTTGGGACTGTCCATGCCAAGGGACTGAGGCATGCGATCACTAGCATGTAGAGGGAATGCAGGAAGGGGCAGGGTGCCAGGGGAGGCACCCAGGGCTCTGCATGCAAGAGCCTCCCCTGGGGGAGATTCGAAGGGACCTGATTAGAAACAGAATTGCTTTGCCTCAGGGTCAACACATGGACCAACCCACAAAGGCCAAGGACTCTTGGTCCTTGGCCATATGGGCACTAAGCAGAGAATCCGAGGGTGCCCAGCTATATTATGGGACACCAGATGACAAAGTAGACCCCACAAAAGAAGTGTGATGAAATCACCCCAGAGCCACTCTCCTTGCTGCACAGGGAAGAAGACTGTTCTATACTTTGCTCATCTCTATAACAACAGTGTCAACTGAATGACATTCTCATTAGGGAGTACAGCTCAGTGATCCTCAGTAACTCTTTCTTGGTCTTCACAGAGCCCAAGAAACTCAAGGTGTCATTATCTAAAGATTCCTGAAAATGGGAAGTGACTTCATCAAAATGGCAGCGTGAGGCGAGGCTCTGGAAATCTTCACTGAAATTTACAACAAATTGAACAACTATAACTCCACAAAGTACTCCCTGCACAGCAGACAGGAAAGACAAAAGGCTCACTATTGAATTTACCTAAAGGTGGGCAAATAGCGCGAGCGGGGGAGGAGGGAACGGAGAAGTGCGCAGACAGGGCTGCGCTGGCACAGGACTCACAACTAGCTCAGTGCTCCGAGCTCAATGCATCCCGGAACTACCGCAGCTGTGGGAGAGGGAAGAACTCGGACTGCTAGTGTTCCGTTTATGGTCCACAGGGTTGAGGGGACAGCATATAACACTGCTGAACCCAATGATCATGGCAGAGACCTCAGAGCAAAGACTGAGGGAAGAAGGCGGAAAACGGTGGTTTAAGCCCTCACTGCCACAGAGAATGGAAGCCTTAGGCACTGAGACTAGCCGCACCCTCCTAACCCTCTCAGAAATCACCCCCCCACACCAGCCCAGTGCAAGAAATGGAACAATGGCAGTGTCGGATCAAAATAACAAACTATTTGCAGTTCTGAGAACTATGGTCCGCAGACACAGATTCGCAGCCCAACAAATTCCGGCAAAGGGGAGGCAACTGTGTAAGCAGACCGGCTGTGGTGGTGGTCCTCGCCAATACTCTGGGCCACCTCTCACAACCCACCATGCTCCTGTCCCCACCTATCTGGGTAGATTACTGCAGGAGTAAACAGAACTGCTGAAACACACAGGCTCTGAATCTGGTGCAGGAAGAGCTTTGGAACTTCAAAAGCTGTCCGCATCCCCATATGGACACTGTGCCCTATGACCCAGGGGAACTGTTAAGAAAGGACAAGCCCACCTTCCAGGGAATCCCTCCATTGTGTAAGAAGCTGCAATAGTGCAAAGACACATTACACTACAGTGTGAGAGAGAAAAAAAGGCTGCAGTCGGAGAGAAAAAAAAACATGCTACCAACACTGGAAAACAAAAGAAAGACAAATGCCTAGGAAGAGAAATAACAAATCATTATTTGCCATGAATAACCAAGGAAACAAGACAGCTCAGAAAAAAAGTGAAAAGGATCCAGAAAATGAAATTAAAGATATGGAAATATGTGACTTAAATGACAGAATTCAAGAGTGCAGTTCTGAAAAAACTCAACAAGAAACAAGGGAATACAGGCAGTTTGATGAACTAAGAAACACAATCAAACAAAAACATGAACATTTTACCAAAGAGACTGAAATTTTAAAAAAGAACCAAATAGAATTTCTGGAGATTAAGAGCTCAATAGAAGAAATGAAGAAACCAACAATTCACTAATGAGATTATTCATCACGACCAGGTAGCGTTCATCCCCGCAGCACAAGGGTGGTTCAACACACGCAAATCCATCAATGTGACACATCACATAAACAAAATAAAGGACAAAAATCATATGATTATATCAATTGATGCAGAAAAAGCGTTTGACAAGATACAACATTCATTTATGATTTAAACACTTAATAAAATAGGTATAGAAGGAAAATACCTTAACATAATAAAGGCATATATGACAAGCCCTCAGCTAATCTCATAATTAACGGTGAAAAGTGAAGCCCTTTGCTCCACGTTCAGGAACACGACAGGGCTGACCCCATCACCTCTGCTTTTCAACATAGTGTTGGAAGTCCTCGCCAGAGCAATCAGGCAAGAGAAAGAAATAAAAGGCACCTAAATTAGGAATGAAGAAGTTAAATTGTCACTCTTTGCCGATGACATGATGCTGTATATAGAAAACCCTAAAGACTCCACCAGAAAGCTATTGGAAACAATCAACGAATATAGTCAAGTTGCCGGCTACAAAATCAACGTATGAAAGTCCATTGCATTCCTACATACTAACAATGAAATAGCAGAAAAAGAAATGGAAAAAGAATACCTTTTGTAATTGCAACAAAAATAATAAAATACCTAGAAATAAACTTAGCCAAGGATGTGAAAGACCTATATGCTGAAAACTATCAAGACATTTTGAAAAGAAACTGAAGAAGACACAAAGAAATGGAAAGACATTCCGTGCTCACGGATTGGAAGAATCAACATAGTTAAAATGGCCATATTACACAAAGCAATATACAGATTTAAGGCAATCCCCATCAAAATCCCAATGGCATTTTTAAAGAAATAGAACAAAAAGTCATCAGATTTGTATGGAACCACAAGCGACCCCGAATAGCCAAAGCAATCCTAAGAAAAAAGAACAATAATGGAGGTATCACACTCCCTGACTTTAGCTTGTACTTCAGGGCAACAATAATCAAAACAGCATGGTATTGACAGAAAAACAGACACACAGACCAGTGGAACAGAACTGAGAACCCAGAAATAAACCCACATAAATATGGACAGACAATTTTTGACAAAAGAAGCCTCTTCAATAAATGGTGCTGGGAGAATTGGAAAGCCACGTGCAAAAGAATGAATCTGGACTGCTATCTGTCACCATGTACCAAAATTAATTCAAAGATGTACCAAAGACCTAAGCATAAGACCTGAAACAATAAACTGCATAGAAGAAAACACAGGTATTAAACTTATGGACCTTGGGTTCAAAGAGCATTTTATGAATTTGACTCCAAAGGCAAGGGAAGTAAAAGCTTAAGTAAACGAATGGGACTATATCAAACTTAAAAGCTTCTGCACAGCAAAAGAACCCCCGACAAAATAAAGAGGCAACCAACTGAATGGGAGAAGATTTATGCAAACAGTGCCTCCGATAAGGGGCTCATATCCAAAATATACAAGGAACTCATACAACTCGACAATAACAAAACAAACAACCCAACTGAAAAGTGGGCAGAGGATCTGAAGAGACATTTCTCCATAGAGGACACAGAAACGGACAATAGGCATATGAAAAAATGCTCAACATCACTAATCACCAGAGAAATGCAAATAAAAACCACAATGAGATACCACCTCACCCCTGTTAGAATGGCTATCATCAACAAGACAAATAGTAAAGTGTTGGAGAGGCTGTGGGGAAAAAGGAACCCTCATACACTGTGGGTGGGAATGCAGACTGGTGCAGCCGCTATGGAAGGCAGTGTGGAGGTTCCTCAAAAAATTAAGAATAGAATTACCGTATGACCCAGCAACCCCTCTCCTGGGTATCTACCCAAAAAATCTGAAAACATTTATCCATAAAGACATATGTGCTCCAATATTCACTGCACCTTTCCAGGACATGGAAACAAGCAAAGTGTCCTCCGATGGATGAATGGATAAAGACGCTGTTGTGTACATACACAATGGAATACTATTCGGTGGTAAGAAAAGATGAAATAGTACCATTTGTGACAACATGGACGGATCTTGAGATTAAATGCTAAGCGGAATAAGTCAGACAGAAAAAGTAGTGAACCGTATGATTTCACTGATATGTGGTATATAAAACTGAAAACAACAAAAGAACAAGACAAACGAAGGAACGACGTAGACCGTAGTTTAGGGGTTACCAGAGGGCAAGGGAGGAGAGGGGCTCCGGAAGAGGGTGAACGGGGTCTAACATATGGTGATGGAAAGAGAACTGAATCTGGGTGGTGAACGCACAATGTGAGATATAGATAATGTGTTACAGAGTAGTACACCTGAAATCTATGTAACTTTACTAACAATAGTCACCCCAATAAACTTTAATTTAAAAAAAAAAAGTAATGAAGATGTGAGGTAAAGCATGGGGTGACTGTGTGTGGTGTTGGGTGGGTGCTGGACTGATGACTTCTTAAGTTCTATGCGTGTCTGGCCACTGTGCTGTACACCTGAAATTAATATAAAATGGTGCTGAATGTAAACCGTAATTGAAAAATGTAAAATGGCGGGGGCGGGGGAGCTGAAGGGGAGTAAGAGGTTCAAATTTCTAGGTACAAAACAAATAAGTCATGGGAATGTAATGTGCAGGATGGGGAATAGAGTCAATAATATTGAGATAGCGTGGTACGGTGTCAGATGGTTGCTGGCCTTATCATGGTGATCACTTCTTCAGGCATATAAACACTGAATAACTATGGTGTACACCTGAAACCAATATAATATTGTATGTGAGCTACATTTTAATAAAAATATTAATGAATAAACTTACACAGTGATGCATGTCAATTATATCTCAATAAAACTGTAAACCAAAATGACACTCGCTTAGATGGAGTAATTCCCATTAGGAATTCTGTAGCGAATGAAACCTGCAGTTAAATTTAGAGGGTATGAAGTATTGGAATGTTTTCGTTAAATCGTGTTTGGTTAGTTTTAATATGCATCTCTTCTGTGTTTGGGAAAACATGCCCTTAAATAATGTCAACCAGTCAATGGTATATCAATTCGTAGTCTTCAACGTAAGATTCGTGCCATATCTGAGTCTTCCTGTCAGGAAGCAGAATCACATGTGGCACCTAGGATTTCCCTTCTCATTTTAGGGAATGTGAATGTCAGGCTCTTGCATGATGAGTGAGGACACTTTTATTGATCTGGGAAGAGTAACAGGTAATGATTTCACTTTTGATGAGACTTTATCTTGATCAGACTTTATCCATGGACTTTACAAAAACAAATTTTTGTAAGCTTTGGTTTAAAAAAAAAAAAAGGAATCTGAGATTTGTTTAAACACCGGCTTCTCACCCACTACCCTTTACCCACGTCCAGTCAACCAACCCCTAGGTATCCTAGAGACTCTACCTCCTCCGTGTTTCTGGAACCCCTGCTCCTCTCTGTGACCCGATGCCCGTGACTTAGCCAGACCACTGTCCCTCTCACAGGATCACGGCCACTCTCAGTAGCTGCTCTTTCTGACCCCAGTCCGGATCAAGTCCCATCCATACTTCATAGAGCAGCCAGAGTGATGATTTCTAAAAACAAGTCTGATCAAGCTATTCCTCTGTTTAAAATTTTTCAGTGGCTGTGTGTAGCTTTCAGGATGAAGTTAAAACATTTTAGTGTACACACAAGACCCTCCATGATGTGGCTCTACAAGGACACCCCAAGGTCACTGACCCAACCCTTGGTATAATATCCATGAGCCAGAAAACAGCTGTGAGACAGCCGGGTGCTGAAGGAGCCAGTACCTCTGAATCAGACGTCAGAGTTCATGTCTCTGGTCCTCCACGAAGGACATGTGGGATCTGGGCTCCACCACTTCAGCGATTAAAGGAGATGCCGATAACACCTGCCAGTAGGGTTGTTACAGGATTAAACTAGATAATCCGAGGAAAACCGTGGGACACCGCCCATGCTGCCAGACGCTCCGTGGATGTACAATAGATTATCATTATTGTCAGTATGATTAGCCCTTAGACATTCTTGGCCACCTCTCCCTCCAGGTCCCCCCTGACCCAGCCACCATACGCTATTCCCACTGCCTAGGATACCCGTACCCTTTTCTTTGCCAGGCAAATGCCTACTTGTCCACTAAAACGCAGATTAACCGTTAAGTACTACAAGTATTATTCCACCTCCAGGAAACCCTCCTGCTGCCCACATCTGATTTTAATGTCCTCTCTTTGTCCCCTTGGCCCTCGGTCTTGGCCTCCACCTTGATACTGCATTGTATCATCTGTTCACTTCTCCATCTTCACTACAAACTGCTAAATTCAGGAATTTGTCCCCTAAGTGCTGAACACAGGGCCTGGCATAGAGTGTCCCAAAACACCATCATTGAATGAATGAATGAATCAATGAATGAATGAAAAATGAATGAAGCAGCAAAATCAGGGCTCATCCCCTAAGTCTGCAAGCGGCTGCCCTTTCCATGCCCTCCCAAAGAACACCTCAAAGCATTTAAATCCCCAAAAGAAATGCACCAGGCTGACTCCGTCCTGGGTCTCCAGACACTTCAGAAAACTCTAGCTGAGGAACGAGTCATGGGAATCCACTTGGGAGTAACTAGTGGCTACTGGGAGGCCGAGGCCAAGGCCAGTGCCAGAAAACAACAAATGCTCACTGTGAAGCCAGCGAAATGAAACCAAGGTTGGGGGTGGTGGGGTGGGTTGCAGGGAAGAAATCCACATTAGAGAAAGAAAAAAGAGGACAAAGCAAGCAAATTATTTAAGCAGACTGAGAAAGGAAGGGCAGATTAAATCAAACCTCAGACAGGCAATCAATGGACATTCGATTAACAATTACATTATTACTAATTCATACAAAACATCTAAAAACTACCCTTTCCTCCTCTGAGAAGACCTTGATTCAATGCCTCCCAGCTGTTCAGACATTCCCTGCTGACCCTGCAGGGCCTCAGGGACACTGTGCCCATTCCCAGCCAGATTCCACGGCACTGGACAGCCAGATCGAAAGACGCAGGGGTGAAGGGTGGGCCTAGGTAGATGCACAGAGCTTGACCTGGAGTAGAGAAAGGATGTTCAGAGCAGTGAGGCCATGTCACTTCTGGAACTGGAGCCGAGCAAGCAAGGACTGAAAGAGGCCAAAATCAGAATCAGACCACCAGCTTTGCAGCAGTCCAGGGGTCCAAGGGGCCACAGACCCTGGCTCGGCCTTCGGACACCTTGTCCCCTGCAGTCCTTGCCACTTTAAAATACGTGCCAGGTGCAACTGAAGTCCTTCTTCATACTCAGAGCATCTACAGATGGGGCAGGAGGAAGGTCTCCACTTGCGGGTAAAGGAGAAAAAGGGATGGTACCCACTGCACAGGGACACCCCAAAGTCACTGACCCAACACTTGGTGTGACATCCTTGGGCCAGAGCCTCGAGGCAGCAGAGCACTGAAGGAGCCAGGCGGAGCTCAGTCCTAGCCGCAAACTTGAGCAGGACCCTCACCACTCTGGGCCTGTTTCCTGTTCTAGTGAAACAGGATAATACCGGTGCCCAGCTCAAGGTTGGGTGAGAAATGGAGAGCAAGTGTGTGGAGCCACTGGACCCCAGCACATGCGCCTCCTGGTGTCTGAGCACCAATCTGGGCAGTGCTACAGAGCCGATGCCCGTGGTGGAGGCAGGGAGGGCCAAGGGAGGTAGGAGGGAGGGGAGAGAAATGCCATTCCTCGTTGCAACATTCCTGATGGATGAGTTCTGAAAGATGCTGCAGGTACTGTCTACACACACAAATCACAAATACCGTCACATTTTTTAAGCCCTACAAAAGCCCAGCTTTAAGCAAAGCAGTTTCGTAAGGAAAGCATGAGTGCTTTCTCCAGGGATGCCACACCGCTCCTGCTTACACAACCCTGTTTCCCTCTTGAGTGGGCCACAGCAGCTCTCATCATCCCTATTTTATAGGTAGGAAAACTCATTCACAGAGAGGTAAAACGACTCGCTCAAAGTCACACAGTGGCAGGTCTTACCTGTCTTCAATTATATGTTTTCCCGCCCATGATGCTCCTGAGAGACAAGCAGAACCAATGGATTACAAGGGAAAGAGCGTGCACCCACTGTAAGGGAGAGGGGCCCAATAATCAGAGCTCTCCTTACCCCAAAATGCTATCCATCTCCGAGTCCCCTCAACATCCCGGGGGCCTCTCTCTCTCTTCCTACATTGGCAGACTCCATGAACCTACGGTATGTATCTAGGTTTTTCTTAGATCCTCTTTACACAGAACACAGCCTGCTCTATCACTCAGGTGTCCGAGATGTAGGCATCAGTTGAATCACAGAATGAGAACCTGCAGGAAGTGGCTTTCCCAACTATGGATTTTAAACACACATGACTAAAATAGATACTTGGGAGCTAGTCACCCCGCCAACAGCCACCTCCTCAGCCTGGAGATGCGGCCGCCATTGGCAAGTGCGCTTTCTGACGAATTTTATTGTGCAGATGAACAACTTCCCCAACTGAAACGGGAGTGGAAAAGTGACCCAATAATAAGCCCTCTCACCCCTCTTTCCAGGAGGAGCCTGCAAGGCTTAGTGCCCCTGTCACTCCTTTCCATGACATATCCTTCCCTGCATCCTCTTCCCACAGGCCAATTCATTTGCTCACCATGATTTTTAAAACTCAAATTTTATTAGCAATTTAACAAGGGTAACAAATACCAATACACTGTTTGCACCTGAGCTAGCCCTGCATGTCCTGCGCCCAGGGCTATTTGTCAAATCTAAACAGTCCCCTGGCCACCTGCACTCTGTGGTGAGGACACAGACCCTTCTGTTGGGCACCAAGCAAGGACAGGGGGTGCTCTGAGGACTCACACTCGGGGCTCCCTGACTGCTAAGCGGGACACTGAGCTTCCTGGAAAAGAGGGCAGCTATGCTGGGGCTTCAATGCTAGAAAGAAGAACCAGATCCCTCGATGCACATCCTCGTGACCACTCTGAACTTCCACTTCCTCATCTGCAAAATGGGTTCCTGTCTCTCACCCACCTCCCGGGATTGCTGGTGGGATTAAATGAGAAGCTAGGTTCGAAAGCACCCAAAAGCAAACCTGCACACAGAGGAGATGGTGGCCAATGGGGGGGTGGGGGTGCGGGGGGCAAGAGGCAGGCTTCTCTGTACTAGAGTCCTAGGGTACCTGAAATCACCTACACCGGGCTCTATGGAAGGATACGCCTTGGGTAACACTTTTCCTGCCTCCTCCCATTCCCTACACGGGCTTACAGGCATACATGTGTGACACTGTGATGCTGCATCTGTGTGCAGGTGTCAGGAACTCAGTGCTGAGCAAAACAGAAGTGGTCACTGGTGCCCAGGCTGGGCTCTAGAGTCCTGTCTCTAGCAGCTGTTCAGGGGCTCAGACTCAGCTAGAGGCCGATCCTTCCATGCAGATGGGCACAGCAGCTGGGCTCCCAAAAGAGGAGCTCTGAAACCCCGCTCCTCTCTTTGGTGCTCAGTGGCCTCCCTTCTTTCACAAACATTTAGCAAGATCCTCCTGTGTGCTGGGCTCTGTGTTAGTCTGGGGCACAGAAGGAGATCTGCCAGCCCAACCCAATCCCTGGCCTCCCAGAGCTCGGTGCCCAGTAAGGGAGAATGAGCAGTGAACAGGCAGTTACAATGCAGGGTGGGGGGTGCTTCAAAGTGAAGAAGTGCAGGAGGCTGAGGGAGCATCTAAGAGGGGGACTCGTTCTGGTTGGGGGAGGAAGGACGAAAGATCTTCCTGAAAGAGAAATGGATAAGCAGGAGTGAAGCAAGCGAAGGAAAGGAGGTGGAGGAAGTGGTTCCAAACAGGGTGAATAGCATGTGCAAAGGTCCTGAGGCAGAGAAAGCCAAACCTACACTTAGGAACTGGAACCAACACTGCAGATGTGCAACTGCTAAATGGATGGAGTCCCTCAAAGAGACTCAGAAGAAAGGTCCTCATAGTCCCGGCCCTCAACCAGCCTCTGGTCAAATAGGGATACAGGACCAACACCCTGGAGACAGACTTAAGACAAAAACAATCATAGAAAACCAGAACTTGTTAATGGGCGTACCCTATTCACAGTGGACGAGGTGTGATCACAAAATACGGTGAATGTTTACATTTAAAAAAAATTATTATTACAGTAAAAGACACATTGCCCTTAATCCCCCTCAAAATACTCCCCCTCGCTTCAAACACCATTATCCCATCGTTCTTGCCATGTTTTGAAGTAGTTCTGGAAGTCCTCTTTTGTGAGTGTCTTTAGTTGGGCTGTCGTGGCTGCCCGGATGTCCTGAATCGATTCAACACGTTTACCTTTCATGGTCATTTTGTCTTCAAGGAAGAGCCAGAAGTCCCAAGGTGCCAGATCTGGGGAATAAGGTAGATGAGGACACGCCGTAATGTTTTTATTTGACAGAAATTGCTGTACCATAAGCGATATGTGACACTGAGCGTTGTCATGATGGAGGATGAAGTAAAGCCACTCACGAAAGAGGACTTCCAGAACTGCTTCAGAAAGTGGCAAGAACAATGGGATGAGTGTGTTCGAAGCAAGGGGGATTATTCTGAGGGGGATTAATGGCAATGTGTCTTCTACTGTAATATGGTATTTTTTAAAATTTAAACAGTCACCGTATTTTATGATCACATCTTGTGTAAGTCTTTGCCAAGGGCTGGGATGTAGCCAGGAAGAGCTGAAGGAGTTACTCTGGGCAGGCCTCCCAGAGGAGGTGAGCCAGCATGCTCAGGGTTAAAGAAGCTGTCTGCCCTCCAGCAGCTGGAATGGCACCTCCAAGCCCTTTGTTCCCCCATCTCATTGGAAACCTGGGACAACAGGAAGACTTTATGTGCTTTGCCCGTTGCATATAAATGCAAACACCATGCCACCCCTTTCCAACTATTCAAGGGCACATTCTAGAGTGGCTTAGTCGGAGTGAAGCTCACTTACTCAGCCAACTAACAAAGGCAACAAAAAGTATCTGTCTTCCCATCCTCTTGCCAGCCCCCAGCCCACCCCTGGAAGACACAATCTGTGCTGCTGGCCTCTCCTGGTGAGCAGGAAGGTTTCTATGAAGATGCAAAGGCCCTGCTCAGTCTCGAGGAGACAGTGAGGGAATGCACACCACACAGAGCAGCTCCATCCTACCTTGACTGCTGGGAGAAGTACTCTGCTTCTCCCTCTCACCTGGGAGGGATTTGCCCTGGAGGGTTTTCAATAAGCACATCATTTTCCCTGGAGCCTCCACCCAGCCCTCTCCCTACCAGAATCCCGGGACCCTTGGAGACCGCCCCCCCACCCTACTGGCAGGGAGCGCTGAGCACAGCACAGCTTGTGGCTCTCCAGACAGATGTCTCCCTTCTAGCTCCCGCTTCCCACTTCCTTTCATTCTGGAAGCAGCTCCAGACTGGGACCAGCCTGGGAACTGTGGCTGTTCTGCACATTCCGCCACAAGCTGCAGGGCCCAGCGGGACCCACGCATAGTCAGAGCTACAAGGACAACACAGACCCTGGGGGCAGGGCAACACTTATGTCCTTCATTCGCCACCTGAGTATGGCTCTGGGCTCAGACTTGGCCTCAGCCCACCTCTTATGTAATCTGTCTAAGCCTCAGTTTCCCCATTTGTAAAATGTGGGTTCTTGTAAGGATTTAAATGAGAAAATGCATGTAAAGTAATTGGCACACTGCCTAAAATATTCAATAAATATCAGCTACCATTTCTATTATCAGCCACTATTCCAGGTCACCTCTTAGACATTCTGTCAAGTGACTGGACCCTACCCATGATACCTTGGTCATCATACGCACTTAAAAAAGAAAACGTTTTAAATTGAAGTATAATGCTCATACAGAAAAGTGCACGTAAGTGTAGAACTCAATGAGCTTCCTATATAACCAGCTCTCAGATCAAGAAACAGCATTATCAGTACTCTGGAGGCCCCCTCGTGCCACTTCTAAGGGTAATAACTACCATCCTGACTTCCATCACCACAGATCACATTGCCCGTTCTTACACTTTATATAAATACAATCGTACAGTGTGTGCTGAAAGCACTTTTCATAGATGGTATCCGATTTGCTCTTCCCTGAGCCCTGGGAGATTAGGGTTGTTTGTTTGTTTTATTTTTTTTATTGTCTCCATTTTATTGCTGAGAAGACAGAGGCTTCGGATATAATAACTGACTTGCCCGAGGCTGCACAGTAGGTAAGGAGGCAAAGACTCTAACCCCAGGCTGGCCCATCTCTCTTTTGTCACCTTTCCTCAACACCAGGGTACTTTCCACACATCATACAACCCCTTCTCCCCGCCCCCAAACCACCACCCTAAAACCACTCAAGCCTCCCAGGAATTCCCCTCCTCCAGGAAGCTTCCTTGGGTTGCTCAGAGGGGAGCCATCGGCCTGTCCTGCTACTCCTCATTTCTGCCTGGACACTGGGTCTTAACACACAGCAAACCGTGCCTGACAGGTGTGCCCTTTCTGCCTGCTATGGGTTCGTGCGGTGTGTCAGCCCATCTCTTCTCCACAAAGCTCTGGGGTCACAACCCCCAGAGGGCAGGACATGCTTCTGGGGTTCATTCCACACCCTGCCCAGGATGGATGGGGCTGGCTAGAGGCTGGGGAAGGTGGGGGCACCTCTGAATCAGGCCCCGGCCACGTGGGAGCAGTGGAAGAGGGCACTTGCTCCCCTGGTTTAATAAAAGGCTCCTTGTGAGTCAGTCTAATGAGAGGCATCAAATAAGAGTGAACCAGGGCTAGGGGCCCCTTTTTGAATCCTGATACTGCAAGTCACATGACCTTGGGCCAGTTACTTGCCCTCTCTGAGTGTCAGTTTTCTCATTTATAAAATGAGGTGATCGGACGAAATCTGACTTGACAAATTCACTGTGCCCTGTACCCATCTGTGTCTATCACAAGTCGACCCACAACCCATCCCACGGAGCCCGTGCTCGGCCCCAGACACTTCTCAACCCCACGCTACAGGCATCACCACCAATCAGCAGAAATGGGCATAGGAGGAACCAAACTGACCACACTGACCACAGCCAGCACCAGGTGGCGGGAGTCACTGGGACGCTGCCTCCAGGCATAGCTCCTGATTGTGCCCCAGGATCCAGGGGTGAAAGGTCATACAGGACAATGTAGATGGACCCCAGGATCCTGGCGTCCATTTTCACAGACCCCACACCAAGGCAGCCTTTTCCTAGGTTCCTTGCCCCTGCAGGCTCCACACTCCATCCTGCCCACGGCTCTCCGACACAATGAATTTTGGGGTACACAGTCCCCAGCCCATACTGGGTGTCTGGAGGAACACCACTGGGGCTCAGGCCTCTGCTTCCAGAGGCTCCTTCTGACTCAGGGGAGTAGCAGTGCCCCTACCCCGATTCCAAAATGAGCGTCCCCTCCCCCGTACACCACCTCTGCTCTCACCAGGCACCCCTCTCCAGTCCCCATCAATGCCAGACTCTGCTGGGCTCGGAGAGCAGATGAAGTGCTTAGGGCCAAGGTCCAGGTAGATCCAGTGTTAGTTACCCTGTGTACTAGTTCAGCGCTATTATGGGTTATGCTAATCCCACAACTCACCAGGAAAATGTGTTTTGAGATCCACACGACAGACTTTCAATCCCACGTGTCTGTGAATTGAAGCAGCCCATCCAAGCTTTCTGGAGCAGAAGCTCATCGCTAGCCTAAGGCTCTGGGATCCAGGGATTCTGTAGACAAGAGCCTCACAAGTGAAGCCGTTCATTCAACAAGTACTTACTGAGCACCTACTGCAGTCCAGTAGTGCCCTAGTCACTGGGGATGCAACACTGAGAAGCAGACACAGGCCCTGTGCCAAAGGAACTCCTGCCTTGTGGGAGAGACAGACGATGGCCTCTGCAGACCTCCCTGAAGCATCCAAGCCTGGCCTGACGTGCTTCACAGCCACTCGTCCTGATACTCCGCAGGGTGAGCTGCTTAAGGTTCCTCCCATGCCGGGTGCTGGAGGCTCGAGCAGAGACATCTACTGGTTCCTGGGAGAGGCACCAGCCATGGTGGACAAGCCATGCCCATAGAGAAAAGGACGATTCTACGGTTCAGCTGTGTGACCCTGTGCAAATTACTCAGGCTCTCAGAACATCCGTTCTTTCTTGGATCAAATCGAACTGATAGCCCCAATGGTGCAGGGTTGCTATGAGGATTTGTGACATCACATGAGAATGGACACTGCAGATGCAACAAGAGCCAACAACGTCATTGACCCAGGAACATGGGACAACGACTGGCTCCACCCCAGGTTCTGAGGACCAACGTCAAGCCCTGAGCATCCCCCTCTGCTAACTTTCCTCCCCAAAGAGGAAAGGGGAAGAGATTCTGTCAACTGCCTGCCCAGGAGGCCTCGTACTGATGAAAATGTCCTTTCTCATCTGAATTCCCCCTACTATATAATCCAATTGCTGGTCGGCTTCCAATTTGCACCCTACCTGGCAGATCTCATGTTCCAGTTTATTTGCTTTGGACTCTGGCAGGACTCTTACTTTTCTAAAGAGAGTGGGATGGCACTGTTTTACCTCAAATAAACTGGTGAGCTTTCTCCACCTAGTAGTTGCTCACTCTGTACTCTTAGCTTTGGGTCATCTGAACTTTGTGGCCTTCTGATGAGGTGTCTGCAACACCACCTAGTCTCATGGAGGCTCAAAAAATCTAGCCAGTCACCCTAGTCTTCGCCCTCCTTGCCCCCAGGACCCCAGAGCCAATCCAGCATCTGACAGATTCAGAACACACCTGCATGCACATTTGATATGGGCCCCGTCCTGGGGTGAGCACACCCTGAGCTCCTGGATGGCCATACCTGGCAACAAGAGGCACTCAGTAAAATTGTGCTACACAGGGTTGCATGGACCTCTCCGCATAGCCCTACGGCCAAGGATCAGGCAACTAGCTGCCCGTGAGGCAAGTCCTAGACTTGGATGTTTCCCGGAGCCTCCTAGGCCTTCATCTTCCTGGCTGGGGACTCTGCCCGGGGAAAAGAGTCTTGCGGGAAAGTGAGTCCTGGCTTTGCCTCTTGTTCATGTGGTATCTTCACATCCCAAAGGCTGGAATGTGAAGAAGGGCAGACGTGCCTTACGGGGTTCCAAGGAGGGGTACGAAACAAGGACCCACGGGAAGTACTTTTGGCTCAATATAAGTTAACGTCTACTGGTATTTTTTTAAAGAAAATCACTAGCATTTCCTGAGCACCTTCTATGTGCCAGGCAGGACGCTGAGAGCTCGCCAA
The DNA here is from genome assembly GCF_057876585.1 of Rhinolophus sinicus. Taxonomy (NCBI): domain Eukaryota; kingdom Metazoa; phylum Chordata; class Mammalia; order Chiroptera; family Rhinolophidae; genus Rhinolophus; species Rhinolophus sinicus. The sequence continues at coordinate 1,192,600 of NC_142509.1, read as the reverse complement.
TGCTCCCTCATTTGCTGCCTGGAGAGGGATGGCCTGCCTCATGAGTGGTCAAGGGCATGGTCCAGACTGCACAATGTATGGTTCTACCACTCACTAGCATGTCTCCTTATGTGACCTCTGTGGGCCTCAGTTTACTCATTTGTAAAATGAGACAACTATAGTCCCTACTTCACAGCTTTGTCAGAAGGTCAACTTAAGGCATATCAAGCATCTAGAACATAGTCAGTGCTCAGTAATGTCCCCTTTCAGAATATGGGGCAGAGGAGCAGGAGCAGAAGGAGGAGGCAGCTGAGGCTGGATAACTAGCCAAGCAGTTTCTGTCTGTAGACAAGACGAGAGCAGCTGGTGGGGTGCTGAATGAATGATCTCAAGTTCCTTCCGAGAATAAGAGTCTACAATTCACTAAACCTCTCGGGGTTTCGGTTTTCCTAGCAATAACCTCGGCATTACCCTTACTGGACAAACACTGCTTTATTCTGTGTAATAGTCTCAACCTCTGGAAGAGCAGCTGTACCCAAGGACCTCTGCCTCCACCATTTGTGCAGGCCGCTGGTGGCCTTCAGAAGGTGCCGGGTGTGTTGACCGAGCCCTGGGTTGGGGGCAGGAGTCCTGGATCCTGATCACACCTCCCAATCAAATAACTCAATGGTTTTCAGCTCGTTCCTGAAATCCTGAGCGTCTGGGACAATAATCCCCACGTGCCCTACCTCTCAGGTCTGTGACCCAGTGAGAGCCTCAGGAGAGGGGCAGAAACCACCAAGAGCATCATAAGCCTTCGAATGTGTGCTATCCACCAGGAGGTGGCGTTAGCAACTTCAACTTAAGGGCAGGCTGTGCTTAAGGAGTCTTGGCAGGGGTGGGAGGCAGGAGAAAAGCTCCACCACCTCCCCTCAGGAAATGATGCCATTAGGGGCTTCTGGCCCTCCCTCTACTCAAGCTAGCCTTCTCTACCTCTCAAAAAGCCTCTGCTGCCTCCAGAAAGAGAGAGGCCCAATTTCCCATCTGGTCCCTAACCTCACCAGGGACATTCTTCTGTCATGATCTTATGAACTGCACAAGGCCAGGGCGATGCTGGAAAGATCAGTAATAACCACAACTGTAATAGTAGTGCCCCATCAGATTTCTTCCAGAGGTGACCTGACGTGACTCTGAACATCCAAGACCCCAGTTAGACCCCCCTCCTGATAACCTGGGCAGCCATGACAGCCAGCTGGGCCCCAGGGCTGGTGACTGGAGGGGATGGTGACTCGACTGACCCTGGCCTGGTCCCGGCAGGGCAGGGCTGCTGTAACCTCACCTGAGCTCCATTAGTGCTCAGACTTTGTGGCTCATGAGAGGGTTCCATCAATGCTTCAGCTCAGTGCCTTTTTCTGACCTCCAACCTAGTCTCGTCCCTGCATGGCCTCCATGTTGGAAAAGATTGGCATATGATTCAGGGACCACTGCTTGGTGTGGTTTCCAGTTGATTCCCCAATATTGCCAGTGACCGCTCAGTTAAGGGTCAAAGAAATCAGGCCAAGGAAAGATAAGCACCAGAGTGTGTAAAGGGTCCCCTGGCCTCACCATGCCTGGCCTCCTCGCCTATAAGAAGAGGAACAGAAGTGGTGAGGTACCCAGAGGGGAAGTCAAGGAAATTAGGAGAGGGTCCGTGCATATTTCACATAATCTGTGTGTGTGCACACATGGGCCTGCACCCACACATGCACACAGGAATTCTTATTAACAGAATTTTAAAACAGATCACCCGGGTGTAAATTCCAACTCTGCTTCTTACTAGCAACGGAATTTGGGGGTAAGTAATCATCTCCTCTGAATCTCAGCCTCCTCACCTAGTAAACAGGTATGATAACGGTACCTTAATCTTACTAAGAGGATGACCTAACATAACATACCTGCTGAGATTCAGAGATAGGTATTATGCTCATCAAACTCCTGGTCCAAAGCCACATCCACGGGAAGAGCTGGGCTTTGAATCCCAAGTGATCTGATCTGGGAATAGCCGACCACTACACCACACAGCCTCTTGGCGAGGAAGGGACACCCCACTCAGGCCACCCAGCCAGGCAGAAAGAAGCAGAGAGCTGTCCCCCAAAAGGGACAACAGCACTTCACTCCTTGAACTCAGTCTCCCTATTGGGAAGTCTCGCTGGGCTGGAGAGCAGAAACCACCTCAGCACCCCCATATAGGCCTCCATGCTCCACAACTTCTTAAACTTCCCTGTTTTATTAAGTGTGCCTTGTAGCCAGTCCCTCACTTACACATCTTAACATCCCCTGGGCTATTAATTTCTCGTTGTATCAAATCCGTCTCCTTTGAGTCTGGCCCTTAAACTCCAACTCTAAACTTGTGTTTACTCCAAGGCCACTCTCCAAGGCCACTTCTATGAACCTCCTGTCCCGGGAGGAGTGGACAGGAGGTCACTCCCTTCCCTGCTCCCTTCTCCAGGAGCCTTCACGTGATTATCTCACTTGAATCAGGGACTCTGTGAGGTAGAATTTATTATACGCCCCTGTTAGTAGAGAGGAAACTGAGGCAGCAATGAGTAGCCTGGGTTTCCTGTTCCCAAGCCAGCTTTCTTCTGCTGATCCACGACATACCAAAGAAGACCCGGAGACCCAGCACACCCCAGCTTCCATTTCAGCCTCTCTGTGGCCACAATATGCCACAGCACCCCAAACAAGGATAACCACCACCCTCTGTTTTGCTCTGCTTCCTCTAAGCAAACTGCTCCCTGAGAAAAGCCTGAGGAGAAGGAAGGGCCAGGAGCATGAGAGCTCACTTCCAGGTGAGGGGCAGGGGCTCACAGGGGCCTGCCCAAGGCCTCACACAGTGAATGGCAGGTCAGCCTCAAAGTCAGGATTGAGTGACAAAGTGAGATAGTCTGGTTAGCTTCGGGACTCGCCACCCCCTACACCCACACCTCCCAAACCCTGCAGCTCAGGCCCCAGAAACCCTGGAGAATAGCTGGATTCACAAGATGGCACCAAGTGGGTGGATACAAAAGCAATCAGGAAAGTGCAATCTTACTTACAGAAGGTCCTGGGACACCCTAATCCCAGAAGCTGAAGGCCCACGCAACCTTCCTCTCCCTTCCTCACCCCCATGTTCTACGAACTTATCTCTGTAACAAACATTTGCTAAACATTAGTTGAGGCCACTTAAATAAGACAAATGTTTATTTAACACCTACACTGCAAGGTACTGGGAATATGACTGACCTTAAGCAAAGCAGGTGTGGGGGCCCGGCCCTCTTGGAGGTAAACTCCATTCCTGGTCCCCTGGAGGTGACAGGCACACATGAGTAACTTCAAGCGCAATGAGTGCTGGGTTCCGGGGTCCCTCTGCCATGAAGGGAGGGCAGAGAGGGCTCACAGAGGTTGGGGAGGGGAAATTCAGGCATCAGAAATGCCAAAAGCAGCCCCCTCTGCAACACATGGCCCGAAGCACATGCCCTCGCCCGAGACTGCTCAGCTGCTGTCCAGGAACTCCCCCGACCATGCATGCCCCATGGCCAAATGCTCCAGTACCCCCATCACAGCACGTCTGGAAACAAACTCAGCAGCTTTCCCACAGACCCCCATCCCCTTCTGGTTTCCCCTTTTCTGAAAGTGGCATCACAATCTCCGTAGTCCCCTGGGCTAGAAATCTCAAAGTTCTTGCTGACACTTGCTGCTCCCCCATCTGCTGTTCCCAATCGGTCAGCAAGTCCTGCTCTTCCTTGGAAATGTTACTCAGTGCGCTCCCCTTCTCCCTGCCCTGGACCCCTCTCTGGGCACTGCACGGAGCTGCCCGAGGGTCCTCAATGCCTCCCCAGACCGGAGGCACCAACCTGATCTTCTTCTCTATGGCTCTCAAGGCCCTCCTGCTTTAGGCAGCGTATGCCCTACCCCTCCACCCTTAACCCCAAACCGGGCCCTTCCTTCACTTGCCTCACCCAATCCTCTGCCTGTGCAGCCCCTCCTCACCAGTGACGTCCTTCCCCCTGTCACGGTCCCAGCCCCGTCTGCCCGCCTGTTTGGCTGTTTGGTGGCCAGTGCACATCAACACATGCCTGACCATGTGGTGGGTCCTCCTTTTCTCCCCACTCACATCATAAACCTGCTGAAGGACTAGAGCCCTGCCTCAAGATGTTCCTGACTACCCAACCCCTGCTGGATTGATACATTTACTTTTAATGGGTTGTTATTTAAGAACACCTGTGAGGAATCTTTTTATAAAGAGCCTCTCCCTCCCGCTTTCAGGCCCAAGAATAGGCGAAGGAACTGGGGTTCTTGAATGCTCCCCGGTCTGTGAAGTAGCATGGAGTCGCAGTGCAGGACCCCCTATGGGCCCCCTTTCCTCATCTGTACAAATGGAGATGCTCACACCTAACTCATGGGGAAGCCGGGATGACTGAGTAGAACAAGCAAAGTGCTCAGTGGACACAATGTTAAATGGATTCCCTCCTTCCTTCCCATAATTTACCTTGGTGGTATGAGAGTTGTTTTGTTCGCATTGGAGGCATACCCTATTTTATGCAACCAAATGTTACAATCAAGTAACAACTGTTTCTTAACATGTTCCCACTATGAGCAGGGGCCAATTTGTGGGGTGCAGAAGGAAAACACTTGCTCTTGGTTAGGAGCCCGGGATGAGAAAAAGGGCACCAGACAAAGGTCTTCGCTCCTCAAGGGACTCACTATCTGGGTGGGGAGACCAATGGAGATAGATAATCATCAGTAGTGGGCGGGAGCAGGAAGCCAAAACAGTGCTACAAAGAGGCAGTGTGGAAGGAGCCCACACAGGGGTGCTCAGTGGGCACCCGCTGGGCGGCCCTTGACACTGACAAGTCATATTCCCATCCCACTGACACTGTTGCTGAAACAATGCTTTCTGGCAGGTGCGATTATCCCCATTTTACAGGTGAGGCAAGTGAGGCTCGGGCAGGGTAAGCAATTTGATCAGTCACTCCGGGAGTGACAGCAGGATTGGAACCCAAGTCAGTCCAACAATTAGCAAACACTTCCTGCTGGGACCTAAGGATGGGGGTCTTGGGGGCAATTCCCAGGAGGAGGAAAGAAAAGGGCCCTGAAGAGGGTGTCAAGTGGTGGTGTGAAGGTGGGCAGAGGATTACATCCAGAGACATAAAGCTGGGGCCAGCCTGTGAATGGCCTTAACCTCCAAGATGCTGCATGGGAACTCTTATCCAGTAGCCCAGGGGGCCCATTCAGGCCTCTTGAGATTGGGTCACGTGTCATAAGCACCTTCCTTTACAGGAAGGCAGGTGTGGTCTCAGGCTGCCCAGGAAGGAGACAGTGTTACCATAACCCGGGGGTGGACCACTAAAACCCCAAGTGGGGACAGTGGCAGAAGGAAAGGAAAGGTCAGACAAGGCACCAGAAGTCCTCGAAAGAGCTGAGAGGGCTGAAGTGATAGGATAGGAGAGTGGATGCGGGGAAGGCAAGGGAAGAGGGGGCACAGCGGTCCCCAGGCCAAGCCTCATGGCCCAGACAACCTGGAGCTCTCTCCGCATGAGGGCGTCAAGAGCAAGAGCTGGTTCAGGGTCAGGGTGGCTGGACATCCTGGGTGCTGGGGCAGCCAGTCTACGCGCTGAGAGAATGCAGAACCAAGAATTAGCCAGACCCCAGACAATGAGCCGGGGTGGGGAGCCAACCCTTCTGCCCCACAGAGAGGAGAAAGTGTTGAGCTGACACAGGAAAAGCTTGAAGAACAACTGAAGCATGGGATGGGGAACAGGAAGGAGGACCAGCTTAACGCGTACCGTAGCAGCAAAAGAGCAATGGCCTGGGAGTCCAGAGGCCTCGGGTATGGATGGCTTCAGAGCTCTGGACAAGTCGTCTCACCTGCGGGAGACTCGGTTTCTGGGAGACCAAGAACACCTTCTCACAGGGTGGTGGTACACATCAAATGGTAGTAGGGCCCTAGCAGACTTCAAGTTAAGTCACTTTTCTAAGAAGCATTTGGAAAACTTTGGAGCTCAGTATACACATAAGGGAGTCGCACTGTGCAGAAGTAACAAGAGACGCTTTCTTCACACACATGTTCACCACTGCCCACCCCACCAGCCGCACAATCCTGGCTCCCTCCTCGCCACTCCTCTTGTTTTTCCAGCCTTTTTTCCCCTCTCACCCAAGACAGGTCTTCCTGCCTTCTTCCTTCCTTCCATCATGATCAGGCTGAGGCCTGCTCTCCAAGAGCCCCTGCCTCCCAGCAACGAGGACCTTCTCCCTGGAGCCTCCACTTCTCTCCCACTACGCAAAAGTTCCCTCATTGTCTTCAGGGAAAACAAACTGGCAAGGCAGTCCAAGAAGCTGACCCAGTCTCCAGAAAAAACTTTTGGTGCTGGGGAAAATGTCAGTCAATGGTCAAGATGCCTTCGGAGCAGGGGGATGGAGAAAACACACACACAAAAAACAGAATTTCCTCTCAACCCCCCTCCACTAACCGCCGCCTCTTCCCCACCAGGTATTCCCCAGAGCTCTGAGGCCAGAGCTCCTGGTGGCAGGTCCAGAAACGACTGGGGGGCAGAGCTGGTGAGGCAGGCAGAAGCCAGTGGGCAAGCCCGGGGCCCAGCTCCCTACAGAAATCTTGCTCTACAAGAAATGAACAAAATATGGAAAATTAAAGAAACCCAGACACTATAATATGTGCCTTTTAGAGTCACTGTCCAAAGGGCGTGACCTTGAAGAACACATCCAGCCAGTGAGGAAAATAATACACCTGATTAATGATGAGACATGAGCTGCAGCTTCAGCGAATACAATCAGCCTGATGATGCCCAGTGGAGTTCCGGGGGCTTCCTTCCAGGGTGGGACCGGAACACAGCTGACCTCTCCAGGCCCCTCACCTCTATCACATAAGCACAAACACTAAGGAAGTTAAGCTGGACCAGAGTTCTCTCTCGGATGACCACTGCCAACCCAGACAGCCTCTATCCCAGGGGATACCACGCCAGCTGTTGGCAGGTGTTCCTGGAAGTATCACTGTCACCTGGGTGACTCACAGGAAGCTTAAGCGAAGGTAGATCTCTTTGTTACTGGCAGGGCGCAGTGCTCTTGGCCAATCCTAAGATGCCCACCTCCTGGCAAAAGGGCCCGACAGAGCCGAGAGCTTTCCTCCTCTTTCCAGACAACACAGACCCTTGGCATACATGCCCAGGAGAGCCACTGGAGGGAGGTGGCACCCTGTGGCATCCCCAGACAACAGCACCAGAAAGAACGTGGCAGCACAGAGATACCAAGAGCTGTGCAGCCAAAGGTCCAATAGAGGAAAAGCTCTGCTCATTGCCCCATGCCAAGCAGGCCAGAGGGCCCTGGGCCAGCCCCCCACCACCGCCTCCACCACCCAAAAGGCCCTGGGACAAGATTCCCTGGGCTCCCACTCCTCCACTCTCTCTTCAGTTTGAGGGATCCAGGGAAAGAGACACAGGTGCTTTCAGGGCCTTGAAAGCCCTGTCCCAGGTGTGGCAAGCTGGCCCTCCACAGGGCCAGGTCCCAACAGCTCAACTCTCTGCCAGTAGTCACTGGAGACAAGGTCAATCAGCTCCCCTCCCCCTCTCCTACCCTATCAGGACCCCATATGAAGGTCTCTAGAGTTCTTCCCTCTCATCCCTCCCACTCCAGTGAAATAGGATGGGATCCATGGAAGCGCCATTAGTCCAGGGAAAGAAAGTCGTTTCTGATAGGACTCTGGGTCCCCCAAAGCGAACTGCGGCGTGCAGTGTGTGTGTGTGTGTGTGTGTGTGTGTGTGTGTGTGTGTGTGTGTGGTGGTGGTAGCCAGAGTCCAGTGCAGGGACAGGGGGCGATAGAGGCAGATGTCAGTGAGGAAAGGGGGAGGGGACTTCTTGGGATCCACGGCTGAGCTGGGATGGGGGCCTGTAGCCCGGCAACCTGGTGACCAGAGAAGCTGAGGGTGACGGACAAGGGGTGGGGGAGAAGGGCCAGTGTGGGAAGGGGCCACCATCCCTGCAGGGGGCAGAAGAAGGCTGGGAGTTGCAAGGGGGAAGGAGGAGGACCGGAACCGGAGGATCTCGAGCCGGAGGAAAGGATGCGGAGGGGCCAGATGGGGATGGGGACTGGAGGAACTATGGGAGCAGAGCCATGGGGACGAGCCCAGTCGGGAGAGGCAAGAACAGACTGCCTGAAGGCGGGAGAGGGGGAGGAACGGCGCAGGGGCGGGGCGGGGGACGGGGGCAGGGTGCGGGGCAGCGGCCCCAGGGGAAAGGAGGGACAGAGACTTCAGGATAAAGGTTACAGGCGCGGGAGAGGGCGCGTGCAGGATGTGCGGCATGGAGGGGACGCGGCGCCGCCTCGTAGCCGAGGTTCGGTCAGGGGGTGGGGGAGAGTGTATGCGGGGGGGGGGGGGGGGAAGAATCATCGCGGCCCTCCCTGCCCTTACCTAGCCTGCTCCGCACTCCAAGATGGGAAGGGGCCGGGCTGCTCCGCCTGCTGCCGGGCTGCTGTTTGTCTTTTCTTCTTCCGCAGCAGCTGCGGCGTCTCCGATCAGATCCACAAGCAGCTGGAGGTAGAGAGTCTGTGTCCGGCGGAGAGCGAGCGGGAAGCCGGCAGCGCCGGAGGAGCGCGGCGGGGGCGCAGGGCGCCGCCCTGCGAGCAGCGCCGGAACAGCGGCGGCCCGTGCAAGCTGGCCGATGGGGGTGGGGATGGGGCGCCCCTTGGGGCCCGGCCTCCCGCACTCCCTCGCCACCCCCTGGGTGCCTTGCTCCTTGCGCCAGGAACACAGGCGCGAGAGGAGCGGGGCGGCGGCGGGTCGGAGCGGCCGGTGGCAAACTTGCTGCCTCCCCGGGGGGCCGAGGCAGAGCGACAGGCGCCGGGCTGGGGACGCAGCGCCAGGCAGGGGCGCGAGGGCCGCACGCGGCCGAGACGCCGCGGGACGAGGTGCGGGAGCTGCGGTGTATCGACCTCCGAGGGCCCCGGGCCCAGCCCGCACGCTGCGCCGCCCTACGCAGAAGGGCAGCCCCTCCACCATCCCAGCTCCGGCCCGCAGGAGTTATAGCCTGGCCAGCTTCGACGGGCAAAGGGCGCCTCCTGGTGGGATTTTGGGGAACAGCGCAAGGGCCGAGCGTGCCCTGTTACCAGAGACTGGTGGAGAAGATGGAGACCTGAAGGTTTCATGGGGAGAGAAAAGACCAAATTGTTCCAGGAGGCTGAAGAGAAACAGCTTGCATTGAGTAGTTCCAAGGCAGTATTTTATGAATATAATCGTCTTGGGAGGAGCTGTCTTTCTCATGTTGAGAATGAGGACCCCAAGGCTAGGAGAGGCAAAGGGACCAGTTCAGCAGCCCAGGGCTCCAAGTGAACAAGGACCACCCCAAGTGAGTGGCAGGATCAGGAGGGCAACCAAGCTTTCTGACGCGCAGTCGGTGCTCATTTCCTACACCACAGCTGCCCTAAGGTGGAGGCTGAGGAACGGGGATCCTGAGGAAGGAGGACGAAGGACATGTGTCCTCCTCAAACATTAGTTCCTCTTACCCATCCCACGGGGGTCTCTGTCTTGGGCAGACAAGGGAACGGATCACCTCCGTGCTCTTCCCACTTCTCTGCCACGCAGGCTGCAGGGATGAATGTGAGTGACAAGATGCCTGTCTTCCCATCTCCCACCCACAAACACTGTGTTTGATGAATGCTCCTTAGGGAAAACATGGTTTAGTACCTACTGTGTGCCAAGACTGCAGCACTTACCCAAGCATAGTTTCCAATAACCTTCACATTAACTTGTTAAGGTGACACGACCCTATTTTCCAGACGGGGAAGCCTGCTAAGATTTAAGATCACCTGTAAGCCAGGCACACCCTGGGGGTGACTAGGCTACACACAACTAATTTCTAAGTCCAGCTCTAAACCCTCACACTAGGCTTTGTTTGCAAAATGGGCGAGTGGCAGCATGGGCCAGGCAGAGGGTACACTGGAGAAGTGAGTGGCAGCCCTGGGACGCTGGGCAAGCAACTGCACCTGCCTTGGCTTCAGTTTCCACATGTCTAGACGTGAGGGAAGCAGAATAGTCTCTGCTTAGACGTGAAATGTCTCTAAAGTTCCTCCAAATTCTGAAATGCCAAGCATGGGTCCTGGGCCCGTTTTACTAGAAGGATGCAAGATCAGCAGCAAGACTATGGAGGCCTAAGTGTTAGGGAAGAAAAATACTCTCCGAGTGAAACGCTTCATCTTATTCTTTTCCCTGGCGAGCTCATCCTCTTAACAACGGAAGTAGAAGGAGCCTTTGGCAAGGTCAGAGAGATTGCTCATGGGGCTGGAGGTAACCTTGCCTGTGGCCTAATGAGGACCCCGGTTTCTCCCCTTCCTGCACAATCTTGTGACTTTCTTTCCCTTACTTAAGGTCTCTGTGCCTAGAAGCAAGGAGCCCTCTACAAGTCCGATGGTGGGCAACAATGCCAGAGAAGCCTGCCTTTAGCCCCACTCACTTTCCTGTCTCTTCCATCTGCTACTAGCTGCTGAGTTCTTTTCCGTACTCACTGCTTGCTCTCCACTTTCTCTATTCCTGAATATCACTGCTGCTTGCCAATCAAACTTTAATCCCAGGCAAGCAAATTTCCCAAGCTCAGCTGGGGGTGGGGATCAGGTGGGGCAGTCAGTCCAGATCATTTTTGGATTCCACAGCAGGGATGTGTCAGAGTGGTGTGAGGCTGGCCCATCTGAACTATTTCTGAAGCTGCTGCCTGGAGTGAGGAAGCAAAAGGGGTGGTAAATGGGGCTCCCTCCCCTAAAACCTCTCATCTGAAGCACCCCTCACAGCTAGCTGCTGTACGGTGCTAGAAGGAAAGGATTCAGTGTGCTTTGGCCTCGTGGTCTGAACTGTTTGGTGGCTGTAGCCCCCCAGAAGGAGTTGGGTTTCCTGGGTTTCTTTTTAGCTTCTTCCTTCTTTGTTTTTGCCTCAGGTATATTCTCCAAGAATACTTGATCTTTAAATTTACCTACCATGTCTTTTCCAAAGGTCCCTTTGAAGGTTCATCACAAGTTCATAAAGAATGCACTGCATAGATGGGGCCGACCGTATGTACACAGTGACTCAGCGACTTGTCCTCACTTTGCTTAGTGGCACATGCCATCATCATGTCCCCATCTCTTATTGCAGTAGACATTCTAACTGACCTCCCTGCCTTCAGATTGGCTTCCTCCAACACAACGACAAGTGGCTGCCGGAGTGATAGATCTAAAACCCGCTTTACTGCTTCACACTCTAGCTTACAATGCTTTCACGACCCATGTGGCCTATAAGGTAAAATTGAGTCCAGACTCCATAGCGCAGCATATAAGCTTCCTGCTTCTGCCTCGCCCATTTTCTACCACCGCTCATCTCATACTCCATCAATACCAAACTGCTTATAGTTAGTTTTCTGGTCCTCCCATTCGATGCCTCTGTGCCTTTAACACGTGGAATTCTGCCTGGAACCCCCACCGCCCTGCACACACAGAGAGATACATACGTTCACATTTACCTTTCAAAACTCAGTTTAGGAATCTTCTCCTACTAGGACTTTCTCCTACCCTGCTACTATCTGGTCCCTTCCCAACAGAATTCGTTACTCCCTTCACTAGTCTTCTCTTGTACTTAAGGCTTATGGTTACTTACTTGGTTCCTGTCTGCTTTCACTAAAAGACTGTGAACTTGTGCTCCTGGATTTATTTTTAGCTTCTCCCTTCTTTGTATTTGCCTCAGGTATAACCATGAAGCAGAAACTTGCTCTGGAATGTACCTACCATCGCTTTTCCAAAGGTACATTTGAAGTTTCATCACAAGTACATAATGAGAGTATGAACTTAAAAAAAAAAAAAAATACTACATTAACAGCACAACGCCTGGTATAATAGGTACTCAGTAAATGTGTTGAATGAATGCATGAACCAGCATGGAGTAAGGGTTACTGGGGTCTGCAATACTGGAAAATCAAATTTGCTTCTGTTGTCAGTCCAAATAAGCCAGACCTCAGTGGCAATATGAGACCACTGGTCCCCACCAAGCTTGCAGCCTTTACAAACCTCAGCTGAAGTTGTGGGTCACATCTGAGGGACTTGAGGTTGAAGGAACACAAGAGCCTGACACTGAATGTCCTTATTGCCACACAGTATGAAAAAGCAGCAATCCTGCCACAGTACGACATTCAAACTCCAGATGAAATGAAAATAATTCTCTGTCCTTCTCGTCACCTGTTTGGGGGATAAATGGTTGATTTCTAATGGATAATGTCTAACAGAACCCATTTAGAAGCATAACAGAAATTAAAAAGAGAACTCTTCTCTGATTTTACTTTGATTTTTACTCATGCCTTAAAGGATACAGTAAGCAAGGGTTTTGCCTAATGACACTATAGCCAAATGTTGACAAAGAGCAAATGTATATGTGGGTGGGTTTCGATGTACAAGGCTTCCAAGTCTCATAGTCACATATTGCTCAGCCTAGCTGGCTGCAAAAATTATGTCTCATGTTAAAAAGCCCCACCTCCACTTGACAACCATGTTATAACCCTGCTCCTTTCCCCCACCGTCTCTTATCTCCGTTTTATCAGTCTAGGCGTAAAGAACACTGCTCACACTGAAATGAAAACGTAAACTTGGTCAAATGACAACCTCCCTCTCATTATGCAGCCCTGCTCCCGTCACTAATGTGAGAACCTGATTCATTCCTACTACGTGTCTCAGCTTCCATTTACTAGTCTGCAGAGGAGTTAAGCTGCCATGGCCATTAGTTCTTCTTCAAGAAATCTTTGGTGCCCATTATGTGCCAGGCACTGGAGACAAAATAGAAAACAAATCCAGGGCTTGGCATCTTGGAGTTCACAGTCGAGTAGCATATATCGTAGAGGTAGGGCATTCTCCTTCTGACAATTTTGGCCCATTCTGACATCAGGTATTTTCTGTACGATGTTTCACACACAACAAACTCAGTTACATAGCCATAGTCGAGGCTGGCAGACTGGGTGCAGGTGGATGGCAGACTGAAGGGCATGAGGTAGATGGCAATTCCAGAATAGGGACCCAGGGCCTCCAGCACACAGTGGTTTGGGTATGCACCTCGAATTCTCAGCTTGTATCTTCTGCAGGCCCCCACTGTAGTGGAGGCAGGCCACACTGGCTGCACCTATGCGGGGAAGGGGGCGTAAAGGCCGTCACTGGTACCAAACTGCAGTGGTACTATGGTTTGCTCACTTCTCTTTTTTTTTTTTTTTTTTTTTTTGAGTGTTAAATTCCTTTTTTATTTTAACTACTATTAAAATTTTTAAACTTCTTTTACCATTTTTCTTTCCTTTTTAATTAAAGTTTCTGGGGTGACAATTGTTAGTAAAGGTACATAGATTTCAGGTGTACAATTCTGTATTACATCATCTATAAATCCCATTGTGTGTTCACCGCCCAGAGTCAGTTCTCCTTCCATCACCATATATTTGATCCCCTTTACACTCATCTACCACCCTCCCTCCCCACTTACCCTCTGGTAACCACTAAACTATTGTCTGGGTCTATGAGTTTTTGTTTCTCATTTGTTTGTCTTGTTCTTTTGTTCTTTTTGGTTTATATACCACATATCAGTGAAATCACATGGTTCTCTGCTTTTTCTGTCTGACTTATTTCGCTCAGCATTATACTCTCAAGATCCATCCATGTTGTCACAAATGTGACAACATCTTTTCTTACCGCCGAATAGTATTCCATTGTGTGTATATACCACAACTTCTTTATCCATTCATCTATCGAAGGACATTTTGGTTGTTTCCATGTCTTGGCCACCGTAAATAAAGCTGCAATGAACGATGGGGCACACGTGTCTTTATGGATAAATGTTTTCAGATTTTTTTGGTAGATAACTAGTAGTGGGATTGCTGAGTCATACGGTAATTCTATTTGTAATTTTTTGAGGAACCTCCACACTGCCTTCCATAGCGGCTGCACCAGTCTGCATTCCCACCAACAGTGTATGAGGGTTCCTTTTTCTCCACAGCCTCTCCAACACTTGTTACTATTGGTCTTGTTGATGTTAGCCATACTGACTGGGGTGAGGTGATATCTCATTGTGGTTTTGATTTGCATTTCTCTGATGATTAGTGATGTTGAGCATTTTTTCATATGTCTATTTGCCATTTGTATGTCCTCTTTGGAGAAATGTCTCTTCAGGTCCTCTGCCCATTTTTCAATTGGGTTGTTTGTTTTTGTTGTTGTTCAGTTTCATGAGTTCCTTGTATATTTTGGGTATTAGCCCCTTATCGGAGGCACTGTTTGCAAAATTCTTCTCCCATTCAGTTGGTTGCCTCTTTATTTTGTCGGTGGTTTCTTTTGCTGTACAGAAGCTTTGAAGTTTGATACAGTCCCGTTCATTTATTCTAGCTTTTACTTCCCTTGCCTTTGGAGTCAAATTCATAAAATGCTCTTTGAACCCAAGGTCCATAAGTTTAGTACCTATGTTTTCTCCTATGCAGTTTATTGTTTCAGGCCTTATCCATTTAGCTCTTTGATCCATTTTGAATTAATTTTGGTACATGGTGACAGATAGCAGTCCACTTTCATTCTTTTGCACGTGGCTTTCCAATTCTCCCTGCACCATTTATTGAAGAGGCTGTCTTTTCTCCATTGTATGTTTTTTGCTTCTTTGTCAAAAACTATCTGTCCATATTTATGTGTGTTTATTTCTGGGTTCTCAATTCTATTCCATTGGTCTACGTGTCTGTTTTGCTGCCAGTACCATGCTATTTTGATAATTGTTGCCCTGTAGTACAAGCTAAAGTCAGGGAGTGTGATACCTCCAGCAGTGTTCTTTTTTCTTAAGATTGCTTTGGCTATTCGGGGTCTTTTGTGGTTCCAAACAAATCTGATGATTTTTTGTTCTATTTCTTTAAAAAATGCCATTGGGATTTTGATGGGGATTGCATTAAATCTGTACATTGCTTTGGGTAATATGGCCGTTTTAACTATGTTGATTCTTCCAATCCATGAGCACGGAACGATTTTCCATTTCTTTGTGTCTTCTTCAATTTCTTTTAAAACTGTCTTGTAGTTTCCAGCACATAGGTCTTTCACATCCTTGGTTAATTTTATTCCTAGGTATTTTATTCTTTTTGCTGCAATTGCAAAAGGAATTGTTTTTGTATTTCTGTTTCTGAGATTTCATTTTTAGTATATAGGAATGCAATGGACTTTTGTACGTTGATGTTGTAGCCGGCCACATTACGATATTTGTTGATTGTTTCTAATAGCTTTTTGGTGGAGTCTTTAGGGTATTCTATATACAGCATCATGTGATCTGCAAAGAGTGACAATTTAACTTCTTCATTCCCAATTTGGATGCCTTTTATTTCTTTCTCTTGCCTGATTGCTCTGGCGAGGACTTCCACCGCTGTGTTGAAAAGCAGAGGTGATGGGGGACAGCCCTGTCGTGTTCCTGAACGTAGAGCAAAGGGCTTAAGTTTTTCTCCATTAATTATGAGATTGGCAGAGGGCTTGTCATATATGGCCTTTATTATGTTAAGGTATTCTCCTTCTATACCTATTTTATTAAGCGTTTTCATCATAAATGGATGTCGTATCCTGTCAAATGCTTTTTCTGCATCAATTGATATAATCATATGATTTTTGTCCTTTATTCTGTTTATGTGATGTATCACAATGGTGGATTTGCGTATGTTGAACCACCCTTGTGCCCCGGGGATGAACCCCACTCGGTCGTGTTGAACAATCTTTTTAATGCATTGTTGCATTCGATTTGCTAGAATTTTGTTTAGGATTTTTGCATCTGTATTCATCAGAGATATTGTTCTGTAGTTCTTTTTTTTTTTTCTGTTCTCCTTGCCAGGTTGTGGTATCAGGGTAATGTTGGCCTCATAAAATGAGTTAGGGAGTACTGTCTCTTTGTCAATTTTTTGGACGAGTTTGAGCAGGATTGGTATTAGATACTCTTTGAAGGTTTGGTAGAATTCACTAGTGAAGCCATCTGGTCCCGGACTTTTGCTTTTGGGAAGGTTCTGGATGACTGATTCAATTTCGTTACTGGTGAACGGTCTGTTTAGATTTTCCAGTTCTTCATGGTTCAGCCTAGGAAGGCTATATGTTTCTAAGAAGTTGTCCATTTCTCCTAGGTTACTGAATTTGGTGGCATATAGTCCTTCATAGTATTCTTGGATGATCCTTTGTATTTCTGTGGCATCCATGATAACCTCCCCTGTTTCATTTCTGATCTTGTTTATTAGTGTCTTCTCTCTTTTTATCTTAGTGACTCTAGCCAAAGGTTTCTCAATTTTGTTAAGCTTTTCGAAGAACTAGCTCTTTGTCACATTAATTTTTCTATTGTCTTTTTGCTCTCTATTTCATTTAGTTCTGCTCTGATGTTTGTTATTTCCTTTCTTCTGCTGACCTTGGGTTTCACTTGTTCTTCTTTTTCTAGTTCTTTAAGGTGTAACATTACTTTATATTTTTGGGGTTTTTCTGGTTTTCTGGAGACTTTTCACTATCGTTCTGAGCTGTCTTGTGCCTTGGTTATTCATGGAAATTAATAATTTATTATTTCTCTCCCTAGACATCTATAGGAGTGGCTTCTGTAACAGTTTCATTGTAATAGGTCTTTCTTTTGTTTTCCAGTATTTGTTGGTGGAATATTGTTGTTTTCTTCTCTCCGACTGGAGACTTTTTTTCTCACTGACACTGTAGTGCTATGTTTTCTCTGCACTATTCCAGCTTTTCACACAATGGGGATATTCACAGGGAGACTTTTCCTCTGTTGACAGTTCACCCGGGTCATAGGGCACAGTGTCCATGTGGGTATGTGGAGTGCTTTTGAAGTTCCAAAGCTCTTCCTTCACCAGATTCAGAGCCCATGTGTCTCAGCAGCTCTGTTTCCTCCTGCAAGGATACGCCCACATAGGTGGAGACAGGGGCAGGGTGAGTTGTGACAAGAGGCCCAGAGCAATGGCAGCGACCACCACCACAGCCAGTCCTGCTTCCACTGCTCCCTCCCCTTTGCCAGAACTAGTTGGGCTGTGGATCTTTGTCTGCGGACCATAGTTCTCAGAACAGCAAATATTCTGTGGTTTGATCTGATACTGCTACTGTTCCGCTTCTAGCACCTGACAGTTGGGGGCAGGGCGAGCTCTGGGAGGATACGGAGAGGTCGTGTACTTCCGTGCCTAAGGCTTCCGATCTCTGCTCGCAGTGAGGGCTTAAACCACCGTTTTCAGCCTTCTTCCCTCAGTCTTTGCTTCAAGGTCTCTGTCATGAGCGTTGGGTTTAGCCGTGTTATATGCTGTCCCCTCAGCCCTGTGGGCCATAAACGGAGCCCTAGCAGTCTGAGTTCTTCCCTTTCCCACAGCTGCAGTAGTTCTGGATTGCAGCGAGTTAAGAGCACTGAGGTAGGTCTGTGTCCTGTGCCTGCGCGGTACTGTCTCCATGCTTCTCCCTTCCCTCATCCCTGCTCGCACAATTCACCCACCTTTAGGTGAATTCAGTAGTGGGCCTCTTCGTCTTGCCTGTCTGCTGTGCAGGGAGTCCTTTGTGGATTTATAGTTGTTTGATTTGTTGTAAATTCTAGGGGAGATTTACAGAGGCTTACCTCACGCCGCCATTTTGATGACGTCCTCCAGTTGCTCTTGTTGTTGGAGGTTGAGAAGGAAAACAATGAAAAGGTAAAAAAAATAAAATTAAATTTAAAAAAGCTTCTGTACTCCTTGCTTAACATTTTACCCATTTGACTTAATTAATCTTCACGCCTTCTCAGTGGTGTTTGGCTGGTGTCTTACATGCAGCATGTTTCCCACCAGGAGGCAGAAGCCCCAAGTGTTAACTTGGCATTGCTATTTCCTTCCTTAGTGGTTTACATCTATACCATGGTGTGATAGAATCTACTCAGACTGTGAGTTCACATGAGGAAAGGTGGATGTGACAGTATGAAACCCACCACAAATAAAATGCTACTTTTAGAAGTGAGCACATGGATGTCATCAAAATGGCGGTGTGAGGTGAGCCTCTGGAAATCTCCCCTGGAATTTACAACAAATTAAACAGCTATAACTCCACAAAGGACTCCCTGAACAGCAGACAGACAAGATGAAGAGTGAGACTACTGAGTTCACCTAAAGGTGGGTGAATCGCGCGAGCAGGGGAGGAGAGAAGGGAGAAGTGCAGAGACGGAGCCGCGCGGGCACAGGAAGCAGACCTAGCTCAGTGCTCTGAGCTTGCTGCATCCCGGAACTACCACAGCTACGGGAGAGGGCAGAACTCAGATTGCTAGGGCTCCACTTATGGCCCACAGGGCTGAGGGGGCAGCATATAACACGGCTGAACCTAATGCTCACGGCAGAGACCTCTGAGCAAAGACTGAGGGAAGAAGGCTGAAAACGGTGATTTAAGCCCTCACAGCTGAGCAGAGAACAGAAGCCGTAGGCACTGAGACTGGCCACCTCCTCCCTACCCTCCCAGAACTTTCCCCACTCCACCTGCCCAGGACTAGAAGAGGAACAGTAGCAGTGTCATAGCAAAAGAAGAGCATATTTGCAGTTCTGAGAACTGTGGGCGGCAGACACAGATTCGCAGCCCAACTAGTTCCGGCAAAGGGGCAGGAGATATGGAAGCAAGATTGGCCATGGTGGCAGTTGCCACCATTACTCTGGGCCACCTCTCACAACTCATCCCACCCCTGTCCCCACCTAGATGGGCGGATCACTGCAGGAGTAAACAGATCTGCTGAAACACACGGGGTCTGAATCTGGTGAAGGAAGAGCTTTGGAACTTCAAAAGCTCTCCACATCCTCATAGGGACACAGGGCTCTATGACCCAGGCAAACTGTTAACAGAGGAGAACCCTGCCTCCCACGGAATCCCCCCATTGTGTGAGAAGCTGGAATAGTGCAGAGAAAACATAACACTATAGTGTGAGAGAGAAAAAAGGGATGCAGTCAGAGAGAAAATAAAAAAATTCTACCAACACATACTAGAAAACAAAAGAAAGACCTCTTCCTATCAATCTGTTGCAGAACCCACTCCTGTAGGTGTCTAGGAAGAGAAATAATCATTAATTGCCATGAATAACCAAGGCACAAGACAGCTCAGAAAGAAAGTGAAAAGTCTCCAGAAAATGAAGTTAAAGATATGGAAGCATGTGACTAAAATGACAGAGAAATCAAGTTTGCAGTTCTGAAAAAACTCAACGAGATACAAGAAAATACAGAAAGGCAGTTTAATGAACTCAGAAACACAATCAAAGAACAACATGAACATTTTATGAAAGAGACTGAAATTTTAAAAAAAGAATCACATAGAAATTCTGGAGATTAAGTACTCAATAGAAGAAACTAAGAATGAAAGAGCCACTTTTGGAAGTAGAGTTGAACAGATGGAGGAAAGAATCAGTGACATCGAAGATAGAAACCTGGAAATTACACAGATGGAAGAAGTAAGAGACTTGAGACTGAAAGAAATGAAAGAACTCTACAAGAACTTTCTGACGCCATCAGAAAGAACAATATAAGAATAATGGGCATACCAGAAGGAGAAGAAAGACAGAAGGGAACAGAGAATATATTCAAACAAATTGTTCATGAGAACATCCCAAACTTCAGGACAGAACTGTATCCTTGAATCCAAGAAGCAAATAGAACACCTAATTACCTCAATCCCAACAGGCCTTCTCCAAGGCACCTTGTATTGAAGTTGTCTAAAATCAACGACAAAGAAAGAATCCTCAAGGCAGCCAGGGAAAGGAGACGGTAACCTACAAAGCAAAGCCCATTGGATTATCATCAGATTTTTCAGGAGAAACTCTACAAGCCAGGAGGGTGTGGAACCAAATATTCAAACTATTGAAAGAGAGAAATTATGAGCCAAGAATAATATATCCAGCAAAGATATCCTTTAGATATGAAGGAGGAATAAAGACCTTTCCAGACTTACAGAAGCTGAGGGAATTTTCTAATACACGACCTGCAGTACAAGAAATACTAAAGGAGGCTATTTGACCACCACCAACAGGGACAATTTGTGGCAACCAAAACATAAAAACGGGGAGAGTAAAGGCATGAACCGAATATGGAATGGAGAAAGTAAGCGTGATGAAGAAAATGGAATACTCTAAATATCAAACTTTCTTTTACATAAATTTAAGGGTAAGCACTCAAAAAAAATCCAGAACTGAAATATATATTGTAATAAAAGAAGAAACAGAGGGAAACGTCATAGAATACCACCAAACAGAAATAAAAGACAACCACAAAAAGACAAAGAAACAATGGAGACACAGCCTTACCAGAACACTAAAGATAGAATGACAGGAAATCCTCACATATCAATAATCCCCCTAAATGTAAATGGACTGAACTCACCAATAAAAAGGTACAGTGTAGCAGATTGGATCAAAAAACTAAACCCAACCATATGCTGTCTCCAAGAGACACATCTCAGCTACAAGGACAAGCATAGACTCAAAGTGAAAGGGTGGAAATTGACATTCCAAGCAAATGGTACCCAGAGAAAATCAGGTGTAGCCATAATGATATCAGATGAAACAGACTTCAGGGTGAAAAAGATAACAAGAGACAAGGATGGACATTTCATAATGGTAAAGGGGACTATACAACAAGAAGACATAATAGTCATCAATATTTATGCCCCAATCAGGGAGCACTGAAATACACCAAGCAACTACTAACAGAACTAAAGGGAGAATTGGACCAAAACACAATTATACTAGGGGACCTAAATACATAATTGACAGCTATGGATAGATAATCCAAACAGAAAATAGATAATGAAATAGCAGCCCTAAATGACACAGTAGATGAAATAGACATAGTTGGCATATATAGAGCACTTCATCCTAAAATATCAGACTATACATTTTTTTCTAGAGTACATGGAACATTCTCAAGGATAGACCATATATTGGGACATAAAACTAACCTCAGGAAATTTAAGAAGATTGAAATCATACCAAGCATATTCTCTGATCAGAAAGCTTTGAAATTGGATATCAACTGCAAAAAGAAAGCAGGAAAAACAAATACATGGAGATTAAACAACATACTTTTAAAGAACGACCAGGTGAAAGAAGAAATTAGTGGACAGATGAAAAGATACATAGAAACAAATGACAACGAAAATACATCCTACCAAAATTTTTGGTATGCAGTGAAAGCAGTTTTAAGAGGGAAATTTATATCATTAAAGGCCTAGCTCAAGAAACAAGAAAAACCCCAAATAAATAACGTAATGTTACACTTAAAGAACTAGAAAAAGAAGAACAAGTGAAACCCAAGGTCAGCAGAAGAAAGGAAATAACAAACATCAGAGCAGAACTAAATGAAATAGAGAGCAAAAAGACAATAGAAAAATTAATGTGACAAAGAGCTAGTTCTTCGAAAAGCTTAACAAAATTGAGAAACCTTTGGCTAGAGTCACTAAGATAAAAAGAGAGAAGACACTAATAAACAAGATCAGAAATGAAACAGGGGAGGTTATCATGGATGCCACAGAAATACAAAGGATCATCCAAGAATACTATGAAGGACTATATGCCACCAAATTCAGTAACCTAGGAGAAATGGACAACTTCTTAGAAACATATAGCCTTCCTAGGCTGAACCATGAAGAACTGGAAAATCTAAACAGACCGTTCACCAGTAACGAAATTGAATCAGTCATCCAGAACCTTCCCAAAAGCAAAAGTCCGGGACCAGATGGCTTCACTAGTGAATTCTACCAAACCTTCAAAGAGTATCTAATACCAATCCTGCTCAAACTCGTCCAAAAAATTGACAAAGAGACAGTACTCCCTAACTCATTTTATGAGGCCAACATTACCCTGATACCACAACCTGGCAAGGAGAACAGAAAAAAAAAAAAGAACTACAGAACAATATCTCTGATGAATACAGATGCAAAAATCCTAAACAAAATTCTAGCAAATCGAATGCAACAATGCATTAAAAAGATTGTTCAACACGACCGAGTGGGGTTCATCCCCGGGGCACAAGGGTGGTTCAACATACGCAAATCCACCATTGTGATACATCACATAAACAGAATAAAGGACAAAAATCATATGATTATATCAATTGATGCAGAAAAAGCATTTGACAGGATACGACATCCATTTATGATGAAAACGCTTAATAAAATAGGTATAGAAGGAGAATACCTTAACATAATAAAGGCCATATATGACAAGCCCTCTGCCAATCTCATAATTAATGGAGAAAAACTTAAGCCCTTTGCTCTACGTTCAGGAACACGACAGGGCTGTCCCCCATCACCTCTGCTTTTCAACACAGCGGTGGAAGTCCTCGCCAGAGCAATCAGGCAAGAGAAAGAAATAAAAGGCATCCAAATTGGGAATGAAGAAGTTAAATTGTCACTCTTTGCAGATCACATGATGCTGTATATAGAATACCCTAAAGACTCCACCAAAAAGCTATTAGAAACAATCAACAAATATCGTAATGTGGCCGGCTACAACATCAACGTACAAAAGTCCATTGCATTCCTATATACTAAAAATGAAATCTCAGAAACAGAAATACAAAAACAATTCCTTTTGCAATTGCAGCAAAAAGAATAAAATACCTAGGAATAAAATTAACCAAGGATGTGAAAGACCTATGTGCTGGAAACTACAAGACAGTTTTAAAAGAAATTGAAGAAGACACAAAGAAATGGAAAATCGTTCCGTGCTCATGGATTGGAAGAATCAACATAGTTAAAACGGCCATATTACCCAAAGCAATGTACAGATTTAATGCAATCCCCATCAAAATCCCAATGGCATTTTTTAAAGAAATAGAACAAAAAATCATCAGATTTGTTTGGAACCACAAAAGACCCCGAATAGCCAAAGCAATCTTAAGAAAAAAGAACACTGCTGGAGGTATCACACTCCCTGACTTTAGCTTGTACTACAGGGCAACAATTATCAAAATAGCATGGTACTGGCAGCAAAACAGACACGTAGACCAATGGAATAGAATTGAGAACCCAGAAATAAACACACATAAATATGGACAGATAGTTTTTGACAAAGAAGCAAAAAACATACAATGGAGAAAAGACAGCCTCTTCAATAAATGGTGCAGGGAGAATTGGAAAGCCACGTGCAAAAGAATGAAAGTGGACTGCTATCTGTCACCATGTACCAAAATTAATTCAAAATGGATCAAAGAGCTAAATGGATAAGGCCTGAAACAATAAACTGCATAGGAGAAAACATAGGTACTAAACTTATGGACCTTGGGTTCAAAGAGCATTTTATGAATTTGACTCCAAAGGCAAGGGAAGTAAAAGCTAGAATAAATGAACGGGACTGTATCAAACTTCAAAGCTTCTGTACAGCAAAAGAAACCACCGACAAAATAAAGAGGCAACCAACTGAATGGGAGAAGAATTTTGCAAACAGTGCCTCCGATAAGGGGCTAATACCCAAAATATACAAGGAACTCATGAAACTGAACAACAACAAAAACAAACAACCCAATTGAAAAATGGGCAGAGGACCTGAAGAGACATTTCTCCAAAGAGGACATACAAATGGCAAATAGACATATGAAAAAATGCTCAACATCACTAATCATCAGAGAAATGCAAATCAAAACCACAATGAGATATCACCTCACCCCAGTCAGTATGGCTAACATCAACAAGACCAATAGTAACAAGTGTTGGAGAGGCTGTGGAGAAAAAGGAACCCTCATACACTGTTGGTGGGAATGCAGACTGGTGCAGCCGCTATGGAAGGCAGTGTGGAGGTTCCTCAAAAAATTACAAATAGAATTACCGTATGACTCAGCAATCCCACTACTAGTTATCTACCAAAAAAATCTGAAAACATTTATCCATAAAGACACGTGTGCCCCATCGTTCATTGCAGCTTTATTTACGGTGGCCAAGACATGGAAACAACCAAAATGTCCTTCGATAGATGAATGGATAAAGAAGTTGTGGTATATACACACAATGGAATACTATTCGGCGGTAAGAAAAGATGTGTCACATTTGTGACAACATGGATGGATCTTGAGAGTATAATGCTGAGCGAAATAAGTCAGACAGAAAAAGCAGAGAACCATGTGATTTCACTGATATGTGGTATATAAACCAAAAAGAACAAAAGAACAAGACAAACAAATGAGAAACAAAAACTCATAGACCCAGACAATAGTTTAGTGGTTACCAGAGGGTAAGTGGGGAGGGAGGGTGGTAGATGAGTGTAAAGGGGATCAAATATATGGTGATGGAAGGAGAACTGACTCTGGGCGGTGAACACACAATGGGATTTATAGATGATGTAATACAGAATTGTACACCTGAAATCTATGTACCTTTACTAACAATTGTCACCCCAGAAACTTTAATTAAAAAGGAAAGAAAAATGGTAAAAGAAGTTTAAAAATTTTAATAGTAGTTAAAATAAAAAAGGAATTTAACACTCAAAAAAAAAAAAAAAAAAAAAAAGAGAAGTGAGCAAACCATAGTACCACTGCAGTTTGGTACCAGTGACGGCCTTTACGCCCCCTTCCCCGCATAGGTGCAGCCAGTGTGGCCTGCCTCCACTACAGTGGGGGCCTGCAGAAGATACAAGCTGAGAATTCGAGGTGCATACCCAAACCACTGTGTGCTGGAGGCCCTGGGTCCCTATTCTGGAATTGCCATCTACCTCATGCCCTTCAGTCTGCCATCCACCTGCACCCAGTCTGCCAGCCTCGACTATGGCTATGTAACTGAGTTTGTTGTGTGTGAAACATCGTACAGAAAATACCTGATGTCAGAATGGGCCAAAATTGTCAGAAGGAGAATGCCCTACCTCTACGATATATGCTACTCGACTGTGAACTCCAAGATGCCAAGCCCTGGATTTGTTTTCTATTTTGTCTCCAGTGCCTGGCACATAATGGGCACCAAAGATTTCTTGAAGAAGAACTAATGGCCATGGCAGCTTAACTCCTCTGCAGACTAGTAAATGGAAGCTGAGACACGTAGTAGGAATGAATCAGGTTCTCACATTAGTGACGGGAGCAGGGCTGCATAATGAGAGGGAGGTTGTCATTTGACCAAGTTTACGTTTTCATTTCAGTGTGAGCAGTGTTCTTTACGCCTAGACTGATAAAACGGAGATAAGAGACGGTGGGGGAAAGGAGCAGGGTTATAACATGGTTGTCAAGTGGAGGTGGGGCTTTTTAACATGAGACATAATTTTTGCAGCCAGCTAGGCTGAGCAATATGTGACTATGAGACTTGGAAGCCTTGTACATCGAAACCCACCCACATATACATTTGCTCTTTGTCAACATTTGGCTATAGTGTCATTAGGCAAAACCCTTGCTTACTGTATCCTTTAAGGCATGAGTAAAAATCAAAGTAAAATCAGAGAAGAGTTCTCTTTTTAATTTCTGTTATGCTTCTAAATGGGTTCTGTTAGACATTATCCATTAGAAATCAACCATTTATCCCCCAAACAGGTGACGAGAAGGACAGAGAATTATTTTCATTTCATCTGGAGTTTGAATGTCGTACTGTGGCAGGATTGCTGCTTTTTCATACTGTGTGGCAATAAGGACATTCAGTGTCAGGCTCTTGTGTTCCTTCAACCTCAAGTCCCTCAGATGTGACCCACAACTTCAGCTGAGGTTTGTAAAGGCTGCAAGCTTGGTGGGGACCAGTGGTCTCATATTGCCACTGAGGTCTGGCTTATTTGGACTGACAACAGAAGCAAATTTGATTTTCCAGTATTGCAGACCCCAGTAACCCTTACTCCATGCTGGTTCATGCATTCATTCAACACATTTACTGAGTACCTATTATACCAGGCGTTGTGCTGTTAATGTAGTATTTTTTTTTTTTTTTAAGTTCATACTCTCATTATGTACTTGTGATGAAACTTCAAATGTACCTTTGGAAAAGCGATGGTAGGTACATTCCAGAGCAAGTTTCTGCTTCATGGTTATACCTGAGGCAAATACAAAGAAGGGAGAAGCTAAAAATAAATCCAGGAGCACAAGTTCACAGTCTTTTAGTGAAAGCAGACAGGAACCAAGTAAGTAACCATAAGCCTTAAGTACAAGAGAAGACTAGTGAAGGGAGTAACGAATTCTGTTGGGAAGGGACCAGATAGTAGCAGGGTAGGAGAAAGTCCTAGTAGGAGAAGATTCCTAAACTGAGTTTTGAAAGGTAAATGTGAACGTATGTATCTCTCTGTGTGTGCAGGGCGGTGGGGGTTCCAGGCAGAATTCCACGTGTTAAAGGCACAGAGGCATCGAATGGGAGGACCAGAAAACTAACTATAAGCAGTTTGGTATTGATGGAGTATGAGATGAGCGGTGGTAGAAAATGGGCGAGGCAGAAGCAGGAAGCTTATATGCTGCGCTATGGAGTCTGGACTCAATTTTACCTTATAGGCCACATGGGTCGTGAAAGCATTGTAAGCTAGAGTGTGAAGCAGTAAAGCGGGTTTTAGATCTATCACTCCGGCAGCCACTTGTCGTTGTGTTGGAGGAAGCCAATCTGAAGGCAGGGAGGTCAGTTAGAATGTCTACTGCAATAAGAGATGGGGACATGATGATGGCATGTGCCACTAAGCAAAGTGAGGACAAGTCGCTGAGTCACTGTGTACATACGGTCGGCCCCATCTATGCAGTGCATTCTTTATGAACTTGTGATGAACCTTCAAAGGGACCTTTGGAAAAGACATGGTAGGTAAATTTAAAGATCAAGTATTCTTGGAGAATATACCTGAGGCAAAAACAAAGAAGGAAGAAGCTAAAAAGAAACCCAGGAAACCCAACTCCTTCTGGGGGGCTACAGCCACCAAACAGTTCAGACCACGAGGCCAAAGCACACTGAATCCTTTCCTTCTAGCACCGTACAGCAGCTAGCTGTGAGGGGTGCTTCAGATGAGAGGTTTTAGGGGAGGGAGCCCCATTTACCACCCCTTTTGCTTCCTCACTCCAGGCAGCAGCTTCAGAAATAGTTCAGATGGGCCAGCCTCACACCACTCTGACACATCCCTGCTGTGGAATCCAAAAATGATCTGGACTGACTGCCCCACCTGATCCCCACCCCCAGCTGAGCTTGGGAAATTTGCTTGCCTGGGATTAAAGTTTGATTGGCAAGCAGCAGTGATATTCAGGAATAGAGAAAGTGGAGAGCAAGCAGTGAGTACGGAAAAGAACTCAGCAGCTAGTAGCAGATGGAAGAGACAGGAAAGTGAGTGGGGCTAAAGGCAGGCTTCTCTGGCATTGTTGCCCACCATCGGACTTGTAGAGGGCTCCTTGCTTCTAGGCACAGAGACCTTAAGTAAGGGAAAGAAAGTCACAAGATTGTGCAGGAAGGGGAGAAACCGGGGTCCTCATTAGGCCACAGGCAAGGTTACCTCCAGCCCCATGAGCAATCTCTCTGACCTTGCCAAAGGCTCCTTCTACTTCCGTTGTTAAGAGGATGAGCTCGCCAGGGAAAAGAATAAGATGAAGCGTTTCACTCGGAGAGTATTTTTCTTCCCTAACACTTAGGCCTCCATAGTCTTGCTGCTGATCTTGCATCCTTCTAGTAAAACGGGCCCAGGACCCATGCTTGGCATTTCAGAATTTGGAGGAACTTTAGAGACATTTCACGTCTAAGCAGAGACTATTCTGCTTCCCTCACGTCTAGACATGTGGAAACTGAAGCCAAGGCAGGTGCAGTTGCTTGCCCAGCGTCCCAGGGCTGCCACTCACTTCTCCAGTGTACCCTCTGCCTGGCCCATGCTGCCACTCGCCCATTTTGCAAACAAAGCCTAGTGTGAGGGTTTAGAGCTGGACTTAGAAATTAGTTGTGTGTAGCCTAGTCACCCCCAGGGTGTGCCTGGCTTACAGGTGATCTTAAATCTTAGCAGGCTTCCCCGTCTGGAAAATAGGGTCGTGTCACCTTAACAAGTTAATGTGAAGGTTATTGGAAACTATGCTTGGGTAAGTGCTGCAGTCTTGGCACACAGTAGGTACTAAACCATGTTTTCCCTAAGGAGCATTCATCAAACACAGTGTTTGTGGGTGGGAGATGGGAAGACAGGCATCTTGTCACTCACATTCATCCCTGCAGCCTGCGTGGCAGAGAAGTGGGAAGAGCACGGAGGTGATCCGTTCCCTTGTCTGCCCAAGACAGAGACCCCCGTGGGATGGGTAAGAGGAACTAATGTTTGAGGAGGACACATGTCCTTCGTCCTCCTTCCTCAGGATCCCCGTTCCTCAGCCTCCACCTTAGGGCAGCTGTGGTGTAGGAAATGAGCACCGACTGCGCGTCAGAAAGCTTGGTTGCCCTCCTGATCCTGCCACTCACTTGGGGTGGTCCTTGTTCACTTGGAGCCCTGGGCTGCTGAACTGGTCCCTTTGCCTCTCCTAGCCTTGGGGTCCTCATTCTCAACATGAGAAAGACAGCTCCTCCCAAGACGATTATATTCATAAAATACTGCCTTGGAACTACTCAATGCAAGCTGTTTCTCTTCAGCCTCCTGGAACAATTTGGTCTTTTCTCTCCCCATGAAACCTTCAGGTCTCCATCTTCTCCACCAGTCTCTGGTAACAGGGCACGCTCGGCCCTTGCGCTGTTCCCCAAAATCCCACCAGGAGGCGCCCTTTGCCCGTCGAAGCTGGCCAGGCTATAACTCCTGCGGGCCGGAGCTGGGATGGTGGAGGGGCTGCCCTTCTGCGTAGGGCGGCGCAGCGTGCGGGCTGGGCCCGGGGCCCTCGGAGGTCGATACACCGCAGCTCCCGCACCTCGTCCCGCGGCGTCTCGGCCGCGTGCGGCCCTCGCGCCCCTGCCTGGCGCTGCGTCCCCAGCCCGGCGCCTGTCGCTCTGCCTCGGCCCCCCGGGGAGGCAGCAAGTTTGCCACCGGCCGCTCCGACCCGCCGCCGCCCCGCTCCTCTCGCGCCTGTGTTCCTGGCGCAAGGAGCAAGGCACCCAGGGGGTGGCGAGGGAGTGCGGGAGGCCGGGCCCCAAGGGGCGCCCCATCCCCACCCCCATCGGCCAGCTTGCACGGGCCGCCGCTGTTCCGGCGCTGCTCGCAGGGCGGCGCCCTGCGCCCCCGCCGCGCTCCTCCGGCGCTGCCGGCTTCCCGCTCGCTCTCCGCCGGACACAGACTCTCTACCTCCAGCTGCTTGTGGATCTGATCGGAGACGCCGCAGCTGCTGCGGAAGAAGAAAAGACAAACAGCAGCCCGGCAGCAGGCGGAGCAGCCCGGCCCCTTCCCATCTTGGAGTGCGGAGCAGGCTAGGTAAGGGCAGGGAGGGCCGCGATGATTCTTCCCCCCCCCCCCCCCCGCATACACTCTCCCCCACCCCCTGACCGAACCTCGGCTACGAGGCGGCGCCGCGTCCCCTCCATGCCGCACATCCTGCACGCGCCCTCTCCCGCGCCTGTAACCTTTATCCTGAAGTCTCTGTCCCTCCTTTCCCCTGGGGCCGCTGCCCCGCACCCTGCCCCCGTCCCCCGCCCCGCCCCTGCGCCGTTCCTCCCCCTCTCCCGCCTTCAGGCAGTCTGTTCTTGCCTCTCCCGACTGGGCTCGTCCCCATGGCTCTGCTCCCATAGTTCCTCCAGTCCCCATCCCCATCTGGCCCCTCCGCATCCTTTCCTCCGGCTCGAGATCCTCCGGTTCCGGTCCTCCTCCTTCCCCCTTGCAACTCCCAGCCTTCTTCTGCCCCCTGCAGGGATGGTGGCCCCTTCCCACACTGGCCCTTCTCCCCCACCCCTTGTCCGTCACCCTCAGCTTCTCTGGTCACCAGGTTGCCGGGCTACAGGCCCCCATCCCAGCTCAGCCGTGGATCCCAAGAAGTCCCCTCCCCCTTTCCTCACTGACATCTGCCTCTATCGCCCCCTGTCCCTGCACTGGACTCTGGCTACCACCACCACACACACACACACACACACACACACACACACACACACACACACACTGCACGCCGCAGTTCGCTTTGGGGGACCCAGAGTCCTATCAGAAACGACTTTCTTTCCCTGGACTAATGGCGCTTCCATGGATCCCATCCTATTTCACTGGAGTGGGAGGGATGAGAGGGAAGAACTCTAGAGACCTTCATATGGGGTCCTGATAGGGTAGGAGAGGGGGAGGGGAGCTGATTGACCTTGTCTCCAGTGACTACTGGCAGAGAGTTGAGCTGTTGGGACCTGGCCCTGTGGAGGGCCAGCTTGCCACACCTGGGACAGGGCTTTCAAGGCCCTGAAAGCACCTGTGTCTCTTTCCCTGGATCCCTCAAACTGAAGAGAGAGTGGAGGAGTGGGAGCCCAGGGAATCTTGTCCCAGGGCCTTTTGGGTGGTGGAGGCGGTGGTGGGGGGCTGGCCCAGGGCCCTCTGGCCTGCTTGGCATGGGGCAATGAGCAGAGCTTTTCCTCTATTGGACCTTTGGCTGCACAGCTCTTGGTATCTCTGTGCTGCCACGTTCTTTCTGGTGCTGTTGTCTGGGGATGCCACAGGGTGCCACCTCCCTCCAGTGGCTCTCCTGGGCATGTATGCCAAGGGTCTGTGTTGTCTGGAAAGAGGAGGAAAGCTCTCGGCTCTGTCGGGCCCTTTTGCCAGGAGGTGGGCATCTTAGGATTGGCCAAGAGCACTGCGCCCTGCCAGTAACAAAGAGATCTACCTTCGCTTAAGCTTCCTGTGAGTCACCCAGGTGACAGTGATACTTCCAGGAACACCTGCCAACAGCTGGCGTGGTATCCCCTGGGATAGAGGCTGTCTGGGTTGGCAGTGGTCATCCGAGAGAGAACTCTGGTCCAGCTTAACTTCCTTAGTGTTTGTGCTTATGTGATAGAGGTGAGGGGCCTGGAGAGGTCAGCTGTGTTCCGGTCCCACCCTGGAAGGAAGCCCCCGGAACTCCACTGGGCATCATCAGGCTGATTGTATTCGCTGAAGCTGCAGCTCATGTCTCATCATTAATCAGGTGTATTATTTTCCTCACTGGCTGGATGTGTTCTTCAAGGTCACGCCCTTTGGACAGTGACTCTAAAAGGCACATATTATAGTGTCTGGGTTTCTTTAATTTTCCATATTTTGTTCATTTCTTGTAGAGCAAGATTTCTGTAGGGAGCTGGGCCCCGGGCTTGCCCACTGGCTTCTGCCTGCCTCACCAGCTCTGCCCCCCAGTCGTTTCTGGACCTGCCACCAGGAGCTCTGGCCTCAGAGCTCTGGGGAATACCTGGTGGGGAAGAGGCGGCGGTTAGTGGAGGGGGGTTGAGAGGAAATTCTGTTTTTTGTGTGTGTGTTTTCTCCATCCCCCTGCTCCGAAGGCATCTTGACCATTGACTGACATTTTCCCCAGCACCAAAAGTTTTTTCTGGAGACTGGGTCAGCTTCTTGGACTGCCTTGCCAGTTTGTTTTCCCTGAAGACAATGAGGGAACTTTTGCGTAGTGGGAGAGAAGTGGAGGCTCCAGGGAGAAGGTCCTCGTTGCTGGGAGGCAGGGGCTCTTGGAGAGCAGGCCTCAGCCTGATCATGATGGAAGGAAGGAAGAAGGCAGGAAGACCTGTCTTGGGTGAGAGGGGAAAAAAGGCTGGAAAAACAAGAGGAGTGGCGAGGAGGGAGCCAGGATTGTGCGGCTGGTGGGGTGGGCAGTGGTGAACATGTGTGTGAAGAAAGCGTCTCTTGTTACTTCTGCACAGTGCGACTCCCTTATGTGTATACTGAGCTCCAAAGTTTTCCAAATGCTTCTTAGAAAAGTGACTTAACTTGAAGTCTGCTAGGGCCCTACTACCATTTGATGTGTACCACCACCCTGTGAGAAGGTGTTCTTGGTCTCCCAGAAACCGAGTCTCCCGCAGGTGAGACGACTTGTCCAGAGCTCTGAAGCCATCCATACCCGAGGCCTCTGGACTCCCAGGCCATTGCTCTTTTGCTGCTACGGTACGCGTTAAGCTGGTCCTCCTTCCTGTTCCCCATCCCATGCTTCAGTTGTTCTTCAAGCTTTTCCTGTGTCAGCTCAACACTTTCTCCTCTCTGTGGGGCAGAAGGGTTGGCTCCCCACCCCGGCTCATTGTCTGGGGTCTGGCTAATTCTTGGTTCTGCATTCTCTCAGCGCGTAGACTGGCTGCCCCAGCACCCAGGATGTCCAGCCACCCTGACCCTGAACCAGCTCTTGCTCTTGACGCCCTCATGCGGAGAGAGCTCCAGGTTGTCTGGGCCATGAGGCTTGGCCTGGGGACCGCTGTGCCCCCTCTTCCCTTGCCTTCCCCGCATCCACTCTCCTATCCTATCACTTCAGCCCTCTCAGCTCTTTCGAGGACTTCTGGTGCCTTGTCTGACCTTTCCTTTCCTTCTGCCACTGTCCCCACTTGGGGTTTTAGTGGTCCACCCCCGGGTTATGGTAACACTGTCTCCTTCCTGGGCAGCCTGAGACCACACCTGCCTTCCTGTAAAGGAAGGTGCTTATGACACGTGACCCAATCTCAAGAGGCCTGAATGGGCCCCCTGGGCTACTGGATAAGAGTTCCCATGCAGCATCTTGGAGGTTAAGGCCATTCACAGGCTGGCCCCAGCTTTATGTCTCTGGATGTAATCCTCTGCCCACCTTCACACCACCACTTGACACCCTCTTCAGGGCCCTTTTCTTTCCTCCTCCTGGGAATTGCCCCCAAGACCCCCATCCTTAGGTCCCAGCAGGAAGTGTTTGCTAATTGTTGGACTGACTTGGGTTCCAATCCTGCTGTCACTCCCGGAGTGACTGATCAAATTGCTTACCCTGCCCGAGCCTCACTTGCCTCACCTGTAAAATGGGGATAATCGCACCTGCCAGAAAGCATTGTTTCAGCAACAGTGTCAGTGGGATGGGAATATGACTTGTCAGTGTCAAGGGCCGCCCAGCGGGTGCCCACTGAGCACCCCTGTGTGGGCTCCTTCCACACTGCCTCTTTGTAGCACTGTTTTGGCTTCCTGCTCCCGCCCACTACTGATGATTATCTATCTCCATTGGTCTCCCCACCCAGATAGTGAGTCCCTTGAGGAGCGAAGACCTTTGTCTGGTGCCCTTTTTCTCATCCCGGGCTCCTAACCAAGAGCAAGTGTTTTCCTTCTGCACCCCACAAATTGGCCCCTGCTCATAGTGGGAACATGTTAAGAAACAGTTGTTACTTGATTGTAACATTTGGTTGCATAAAATAGGGTATGCCTCCAATGCGAACAAAACAACTCTCATACCACCAAGGTAAATTATGGGAAGGAAGGAGGGAATCCATTTAACATTGTGTCCACTGAGCACTTTGCTTGTTCTACTCAGTCATCCCGGCTTCCCCATGAGTTAGGTGTGAGCATCTCCATTTGTACAGATGAGGAAAGGGGGCCCATAGGGGGTCCTGCACTGCGACTCCATGCTACTTCACAGACCGGGGAGCATTCAAGAACCCCAGTTCCTTCGCCTATTCTTGGGCCTGAAAGCGGGAGGGAGAGGCTCTTTATAAAAAGATTCCTCACAGGTGTTCTTAAATAACAACCCATTAAAAGTAAATGTATCAATCCAGCAGGGGTTGGGTAGTCAGGAACATCTTGAGGCAGGGCTCTAGTCCTTCAGCAGGTTTATGATGTGAGTGGGGAGAAAAGGAGGACCCACCACATGGTCAGGCATGTGTTGATGTGCACTGGCCACCAAACAGCCAAACAGGCGGGCAGACGGGGCTGGGACCGTGACAGGGGGAAGGACGTCACTGGTGAGGAGGGGCTGCACAGGCAGAGGATTGGGTGAGGCAAGTGAAGGAAGGGCCCGGTTTGGGGTTAAGGGTGGAGGGGTAGGGCATACGCTGCCTAAAGCAGGAGGGCCTTGAGAGCCATAGAGAAGAAGATCAGGTTGGTGCCTCCGGTCTGGGGAGGCATTGAGGACCCTCGGGCAGCTCCGTGCAGTGCCCAGAGAGGGGTCCAGGGCAGGGAGAAGGGGAGCGCACTGAGTAACATTTCCAAGGAAGAGCAGGACTTGCTGACCGATTGGGAACAGCAGATGGGGGAGCAGCAAGTGTCAGCAAGAACTTTGAGATTTCTAGCCCAGGGGACTACGGAGATTGTGATGCCACTTTCAGAAAAGGGGAAACCAGAAGGGGATGGGGGTCTGTGGGAAAGCTGCTGAGTTTGTTTCCAGACGTGCTGTGATGGGGGTACTGGAGCATTTGGCCATGGGGCATGCATGGTCGGGGGAGTTCCTGGACAGCAGCTGAGCAGTCTCGGGCGAGGGCATGTGCTTCGGGCCATGTGTTGCAGAGGGGGCTGCTTTTGGCATTTCTGATGCCTGAATTTCCCCTCCCCAACCTCTGTGAGCCCTCTCTGCCCTCCCTTCATGGCAGAGGGACCCCGGAACCCAGCACTCATTGCGCTTGAAGTTACTCATGTGTGCCTGTCACCTCCAGGGGACCAGGAATGGAGTTTACCTCCAAGAGGGCCGGGCCCCCACACCTGCTTTGCTTAAGGTCAGTCATATTCCCAGTACCTTGCAGTGTAGGTGTTAAATAAACATTTGTCTTATTTAAGTGGCCTCAACTAATGTTTAGCAAATGTTTGTTACAGAGATAAGTTCGTAGAACATGGGGGTGAGGAAGGGAGAGGAAGGTTGCGTGGGCCTTCAGCTTCTGGGATTAGGGTGTCCCAGGACCTTCTGTAAGTAAGATTGCACTTTCCTGATTGCTTTTGTATCCACCCACTTGGTGCCATCTTGTGAATCCAGCTATTCTCCAGGGTTTCTGGGGCCTGAGCTGCAGGGTTTGGGAGGTGTGGGTGTAGGGGGTGGCGAGTCCCGAAGCTAACCAGACTATCTCACTTTGTCACTCAATCCTGACTTTGAGGCTGACCTGCCATTCACTGTGTGAGGCCTTGGGCAGGCCCCTGTGAGCCCCTGCCCCTCACCTGGAAGTGAGCTCTCATGCTCCTGGCCCTTCCTTCTCCTCAGGCTTTTCTCAGGGAGCAGTTTGCTTAGAGGAAGCAGAGCAAAACAGAGGGTGGTGGTTATCCTTGTTTGGGGTGCTGTGGCATATTGTGGCCACAGAGAGGCTGAAATGGAAGCTGGGGTGTGCTGGGTCTCCGGGTCTTCTTTGGTATGTCGTGGATCAGCAGAAGAAAGCTGGCTTGGGAACAGGAAACCCAGGCTACTCATTGCTGCCTCAGTTTCCTCTCTACTAACAGGGGCGTATAATAAATTCTACCTCACAGAGTCCCTGATTCAAGTGAGATAATCACGTGAAGGCTCCTGGAGAAGGGAGCAGGGAAGGGAGTGACCTCCTGTCCACTCCTCCCGGGACAGGAGGTTCATAGAAGTGGCCTTGGAGAGTGGCCTTGGAGTAAACACAAGTTTAGAGTTGGAGTTTAAGGGCCAGACTCAAAGGAGACGGATTTGATACAACGAGAAATTAATAGCCCAGGGGATGTTAAGATGTGTAAGTGAGGGACTGGCTACAAGGCACACTTAATAAAACAGGGAAGTTTAAGAAGTTGTGGAGCATGGAGGCCTATATGGGGGTGCTGAGGTGGTTTCTGCTCTCCAGCCCAGCGAGACTTCCCAATAGGGAGACTGAGTTCAAGGAGTGAAGTGCTGTTGTCCCTTTTGGGGGACAGCTCTCTGCTTCTTTCTGCCTGGCTGGGTGGCCTGAGTGGGGTGTCCCTTCCTCGCCAAGAGGCTGTGTGGTGTAGTGGTCGGCTATTCCCAGATCAGATCACTTGGGATTCAAAGCCCAGCTCTTCCCGTGGATGTGGCTTTGGACCAGGAGTTTGATGAGCATAATACCTATCTCTGAATCTCAGCAGGTATGTTATGTTAGGTCATCCTCTTAGTAAGATTAAGGTACCGTTATCATACCTGTTTACTAGGTGAGGAGGCTGAGATTCAGAGGAGATGATTACTTACCCCCAAATTCCGTTGCTAGTAAGAAGCAGAGTTGGAATTTACACCCGGGTGATCTGTTTTAAAATTCTGTTAATAAGAATTCCTGTGTGCATGTGTGGGTGCAGGCCCATGTGTGCACACACACAGATTATGTGAAATATGCACGGACCCTCTCCTAATTTCCTTGACTTCCCCTCTGGGTACCTCACCACTTCTGTTCCTCTTCTTATAGGCGAGGAGGCCAGGCATGGTGAGGCCAGGGGACCCTTTACACACTCTGGTGCTTATCTTTCCTTGGCCTGATTTCTTTGACCCTTAACTGAGCGGTCACTGGCAATATTGGGGAATCAACTGGAAACCACACCAAGCAGTGGTCCCTGAATCATATGCCAATCTTTTCCAACATGGAGGCCATGCAGGGACGAGACTAGGTTGGAGGTCAGAAAAAGGCACTGAGCTGAAGCATTGATGGAACCCTCTCATGAGCCACAAAGTCTGAGCACTAATGGAGCTCAGGTGAGGTTACAGCAGCCCTGCCCTGCCGGGACCAGGCCAGGGTCAGTCGAGTCACCATCCCCTCCAGTCACCAGCCCTGGGGCCCAGCTGGCTGTCATGGCTGCCCAGGTTATCAGGAGGGGGGTCTAACTGGGGTCTTGGATGTTCAGAGTCACGTCAGGTCACCTCTGGAAGAAATCTGATGGGGCACTACTATTACAGTTGTGGTTATTACTGATCTTTCCAGCATCGCCCTGGCCTTGTGCAGTTCATAAGATCATGACAGAAGAATGTCCCTGGTGAGGTTAGGGACCAGATGGGAAATTGGGCCTCTCTCTTTCTGGAGGCAGCAGAGGCTTTTTGAGAGGTAGAGAAGGCTAGCTTGAGTAGAGGGAGGGCCAGAAGCCCCTAATGGCATCATTTCCTGAGGGGAGGTGGTGGAGCTTTTCTCCTGCCTCCCACCCCTGCCAAGACTCCTTAAGCACAGCCTGCCCTTAAGTTGAAGTTGCTAACGCCACCTCCTGGTGGATAGCACACATTCGAAGGCTTATGATGCTCTTGGTGGTTTCTGCCCCTCTCCTGAGGCTCTCACTGGGTCACAGACCTGAGAGGTAGGGCACGTGGGGATTATTGTCCCAGACGCTCAGGATTTCAGGAACGAGCTGAAAACCATTGAGTTATTTGATTGGGAGGTGTGATCAGGATCCAGGACTCCTGCCCCCAACCCAGGGCTCGGTCAACACACCCGGCACCTTCTGAAGGCCACCAGCGGCCTGCACAAATGGTGGAGGCAGAGGTCCTTGGGTACAGCTGCTCTTCCAGAGGTTGAGACTATTACACAGAATAAAGCAGTGTTTGTCCAGTAAGGGTAATGCCGAGGTTATTGCTAGGAAAACCGAAACCCCGAGAGGTTTAGTGAATTGTAGACTCTTATTCTCGGAAGGAACTTGAGATCATTCATTCAGCACCCCACCAGCTGCTCTCGTCTTGTCTACAGACAGAAACTGCTTGGCTAGTTATCCAGCCTCAGCTGCCTCCTCCTTCTGCTCCTGCTCCTCTGCCCCATATTCTGAAAGGGGACATTACTGAGCACTGACTATGTTCTAGATGCTTGATATGCCTTAAGTTGACCTTCTGACAAAGCTGTGAAGTAGGGACTATAGTTGTCTCATTTTACAAATGAGTAAACTGAGGCCCACAGAGGTCACATAAGGAGACATGCTAGTGAGTGGTAGAACCATACATTGTGCAGTCTGGACCATGCCCTTGACCACTCATGAGGCAGGCCATCCCTCTCCAGGCAGCAAATGAGGGAGCATTGGCGAGCTCTCAGCGTCCTGCCTGGCACATAGAAGGTGCTCAGGAAATGCTAGTGATTTTCTTTAAAAAAATACCAGTAGACGTTAACTTATATTGAGCCAAAAGTACTTCCCGTGGGTCCTTGTTTCGTACCCCTCCTTGGAACCCCGTAAGGCACGTCTGCCCTTCTTCACATTCCAGCCTTTGGGATGTGAAGATACCACATGAACAAGAGGCAAAGCCAGGACTCACTTTCCCGCAAGACTCTTTTCCCCGGGCAGAGTCCCCAGCCAGGAAGATGAAGGCCTAGGAGGCTCCGGGAAACATCCAAGTCTAGGACTTGCCTCACGGGCAGCTAGTTGCCTGATCCTTGGCCGTAGGGCTATGCGGAGAGGTCCATGCAACCCTGTGTAGCACAATTTTACTGAGTGCCTCTTGTTGCCAGGTATGGCCATCCAGGAGCTCAGGGTGTGCTCACCCCAGGACGGGGCCCATATCAAATGTGCATGCAGGTGTGTTCTGAATCTGTCAGATGCTGGATTGGCTCTGGGGTCCTGGGGGCAAGGAGGGCAAAGACTAGGGTGACTGGCTAGATTTTTTGAGCCTCCATGAGACTAGGTGGTGTTGCAGACACCTCATCAGAAGGCCACAAAGTTCAGATGACCCAAAGCTAAGAGTACAGAGTGAGCAACTACTAGGTGGAGAAAGCTCACCAGTTTATTTGAGGTAAAACAGTGCCATCCCACTCTCTTTAGAAAAGTAAGAGTCCTGCCAGAGTCCAAAGCAAATAAACTGGAACATGAGATCTGCCAGGTAGGGTGCAAATTGGAAGCCGACCAGCAATTGGATTATATAGTAGGGGGAATTCAGATGAGAAAGGACATTTTCATCAGTACGAGGCCTCCTGGGCAGGCAGTTGACAGAATCTCTTCCCCTTTCCTCTTTGGGGAGGAAAGTTAGCAGAGGGGGATGCTCAGGGCTTGACGTTGGTCCTCAGAACCTGGGGTGGAGCCAGTCGTTGTCCCATGTTCCTGGGTCAATGACGTTGTTGGCTCTTGTTGCATCTGCAGTGTCCATTCTCATGTGATGTCACAAATCCTCATAGCAACCCTGCACCATTGGGGCTATCAGTTCGATTTGATCCAAGAAAGAACGGATGTTCTGAGAGCCTGAGTAATTTGCACAGGGTCACACAGCTGAACCGTAGAATCGTCCTTTTCTCTATGGGCATGGCTTGTCCACCATGGCTGGTGCCTCTCCCAGGAACCAGTAGATGTCTCTGCTCGAGCCTCCAGCACCCGGCATGGGAGGAACCTTAAGCAGCTCACCCTGCGGAGTATCAGGACGAGTGGCTGTGAAGCACGTCAGGCCAGGCTTGGATGCTTCAGGGAGGTCTGCAGAGGCCATCGTCTGTCTCTCCCACAAGGCAGGAGTTCCTTTGGCACAGGGCCTGTGTCTGCTTCTCAGTGTTGCATCCCCAGTGACTAGGGCACTACTGGACTGCAGTAGGTGCTCAGTAAGTACTTGTTGAATGAACGGCTTCACTTGTGAGGCTCTTGTCTACAGAATCCCTGGATCCCAGAGCCTTAGGCTAGCGATGAGCTTCTGCTCCAGAAAGCTTGGATGGGCTGCTTCAATTCACAGACACGTGGGATTGAAAGTCTGTCGTGTGGATCTCAAAACACATTTTCCTGGTGAGTTGTGGGATTAGCATAACCCATAATAGCGCTGAACTAGTACACAGGGTAACTAACACTGGATCTACCTGGACCTTGGCCCTAAGCACTTCATCTGCTCTCCGAGCCCAGCAGAGTCTGGCATTGATGGGGACTGGAGAGGGGTGCCTGGTGAGAGCAGAGGTGGTGTACGGGGGAGGGGACGCTCATTTTGGAATCGGGGTAGGGGCACTGCTACTCCCCTGAGTCAGAAGGAGCCTCTGGAAGCAGAGGCCTGAGCCCCAGTGGTGTTCCTCCAGACACCCAGTATGGGCTGGGGACTGTGTACCCCAAAATTCATTGTGTCGGAGAGCCGTGGGCAGGATGGAGTGTGGAGCCTGCAGGGGCAAGGAACCTAGGAAAAGGCTGCCTTGGTGTGGGGTCTGTGAAAATGGACGCCAGGATCCTGGGGTCCATCTACATTGTCCTGTATGACCTTTCACCCCTGGATCCTGGGGCACAATCAGGAGCTATGCCTGGAGGCAGCGTCCCAGTGACTCCCGCCACCTGGTGCTGGCTGTGGTCAGTGTGGTCAGTTTGGTTCCTCCTATGCCCATTTCTGCTGATTGGTGGTGATGCCTGTAGCGTGGGGTTGAGAAGTGTCTGGGGCCGAGCACGGGCTCCGTGGGATGGGTTGTGGGTCGACTTGTGATAGACACAGATGGGTACAGGGCACAGTGAATTTGTCAAGTCAGATTTCGTCCGATCACCTCATTTTATAAATGAGAAAACTGACACTCAGAGAGGGCAAGTAACTGGCCCAAGGTCATGTGACTTGCAGTATCAGGATTCAAAAAGGGGCCCCTAGCCCTGGTTCACTCTTATTTGATGCCTCTCATTAGACTGACTCACAAGGAGCCTTTTATTAAACCAGGGGAGCAAGTGCCCTCTTCCACTGCTCCCACGTGGCCGGGGCCTGATTCAGAGGTGCCCCCACCTTCCCCAGCCTCTAGCCAGCCCCATCCATCCTGGGCAGGGTGTGGAATGAACCCCAGAAGCATGTCCTGCCCTCTGGGGGTTGTGACCCCAGAGCTTTGTGGAGAAGAGATGGGCTGACACACCGCACGAACCCATAGCAGGCAGAAAGGGCACACCTGTCAGGCACGGTTTGCTGTGTGTTAAGACCCAGTGTCCAGGCAGAAATGAGGAGTAGCAGGACAGGCCGATGGCTCCCCTCTGAGCAACCCAAGGAAGCTTCCTGGAGGAGGGGAATTCCTGGGAGGCTTGAGTGGTTTTAGGGTGGTGGTTTGGGGG
Organism: Rhinolophus sinicus; assembly: GCF_057876585.1. Classification (NCBI taxonomy): domain Eukaryota; kingdom Metazoa; phylum Chordata; class Mammalia; order Chiroptera; family Rhinolophidae; genus Rhinolophus; species Rhinolophus sinicus. The sequence continues at coordinate 1,152,017 of NC_142509.1, read as the reverse complement.
CAGGGAGAAGGGGTTGTATGATGTGTGGAAAGTACCCTGGTGTTGAGGAAAGGTGACAAAAGAGAGATGGGCCAGCCTGGGGTTAGAGTCTTTGCCTCCTTACCTACTGTGCAGCCTCGGGCAAGTCAGTTATTATATCCGAAGCCTCTGTCTTCTCAGCAATAAAATGGAGACAATAAAAAAAATAAAACAAACAAACAACCCTAATCTCCCAGGGCTCAGGGAAGAGCAAATCGGATACCATCTATGAAAAGTGCTTTCAGCACACACTGTACGATTGTATTTATATAAAGTGTAAGAACGGGCAATGTGATCTGTGGTGATGGAAGTCAGGATGGTAGTTATTACCCTTAGAAGTGGCACGAGGGGGCCTCCAGAGTACTGATAATGCTGTTTCTTGATCTGAGAGCTGGTTATATAGGAAGCTCATTGAGTTCTACACTTACGTGCACTTTTCTGTATGAGCATTATACTTCAATTTAAAACGTTTTCTTTTTTAAGTGCGTATGATGACCAAGGTATCATGGGTAGGGTCCAGTCACTTGACAGAATGTCTAAGAGGTGACCTGGAATAGTGGCTGATAATAGAAATGGTAGCTGATATTTATTGAATATTTTAGGCAGTGTGCCAATTACTTTACATGCATTTTCTCATTTAAATCCTTACAAGAACCCACATTTTACAAATGGGGAAACTGAGGCTTAGACAGATTACATAAGAGGTGGGCTGAGGCCAAGTCTGAGCCCAGAGCCATACTCAGGTGGCGAATGAAGGACATAAGTGTTGCCCTGCCCCCAGGGTCTGTGTTGTCCTTGTAGCTCTGACTATGCGTGGGTCCCGCTGGGCCCTGCAGCTTGTGGCGGAATGTGCAGAACAGCCACAGTTCCCAGGCTGGTCCCAGTCTGGAGCTGCTTCCAGAATGAAAGGAAGTGGGAAGCGGGAGCTAGAAGGGAGACATCTGTCTGGAGAGCCACAAGCTGTGCTGTGCTCAGCGCTCCCTGCCAGTAGGGTGGGGGGGCGGTCTCCAAGGGTCCCGGGATTCTGGTAGGGAGAGGGCTGGGTGGAGGCTCCAGGGAAAATGATGTGCTTATTGAAAACCCTCCAGGGCAAATCCCTCCCAGGTGAGAGGGAGAAGCAGAGTACTTCTCCCAGCAGTCAAGGTAGGATGGAGCTGCTCTGTGTGGTGTGCATTCCCTCACTGTCTCCTCGAGACTGAGCAGGGCCTTTGCATCTTCATAGAAACCTTCCTGCTCACCAGGAGAGGCCAGCAGCACAGATTGTGTCTTCCAGGGGTGGGCTGGGGGCTGGCAAGAGGATGGGAAGACAGATACTTTTTGTTGCCTTTGTTAGTTGGCTGAGTAAGTGAGCTTCACTCCGACTAAGCCACTCTAGAATGTGCCCTTGAATAGTTGGAAAGGGGTGGCATGGTGTTTGCATTTATATGCAACGGGCAAAGCACATAAAGTCTTCCTGTTGTCCCAGGTTTCCAATGAGATGGGGGAACAAAGGGCTTGGAGGTGCCATTCCAGCTGCTGGAGGGCAGACAGCTTCTTTAACCCTGAGCATGCTGGCTCACCTCCTCTGGGAGGCCTGCCCAGAGTAACTCCTTCAGCTCTTCCTGGCTACATCCCAGCCCTTGGCAAAGACTTACACAAGATGTGATCATAAAATACGGTGACTGTTTAAATTTTAAAAAATACCATATTACAGTAGAAGACACATTGCCATTAATCCCCCTCAGAATAATCCCCCTTGCTTCGAACACACTCATCCCATTGTTCTTGCCACTTTCTGAAGCAGTTCTGGAAGTCCTCTTTCGTGAGTGGCTTTACTTCATCCTCCATCATGACAACGCTCAGTGTCACATATCGCTTATGGTACAGCAATTTCTGTCAAATAAAAACATTACGGCGTGTCCTCATCTACCTTATTCCCCAGATCTGGCACCTTGGGACTTCTGGCTCTTCCTTGAAGACAAAATGACCATGAAAGGTAAACGTGTTGAATCGATTCAGGACATCCGGGCAGCCACGACAGCCCAACTAAAGACACTCACAAAAGAGGACTTCCAGAACTACTTCAAAACATGGCAAGAACGATGGGATAATGGTGTTTGAAGCGAGGGGGAGTATTTTGAGGGGGATTAAGGGCAATGTGTCTTTTACTGTAATAATAATTTTTTTTAAATGTAAACATTCACCGTATTTTGTGATCACACCTCGTCCACTGTGAATAGGGTACGCCCATTAACAAGTTCTGGTTTTCTATGATTGTTTTTGTCTTAAGTCTGTCTCCAGGGTGTTGGTCCTGTATCCCTATTTGACCAGAGGCTGGTTGAGGGCCGGGACTATGAGGACCTTTCTTCTGAGTCTCTTTGAGGGACTCCATCCATTTAGCAGTTGCACATCTGCAGTGTTGGTTCCAGTTCCTAAGTGTAGGTTTGGCTTTCTCTGCCTCAGGACCTTTGCACATGCTATTCACCCTGTTTGGAACCACTTCCTCCACCTCCTTTCCTTCGCTTGCTTCACTCCTGCTTATCCATTTCTCTTTCAGGAAGATCTTTCGTCCTTCCTCCCCCAACCAGAACGAGTCCCCCTCTTAGATGCTCCCTCAGCCTCCTGCACTTCTTCACTTTGAAGCACCCCCCACCCTGCATTGTAACTGCCTGTTCACTGCTCATTCTCCCTTACTGGGCACCGAGCTCTGGGAGGCCAGGGATTGGGTTGGGCTGGCAGATCTCCTTCTGTGCCCCAGACTAACACAGAGCCCAGCACACAGGAGGATCTTGCTAAATGTTTGTGAAAGAAGGGAGGCCACTGAGCACCAAAGAGAGGAGCGGGGTTTCAGAGCTCCTCTTTTGGGAGCCCAGCTGCTGTGCCCATCTGCATGGAAGGATCGGCCTCTAGCTGAGTCTGAGCCCCTGAACAGCTGCTAGAGACAGGACTCTAGAGCCCAGCCTGGGCACCAGTGACCACTTCTGTTTTGCTCAGCACTGAGTTCCTGACACCTGCACACAGATGCAGCATCACAGTGTCACACATGTATGCCTGTAAGCCCGTGTAGGGAATGGGAGGAGGCAGGAAAAGTGTTACCCAAGGCGTATCCTTCCATAGAGCCCGGTGTAGGTGATTTCAGGTACCCTAGGACTCTAGTACAGAGAAGCCTGCCTCTTGCCCCCCGCACCCCCACCCCCCCATTGGCCACCATCTCCTCTGTGTGCAGGTTTGCTTTTGGGTGCTTTCGAACCTAGCTTCTCATTTAATCCCACCAGCAATCCCGGGAGGTGGGTGAGAGACAGGAACCCATTTTGCAGATGAGGAAGTGGAAGTTCAGAGTGGTCACGAGGATGTGCATCGAGGGATCTGGTTCTTCTTTCTAGCATTGAAGCCCCAGCATAGCTGCCCTCTTTTCCAGGAAGCTCAGTGTCCCGCTTAGCAGTCAGGGAGCCCCGAGTGTGAGTCCTCAGAGCACCCCCTGTCCTTGCTTGGTGCCCAACAGAAGGGTCTGTGTCCTCACCACAGAGTGCAGGTGGCCAGGGGACTGTTTAGATTTGACAAATAGCCCTGGGCGCAGGACATGCAGGGCTAGCTCAGGTGCAAACAGTGTATTGGTATTTGTTACCCTTGTTAAATTGCTAATAAAATTTGAGTTTTAAAAATCATGGTGAGCAAATGAATTGGCCTGTGGGAAGAGGATGCAGGGAAGGATATGTCATGGAAAGGAGTGACAGGGGCACTAAGCCTTGCAGGCTCCTCCTGGAAAGAGGGGTGAGAGGGCTTATTATTGGGTCACTTTTCCACTCCCGTTTCAGTTGGGGAAGTTGTTCATCTGCACAATAAAATTCGTCAGAAAGCGCACTTGCCAATGGCGGCCGCATCTCCAGGCTGAGGAGGTGGCTGTTGGCGGGGTGACTAGCTCCCAAGTATCTATTTTAGTCATGTGTGTTTAAAATCCATAGTTGGGAAAGCCACTTCCTGCAGGTTCTCATTCTGTGATTCAACTGATGCCTACATCTCGGACACCTGAGTGATAGAGCAGGCTGTGTTCTGTGTAAAGAGGATCTAAGAAAAACCTAGATACATACCGTAGGTTCATGGAGTCTGCCAATGTAGGAAGAGAGAGAGAGGCCCCCGGGATGTTGAGGGGACTCGGAGATGGATAGCATTTTGGGGTAAGGAGAGCTCTGATTATTGGGCCCCTCTCCCTTACAGTGGGTGCACGCTCTTTCCCTTGTAATCCATTGGTTCTGCTTGTCTCTCAGGAGCATCATGGGCGGGAAAACATATAATTGAAGACAGGTAAGACCTGCCACTGTGTGACTTTGAGCGAGTCGTTTTACCTCTCTGTGAATGAGTTTTCCTACCTATAAAATAGGGATGATGAGAGCTGCTGTGGCCCACTCAAGAGGGAAACAGGGTTGTGTAAGCAGGAGCGGTGTGGCATCCCTGGAGAAAGCACTCATGCTTTCCTTACGAAACTGCTTTGCTTAAAGCTGGGCTTTTGTAGGGCTTAAAAAATGTGACGGTATTTGTGATTTGTGTGTGTAGACAGTACCTGCAGCATCTTTCAGAACTCATCCATCAGGAATGTTGCAACGAGGAATGGCATTTCTCTCCCCTCCCTCCTACCTCCCTTGGCCCTCCCTGCCTCCACCACGGGCATCGGCTCTGTAGCACTGCCCAGATTGGTGCTCAGACACCAGGAGGCGCATGTGCTGGGGTCCAGTGGCTCCACACACTTGCTCTCCATTTCTCACCCAACCTTGAGCTGGGCACCGGTATTATCCTGTTTCACTAGAACAGGAAACAGGCCCAGAGTGGTGAGGGTCCTGCTCAAGTTTGCGGCTAGGACTGAGCTCCGCCTGGCTCCTTCAGTGCTCTGCTGCCTCGAGGCTCTGGCCCAAGGATGTCACACCAAGTGTTGGGTCAGTGACTTTGGGGTGTCCCTGTGCAGTGGGTACCATCCCTTTTTCTCCTTTACCCGCAAGTGGAGACCTTCCTCCTGCCCCATCTGTAGATGCTCTGAGTATGAAGAAGGACTTCAGTTGCACCTGGCACGTATTTTAAAGTGGCAAGGACTGCAGGGGACAAGGTATCCGAAGGCCGAGCCAGGGTCTGTGGCCCCTTGGACCCCTGGACTGCTGCAAAGCTGGTGGTCTGATTCTGATTTTGGCCTCTTTCAGTCCTTGCTTGCTCGGCTCCAGTTCCAGAAGTGACATGGCCTCACTGCTCTGAACATCCTTTCTCTACTCCAGGTCAAGCTCTGTGCATCTACCTAGGCCCACCCTTCACCCCTGCGTCTTTCGATCTGGCTGTCCAGTGCCGTGGAATCTGGCTGGGAATGGGCACAGTGTCCCTGAGGCCCTGCAGGGTCAGCAGGGAATGTCTGAACAGCTGGGAGGCATTGAATCAAGGTCTTCTCAGAGGAGGAAAGGGTAGTTTTTAGATGTTTTGTATGAATTAGTAATAATGTAATTGTTAATCGAATGTCCATTGATTGCCTGTCTGAGGTTTGATTTAATCTGCCCTTCCTTTCTCAGTCTGCTTAAATAATTTGCTTGCTTTGTCCTCTTTTTTCTTTCTCTAATGTGGATTTCTTCCCTGCAACCCACCCCACCACCCCCAACCTTGGTTTCATTTCGCTGGCTTCACAGTGAGCATTTGTTGTTTTCTGGCACTGGCCTTGGCCTCGGCCTCCCAGTAGCCACTAGTTACTCCCAAGTGGATTCCCATGACTCGTTCCTCAGCTAGAGTTTTCTGAAGTGTCTGGAGACCCAGGACGGAGTCAGCCTGGTGCATTTCTTTTGGGGATTTAAATGCTTTGAGGTGTTCTTTGGGAGGGCATGGAAAGGGCAGCCACTTGCAGACTTAGGGGATGAGCCCTGATTTTGCTGCTTCATTCATTTTTCATTCATTCATTGATTCATTCATTCATTCAATGATGGTGTTTTGGGACACTCTATGCCAGGCCCTGTGTTCAGCACTTAGGGGACAAATTCCTGAATTTAGCAGTTTGTAGTGAAGATGGAGAAGTGAACAGATGATACAATGCAGTATCAAGGTGGAGGCCAAGACCGAGGGCCAAGGGGACAAAGAGAGGACATTAAAATCAGATGTGGGCAGCAGGAGGGTTTCCTGGAGGTGGAATAATACTTGTAGTACTTAACGGTTAATCTGCGTTTTAGTGGACAAGTAGGCATTTGCCTGGCAAAGAAAAGGGTACGGGTATCCTAGGCAGTGGGAATAGCGTATGGTGGCTGGGTCAGGGGGGACCTGGAGGGAGAGGTGGCCAAGAATGTCTAAGGGCTAATCATACTGACAATAATGATAATCTATTGTACATCCACGGAGCGTCTGGCAGCATGGGCGGTGTCCCACGGTTTTCCTCGGATTATCTAGTTTAATCCTGTAACAACCCTACTGGCAGGTGTTATCGGCATCTCCTTTAATCGCTGAAGTGGTGGAGCCCAGATCCCACATGTCCTTCGTGGAGGACCAGAGACATGAACTCTGACGTCTGATTCAGAGGTACTGGCTCCTTCAGCACCCGGCTGTCTCACAGCTGTTTTCTGGCTCATGGATATTATACCAAGGGTTGGGTCAGTGACCTTGGGGTGTCCTTGTAGAGCCACATCATGGAGGGTCTTGTGTGTACACTAAAATGTTTTAACTTCATCCTGAAAGCTACACACAGCCACTGAAAAATTTTAAACAGAGGAATAGCTTGATCAGACTTGTTTTTAGAAATCATCACTCTGGCTGCTCTATGAAGTATGGATGGGACTTGATCCGGACTGGGGTCAGAAAGAGCAGCTACTGAGAGTGGCCGTGATCCTGTGAGAGGGACAGTGGTCTGGCTAAGTCACGGGCATCGGGTCACAGAGAGGAGCAGGGGTTCCAGAAACACGGAGGAGGTAGAGTCTCTAGGATACCTAGGGGTTGGTTGACTGGACGTGGGTAAAGGGTAGTGGGTGAGAAGCCGGTGTTTAAACAAATCTCAGATTCCTTTTTTTTTTTTTAAACCAAAGCTTACAAAAATTTGTTTTTGTAAAGTCCATGGATAAAGTCTGATCAAGATAAAGTCTCATCAAAAGTGAAATCATTACCTGTTACTCTTCCCAGATCAATAAAAGTGTCCTCACTCATCATGCAAGAGCCTGACATTCACATTCCCTAAAATGAGAAGGGAAATCCTAGGTGCCACATGTGATTCTGCTTCCTGACAGGAAGACTCAGATATGGCACGAATCTTACGTTGAAGACTACGAATTGATATACCATTGACTGGTTGACATTATTTAAGGGCATGTTTTCCCAAACACAGAAGAGATGCATATTAAAACTAACCAAACACGATTTAACGAAAACATTCCAATACTTCATACCCTCTAAATTTAACTGCAGGTTTCATTCGCTACAGAATTCCTAATGGGAATTACTCCATCTAAGCGAGTGTCATTTTGGTTTACAGTTTTATTGAGATATAATTGACATGCATCACTGTGTAAGTTTATTCATTAATATTTTTATTAAAATGTAGCTCACATACAATATTATATTGGTTTCAGGTGTACACCATAGTTATTCAGTGTTTATATGCCTGAAGAAGTGATCACCATGATAAGGCCAGCAACCATCTGACACCGTACCACGCTATCTCAATATTATTGACTCTATTCCCCATCCTGCACATTACATTCCCATGACTTATTTGTTTTGTACCTAGAAATTTGAACCTCTTACTCCCCTTCAGCTCCCCCGCCCCCGCCATTTTACATTTTTCAATTACGGTTTACATTCAGCACCATTTTATATTAATTTCAGGTGTACAGCACAGTGGCCAGACACGCATAGAACTTAAGAAGTCATCAGTCCAGCACCCACCCAACACCACACACAGTCACCCCATGCTTTACCTCACATCTTCATTACTTTTTTTTTTTAAATTAAAGTTTATTGGGGTGACTATTGTTAGTAAAGTTACATAGATTTCAGGTGTACTACTCTGTAACACATTATCTATATCTCACATTGTGCGTTCACCACCCAGATTCAGTTCTCTTTCCATCACCATATGTTAGACCCCGTTCACCCTCTTCCGGAGCCCCTCTCCTCCCTTGCCCTCTGGTAACCCCTAAACTACGGTCTACGTCGTTCCTTCGTTTGTCTTGTTCTTTTGTTGTTTTCAGTTTTATATACCACATATCAGTGAAATCATACGGTTCACTACTTTTTCTGTCTGACTTATTCCGCTTAGCATTTAATCTCAAGATCCGTCCATGTTGTCACAAATGGTACTATTTCATCTTTTCTTACCACCGAATAGTATTCCATTGTGTATGTACACAACAGCGTCTTTATCCATTCATCCATCGGAGGACACTTTGCTTGTTTCCATGTCCTGGAAAGGTGCAGTGAATATTGGAGCACATATGTCTTTATGGATAAATGTTTTCAGATTTTTTGGGTAGATACCCAGGAGAGGGGTTGCTGGGTCATACGGTAATTCTATTCTTAATTTTTTGAGGAACCTCCACACTGCCTTCCATAGCGGCTGCACCAGTCTGCATTCCCACCCACAGTGTATGAGGGTTCCTTTTTCCCCACAGCCTCTCCAACACTTTACTATTTGTCTTGTTGATGATAGCCATTCTAACAGGGGTGAGGTGGTATCTCATTGTGGTTTTTATTTGCATTTCTCTGGTGATTAGTGATGTTGAGCATTTTTTCATATGCCTATTGTCCGTTTCTGTGTCCTCTATGGAGAAATGTCTCTTCAGATCCTCTGCCCACTTTTCAGTTGGGTTGTTTGTTTTGTTATTGTCGAGTTGTATGAGTTCCTTGTATATTTTGGATATGAGCCCCTTATCGGAGGCACTGTTTGCATAAATCTTCTCCCATTCAGTTGGTTGCCTCTTTGTTTTGTCGGGGGTTCTTTTGCTGTGCAGAAGCTTTTAAGTTTGATATAGTCCCATTCGTTTACTTTAGCTTTTACTTCCCTTGCCTTTGGAGTCAAATTAATAAAATGCTCTTTGAATCCAAGGTCCATAAGTTTAGTACCTGTGTTTTCTTCTATGCAGTTTATTGTTTCAGGTCTTATGCTTAGGTCGTTGATCCATCTTTGAATTAATTTTGGTACATGGTGACAGATAGCAGTCCAGATTCATTCTTTTGCACGTGGCTTTCCAGTTCTCCCAGCACCATTTATTGAAGAGGCTTCTTTTGTCAAAAATTGTCTGTCCATATTTATGTGGGTTTATTTCTGGGTTCTCAGTTCTGTTCCACTGGTCTGTGTGTCTGTTTTTCTGTCAATACCATGCTGTTTTGATTATTGTTGCCCTGAAGTACAAGCTAAAGTCAGGGAGTGTGATACCTCTAGCATTGTTCTTTTTTCTTAGGATTGCTTTGGCTATTTGGGGTCGTTTGTGGTTCCATACAAATCTGATGACTTTTTGTTCTATATCTTTAAAAAATGCCATTGGGATTTTGATGGGGATTGCCTTAAATCTGTATATTGCTTTGTGTAATATGGGCATTTTAACTATGTTGATTCTTCCAATCCATGAGCACGGAATGTCTTTCCATTTCTTTGTGTCTTCTTCAGTTTCTCTTCAAAATGTCTTAATAGTTTTCAGCATATAGGTCTTTCACATCTTGGCTAAGTTTATTTCTAGGTATTTTATTCTTTTTGTTGCAATTACAAAAGGTATTCTTTTTCCATTTCTTTTTCTGCTATTTCATTGTTAGTATGTAGGAATGCAATGGACTTTCATACGTTGATTTTGTAGCCGGCAACTTGACTGTATTATTTGATTGTTTCCAATAGCTTTCTGGTGGAGTCTTTAGGGTTTTCTATATACAGCATCATGTCATCGGCAAAGAGTGACAATTTAACTTGTTCATTCCCAATTTAGGTGCCTTTTATTTTTTTCTCTTGCCTGATTGCTCTGGCAAGGACTTCCAACACTATGTTCAAAAGCAGAGGTGATGGGGTCAGCCCTGTCGTGTTCCTGAACGTGGAGCAAAGGGCTTCAGTTTTTCACCGTTAATTATGAGATTAGCTGAGGGCTTGTCATATGTGCCTTTATTATGTTAAGGTATTTTCCTTCTATACCTATTTTATTAAGTGTTTAAATCATAAATGAATGTTGTATCTTGTCAAACGCTTTTTCTGCATCAATTGATATAATCATATGATTTTTGTCCTTTATTTTGTTTATGTGATGTGTCACATTGATGGATTTGCGTGTGTTGAACCACCCTTGTGCCCCGGGGATGAACCCCACTCGGTCGTGTTGAACAATCTTTTTAATGCATTGTTGCATTCGATTTGATAGAACTTTGTTTAGGAGTTTTCCATCTGTATTCATCAGAGACATTGGTCTGTAGTTTTCTTTTTTTGTGTTATCTTTACCCGCTTTTGGTATCGGAAATGTTGGCCTCATAAAATGAGTTAGGGAGTATTGTCTTTTCTTCAACTTTTTGGAAGAGTTTGAGTAGGATACATATTAGTCCCTCTTTGAAGGTTTGGTAGAAGCCACCAGGGAAGCAATCTTGGTCCCGGACTTTTGCTTATTGGCAGGTTTCGGATGACTGATTCAATTTCCTTACTGGTGATCGGTCCGTTTAGATTTTCCAGTTCTGTGTGATTCAGCCTTGGAAGGCTATCTGTTTCTAAGAACTTGTCCATTTCTTCTAGGTTATTGAATTTGGTGGCATATAGTCCTTCATAGTATTCTTGGACGATGGTTTGTGTTTCTGAGTCATCCGTGATAACTTCCCCTTTCATTTCTGATTTTGTTCCTTAGTGTCTTTTCTCTTTTTATCTTAGTGAGTCTAGCCAAGGGTTTGTCAATTTTATTAATCTTTTCAAACAGCCAGCTCTTTGTCACATTATTTTTTTCTATTGTCTCTTTGTTCTCTATTTCATTTAGTTCTGCTCGGTTTTTTATTATTTTTTGTCTTCTGCTGACCTTGGGTTTCATTTGTTCTTCTTTTTCTAGTTCTTTAAGGTGTAAAGTGAGGTTATTTATCTGGGATTTCTGTTGTTTCTTGAGACAGGGCTGTACTGATGTAAATTTCCCTCTTAAAACTGCTTTTTCTGCATCCCAAAAATTTTGGTAGGATGTATTTTCATTGTCATTTGTTTCTATGCATCTTTTGATCTCTCCTCTAATTTCTTATTTGATCCAGTCGTTCTTTAAAAGTTTATTGTTTAATCTCCACATGTTTGTGGTTTTTCCTGCTTTCTTTTTGCAGTTGATATCCCTTTTCAAAGCCTTGTGATCAGAGAATATGCTTGGTATGATTTCAATCTTCTTAAATTTGCTGAGGCTGATTTTATGTCCCAATATATGGTCTATCCTTGAGAATGTTCCATGTCCACCAGAAAAGAGTGTGTAGTGTGATGTTCTAGGATGAAGTGATCTATAAATGTCAATTATGTCCATTTTATCTAATGAGTCATTTAGGGCTGCTATTTCTGTAATGCTTTGTGGTCCTTCTTTTTCTCTTGTTATAGCCTTTGTTTTAAAGTGTATTTTGGCTGGTATAAGTGTTGCTACCCTGGAATTTTTATTGTTTTTCCGTGTTCGTGAAATATCTTTTTCCAACCCTTTGCTTTCAGTCTGTGTGTATCTTTCAATCTGAAATGTGTCTTTTGAGGTATGGGACATGCCGAAGCCAGATGCTGCTTGTTTGGATTTTGTGAACCTTTGAGAGATTTTAGGAAAGTCTGCAGCATGAGCCAAGACAGGTTGTTTGTGTGGAAAAGCCACTGGAATCAGCTTGGGTGTGTCTAAAAGTTGGGTGGGGCGGGGTCTCAGGGAATCACCAGGGTGCAACAAAGGAACATTGTCAGCCAGGTTGATGGACACGCAGCTATAGCGGCTGTCTGCATCTGCACACTGGGAGAGTGGAGGGCTCAACAACAACAAAAAACAGTCAATTCTGCCAGCACTTCTGTCTGGGTGAGAGCTGCCTCTCCAGCCCTCTTCCTGAAGGTAGACAACTCAGTTCCTCCCTGTATGTCTCTGGCACCTTTTGAGCTGCTGCCGAAATGCTGGACCTCAGAGCGAGTGAGTCCATCAGCAACTAAGTCCATGAATGGGCCCTTTAAGAGGAGCACTGGGACTCTGGCCGCCCTTCGTCTCATTCAGCCTGCCCAGGGCTCTGGTGCCTGCGCAGTCTGCCCTTTGGGTGTGTCACCCTTGGAAGCGGACGGGTGATGCTCTGGCTAGGTCCGAAGCTGGCGACTGGGCATGCCAGCCCTGGGTTTTTACAGCCAGAAGTTATGGAGACTTCTCTCCCTGGGACTGGAATCCTGGGCTAGGGAGTCTGGTGTGGAGCTGGGACCCCATGCTTGAGGACCTCCGCAGTTGATATCCCTATGGATTTTTAGTGGTCACACGTGGGTGTGGGAACAGCCACATCTCCACCCCTCCTACCAGTCTTGAGGTAGCTTCTTCTGTATGTCCTTAGAGGTAGGACTTCAGCTCACCCGGACTTCAAGCAATTCTCAATGATGGTTGTTTTGTAGTTTAGTTGTAATTTTGATGTGGTCATGAGAGGAGGCAAACATACCATTTACCTAGTCCTGCATCTTGAGTCCACCACATAAGTTTGAAGTGTACAGAATAATGGTTTGACTTACATATGTTGTGAAATGATTACCGCAGTCAGTTTAGTTAGCATCCGTCATATCATATAGGTACAATTTAGAAAAAGAAAAAAATTCTTCTTTGTGATGAGAACTCTTAGGATTTCTTCTCTGAACAACCTTTCTACATATTGTCCAGCAGTACTACCTATAGTCAATATGTTGTACATTACATTCCTAGTACTTATTTATCCTAGAACTGGATGATTTTTCCTTTTGATCACCTTCCTCCATCCCCCCCTCCTCCTACGCCCTGCCTCTGGTAACAAGTCTGATTTCTTTTTCTCTGAGTTTGGTTTTTGTTGTTGTTGTTTTTGTTTAGATTCCACATGTGTGTAAATGAAATTACATAGTATTTGTCTTTCTCTGTCTGACGTATTTCACTTAGTATAATACCTTCAAGGCCCACCCATGTTGTTGCAGATGGCAGGATTTCCTTAGTTTTTATGGCTGACTAGTATTCATGCGTATGTGTGATTGTGATTGTGTGTGTGTGTGTGTGTGTGTGTGTGTGCTACAGCTTCTTTACCCATTCATTCATTGATGGACACCTAGGTTGTTTCCATGTTTTGGATATTATAAATAATGCTGCAACGAATATGGGGGTGCAGCTATCTCTTCAACATGGTGTATTTGTTTCCTTCAGATGTAATCCCAGAAGTGGAATTGCTGTATCATGTGTTAGATTTACTTTTTAATGTTTTGAGGATCCTCTATACTGTTTTCCACAGTAGTTATACCAGTTTATAGTCCCATTGACAGTGAGCAGGGTTCCCTTTTCTCCACATCCTTGCTAGCATTTGTTATCACAGATTCTTCATTTGGGACAACTGGTAGTCATTCACCAAGACAGGGTGTACAGGAAAAGACTGTATTGCAGTAGATGTGACAGATTCAGTTCTGTTTTAAACTAGCTGATTTGAAGTGACTTTGGGGCATCCACATGTAGACGTCCAGCAAACAGTTGCATATGCACACCCAGAGCACAGTAGAGAGGCAAAGGCTGGGGACACACATAGGGGGCTCATGGTATTTGGATGGGCTCCCCTGGAAAGAACATTGAATGTGAGAAGAGAGGGTGGCTGATGATAGAGCTCTGGAAACTGCCCACATTGAGGTCCTGAGTCCTCAAAAAAGACCAGAAGAAGTAGCTGGAGGTAGAAGGATAGCCAGGAGAGAAAGGTGTCACAGAAACCTAGGTGGAAGTAGAGGAATAGTCAACAGTCTAAAATGATGCAGAATGTTTACAGTAAGTAAGGCAAGAGCAAATGGTGCTTAAGGATTTGGCAGCTCAGGGTTCCTGGTGACCTGCCTGGGAGAAGACTGGGCAGGGCACAGGAAGCAGGTGATTGAAGTAGGAGGAGTGTTGGACAGGACAGGAGAGGACATGTAACAGGTGCCTTCCATAGCCTGGTTGGGGAGGAGATGAGAGACCAGGTAAAACCCTGGGCAGGGCGTAAGTTCTAGGCAGGACTTCCCCCAACCAGAGGGAGGCTTGAATACAGTTTAGTAAGACCAGTGGAGGTAAAGAGGTGAGGGTTGACCAACCATCTCGGATGCCCAGGACTGAGAGGGTTCCCGGGACTTAGGACTAAACCCTGGATGGTCCTGGGCAAACAGATGGTTGCTTACCCCAGGAGGGTTTACTTCCAGCAGGAGCTGGTCAGCGCATTACAATGGACTCTTGTGGGGGAAGCCCTAAGTTGTAGTGTTTGCTGATTCTCCGTGGTCCACTTTAAGCTACCAGCATGATGCCACTGAACGAGGTGGGAAGAAAGTGTCACAACTACTAGTCTTGTGAGTAGGTCTGAGCAGCTCCAGCACACACCGGGAGAGAGCCTGATGGGCAGATCTTGTGGAGGTGGGGCCTGGAGAATGGAGGGGCTTCTCCTCAATGGAGACCTGAGGAGGAGTGATGGGTGGAGCAAATGCAGATCTTTGCAGCGAGCAGGGCACTGGGGGCATTGCCACTCTGTGACCGTGATGGTGTCAAGGAAGGAAGAGACAGTCACTTTGGGAGTGTGAAGGGGTAGGTGGTAGGGGGGAGGCTGGGGACGGAGTTTGGAAAAGCCTGTGAAGGAATGGGGGGAGCAGATCAGGACCCCAAAGACTACAGAACAGCACTGAAGGTCCAGATGGGCGTTGGCACTGTCCAGTCACCACACTGTCCTGACAGCTCTTAAAAGTTGGTGTTGGGCCAGAAGAAGCTGTCCTATTGGGGTTTTGTAAGGCATGGGTGACCAAAGGACAAGGGGGCAGGAGGGCTCGGGTCATGGTTGGTGTGGCAATTGGCCGCAAATTTCAGACCATTCAGGGAAGTGAAGACTCTGTCTGGAGGGCACAGAATGGCCGGGACCCAGGGCCTGGAGAGGGAAAACTGAGGCCATGAGGGAGTGTGGCACTCTGGAGTAGCAACATTCAGAGATGCATAAATTCAAGGAGTAATGGGGTTCAGTGGGCCGCCCATGAGAGGAAGTGAAAGTACCAGAGGTGTACTGGTTTGGCGAAAGATGAAACAGTGATCAGCAGCTGTGTGGCCAGAGGAGCCGGGCTTGACATGAGGGAGAGGCTTCAGGTTAGCAGCCCATCCTACTTTGGGATAAATATGTGTGGGGACAGAGTCCCAGAGAGCAGTTTCCAGGCCTTTGGCCTCACATGGAAAGGTGCTGGCTGGGGTAGTAGATGGTCACCACCTGTAGCAAGTTGGCCATCAGCTGTAATCAGTTAGCTATTGGCCACTGGTAAAATTGCTGTGGCTGAGCTAGCAAGCGTGGACTGCAGTTAGCAAGGGGTTGGTTGGTTCACAGAGAAGCGGACTGCGGATTGCAGGTAGCAAGTGGGGTTGGTCGGGTTGGTTGGTTGGTTGGCAGAGAAGCGCAGATTGCGGAGCCTGCTTCCTGTATCTCCAGCCTAGCCCCCAGCGAGAGTATAGTGGTGTGACTCCCATATCTATGGCTCCGTTGGTGTTCCTTTTTAGCCTCACCATATCCTGTGTTCTTGTGCGGGGAGTGAGAGTTGAGTCCCTGCATCACAATATGTTTGTGCTATCTCCTGGTTCTACTAAGAGTGACGATGAAGAAATCCTCGTACAGGGCAGGAAAGGTCGGGCATGTGGTGGAGGCAGAACTGGGTCGGGTCTGGGAGGCAGGAGAGCCATGCTGGGAGCCCAGGAGGGTAGCTCCAGTCAAGCCTGGTTTTGGAGCCCCTAGCTGGGCTCCGTCTAGTCCTGGAGCCCAGCCCTCATCCCAGGACCATCAGGCTCCCCCTTTGGAACAGGGCTCAGCTTTGAGTTTGTTACTGCTCTCTCGTGCTGCACTTTGTCTCTGCTCTTGGTCATGTTTTGGGCTCACGCTGAGAACAAGACTCTTGGCTGATGCAGACTTCTGTGGCTTGGGGAGGCAGTATAGTGGCCTCAGACTCAGACAACCTGGGTTGGGGCACCAGCCCCACCATTTAAACTCCTTGGGTCCTCGTCAGAATGCTTAACTTCTCCAAGCCTCAGTCTTCTTATCTGTACAAGGGGGGTAATAATAGCATTCACCTTGTAAACCTGTAAAGGTGAGATGAAATAATCCACATAAAGTGCTGGGCATGTGCCTGTGTGTACAGACATTGTTCAATTAATGTCACATGTAATGACTAGACGTGTGTCCCTTCCAGCTGTGTCTTCAGGTGGTCTTTCTCATCTGCATCTTCCACCTCAATTTAAAGGGATAGTCTTCGCTCATCATCATCACTGCGAGAGGTAGAAGTGAGGCAGCTGAGAGTCCCTGCATTCCCTGTGAAGCCCTGGCTAAGTTCAGTTAAAGGAACACTCTCCAGGCCATTCTGGTTGGCACCTTCTAGTGGCCCCTGAGAATAAGCTCAGAATCCAGTGTCAGAACATCCTGCTCTCCATCCTACTCCCATGCCTCCCCTGCCCCTTTCCTTGCTTTACTCCTCCCCAAAGCACTTACCACCTTCTAATGTGTTATATGTTTTACTTATTTATTGTCTGTGTCTCTCACTAGCTTGCAAATTCTATGATGACATGGATTTTTGTGTTTTCTTCACTGCTCTATCTCCAGTATCTAGAATAGTGCCTATGCACAGTAGGCATTTAATAAATACTGATTGAATGAATAAATAAGTGAAAGCCCAAATAACCTTCAAACTTTATTCTTGCTATTGTTTTTTTGTTTGTGTGTGTCTGTGTGTTTTTGTCTCTGCCTTGATCTTACATCCCTGTTCCAGAATCTTTCACTATTTATCAAGCCTGACGTAGTCAGCTTTGATATAATGTAATAAAAAGCTTGCTGTAGGACCCGAAGGGAGGAAACAAATCATTCTATCTGGGGTGGCACTAGGACGTGATTCACAGAAAAGTAAACAGAACTGCGCTTTGAAGGATGAATAGGAATTTTGTGAGTGGGCAAGTGGAGAAAGGACATTCCAGATACAGCCAATAGCATGAATAGAGGCCCTGTGGTGTGAAAGTACACGGGATGTTCAGGGAATAACGAGGAGAATCCAGATGTAAAGAATGTGATGTGTATTTTCAAAAATGGTGGCGTGAGGTGAGCCTCTGTAAAGCTCCCCTGGAATTTACAACGAATCAACCAACAATAACTCCACAAAGGACTCCCTGCACAGCAGACAGGTAAGACGAAGAGGCCCACTACCAAAGTCACCTACATGTGGGCGAATCGCACGCGCGGGGTAGGAGGGAAGGAAGAAATGTGGAGACAGAGCCGCGCGGGCGCAGGACAGAGACCTAGCTCAGTGCTCCAGCTCACTGCATCCCAGAACGACCGCAGCTGCGGGAGAGGGAAGAACTCGGACTGCTAGGGCTCTGCTTATGGCACAGAGAACTGAGGGGGCAGCATATGACACGGCTGAACCCAGCGCTCATGGCAGAGACCTCAGAGAAAGGACTGAGGGAAGACGGCTGAAAACAATGGTTTAAGCCCTCACTGCAGAGCAGAGAATGGAAGCCTTAGGCACTGAGACTAGCCACCCCCATCCCTACCCTCCCAGCTTGCCCCGCCGCCACCTTCCCGGTGCTAGAAACAGAACAATAGCAGTGTCAGATCAAAAGAACAGAATATTTGCTGTTCTGAGAACTGTGAACACCAGACACAGATTCGCAGCCCAACTAGTTCCGGCAAAGGGGAGGGAGCTGTGGAGGCAGGACCAGCTGTGGGGGTGTTCGCAGCCAATGCTCCGGGCCACCTCTCACAATTCACCCCGCCCCTGGCCCCACTTATCGGGGCGGATCCCTGAAGGGGTAAACAGAACTGCTGAAACATACGGGCTCTGAAACGGGTGCAGGAAGAGCTTTGGAACTGCAAAAGCTCTCCGCATACCCACACGGACACTGCGCCCTGTGACCCAGGTGAACTATTAACAGAGGAGAAGCCCATCTCCCAGGGAATCACCCCATTGAGGGAGAAACTGCATTAGTGCAGAGAAAACATAGCACTACCATATGACAGAGAAAAAAAACGGCTGCAGTCGGAGAGAAAATAAAACATTCTACCAACAAGTACTGGAAAACAAAAGAAAGACCTCTTCCTATCAACCTGTTGCAAGAGCAACTCCTGTAGATGTCTAGGAAGAGAAATAGTAAATCAGTAATTGCCATGAATAACTAAGGAAACAAGACAGCTCGGAAAGAAAGTAAAGTCTCCAGAAAAGGCACTTAAAGAAACAGAAATATGTGACTTAAATGACAGAGAATTCAAGATTGCAGTTCTGAAAAAACTCAACCAGATGCAAGAAAACACAGATAGGCAGTTAAATGAACTCAGAAACGCAATCAAAGAACAACAAGAGCATTTTACGAAGGAGGTTGAAATTTTAAAAAAGAACCAAAGAGAATTTCTGGAGATTAAGAACTCAATAGAAGAAATTAAGAATGAAATAACCAGCTTAGGTAGTAGAGTTGACCAGATGGAGCAAAGAATCAGTGACATCGAAGATAGAAACCTGGAAATGACACAGATAGAAGAAGAAAGAGACTTGAGACTTAAAAGAAATGAAAGAACTCTACAAGAACTTTCTGACTCCATCAGAAAGAGCAATATAAGAATAATGGGCATACCAGAAGGAGAAGAAAGAGAGAAGGGAACAGAGAATATATTCAAACAAATTGTCGATGAGAACTTCCCAAATTTGTGGACAGAACTGGACCCTCGAATCCAAGAAGCAAATAGAACACCTAGTTACCTCAATCCCAACAGACCTTCTCCAAGGCACATTGTATTGAAGCTGTCTAAAATCAACGACAAAGAAAGAATCCTCAAGGCAGCCAGGGAAAAGAAGACGGTAACCTACAAAGGAAAGCCCATTAGATTATCATCAAATTCTTCAGCAGAAACTCTATAAGCCAGGAGGGAGTGGAACCAAATATTCAAACTATTGAAAGGGAGAAATTTTGAGCCAAGAATAATATATCCAGAAAAGATATCCTTTAGATATGAAGGAGGAATAAAGACCTTTCCAGACATACAGAAGCTGAGGGAATTTTCTAATACACGACCTGCACTAGAAGAAATACTAAAGGAGGCTCTTCGACCACCATCAACAGAGACAATTTATGGCAACCAGAACATAAAAAGGGGGACAGTAAAGGCCTGAACCGGAATATGGGAATGGAGAAAGTGTGCTGAAGAAAATGGAATACTCTAAATATCAAACTTTCTTTTACATAAACTTAAGGGTAACAACTCAAAAAAAATCCAGAACTGAAATATATACTGTAATAAAAGAAGAAACAGTGGGAAACATCATAGAATACCACCACCGAGAAATAATAGACTACAACAAAAAGGCAAAGAAACAATGGAGACACCGCCTTACCAAAAAACTCAAGATAGAATGACAGGAAATCCTCACATATCAATAATCACCCTAAATGTAAATGGACTGAACTCACCAATAAAAAGGCACAGTGTAGCAGATTGGATCAAAAACTAAACCCAACCATATGCTGTCTCCAAGAGACACATCTCAGCTACAAGGACAAACATAGACTCAAAGTGAAAGGGTGGAAATTGACACTCCAAGCAAATGGTACCCCGAGAAAATCAGGTGTAGCCATAATGGTATCAAATGAAACAGACTTCAGGGTGAAAAAGATAACAAGAGACAAAGATGGCCATTTCATAATGGTGAAGGGGACTATACAACAAGAAGACATAACAGTCATCAATATTCATGCCCCCAATCAGGGAGCACCAAAGCATACCAAGCAACTACTAACAGAACTAAAGGGAGAAATTGAACAAAACACAATTATACTAGGGGACTTAAATACATCATTGACCGCTATGGATAGATCATCCAAACAGAAAATAAATAACAAAATAGCAGCCCTAAATGACACATTAGATGAAATGGACATAATTGACATTTATACAGCACTTCATCCTAAAACATCAGACTATACATTCTTTTCTAGTGTACATGGAACATTCTCAAGGATAGACCATATATTGGGACATAAAATCAGCCTCAGCAAATTTAAGAAGATTGAAATCATACCAAGCATATTCTCTGAACACAAGGCTCTGAAATTGGATATCAACTGCAAAAAGAAAGCGGGAAAAAACACAAATACATGGAGGTTAAAAAACATACTTTTAAAGAACGACTGGGTCAAGAAGAAATTAGTGGACAGATCAAAAGATACATAGAAACAAATGACAATAAAAATACATCCTACCAACATTCTTGGGATGCACGAAAGCAGTTTTTAGAGGGAAATTTATATAATTACAGGCCTATCTCAAGAAACAAGAAAAATCCCAAATAAATAATCTCATGTTACACCTTAAAGAACTAGAAAAAGAAGAACAAGTGAAACCCAAGGTCAGCAGAAGAAAGGAAGTAACAAAAATCAGAGCAGAACTAAATGAAATAGAGAACAAAAAGACAATAGAAAAATTAATGTGACAAAGAGCTGGTTCTTTGAAAAGATTAACAAAATTGACAAACCCTTGGCTAGACTTACTAAGATAAAAAGAGAGAAGACACTAATTAACAAAATCAGAAACGAAAAAGGGGAAGTTATCACGGACACCACAGAAATACAAAGGATTATCCAGAATACTATGAAGGACTATATGCTACCAAATTCAATAAACTAGAAGAAATGGACAAGTTCTTAGAAACATATAGCATTCCTAGGCTGAACCATGAAGAACTGGAAAATCTAAACAGACCGATCACCAGTAACGAAATTGAATCAGTCATCCAAAACCTTCCCAAAAGCAAAACTCCGGGACCAGATGGCTTCACTAGTGAATTCTACCAAACCTTCAAAGAGGATCTAGTACAAATCCTGCTCAAACTCTTATAAAAAATTGAAGAAGAGACAGTACTCCTTAACTTATTTTATGAGGCCAACATTACCCTCATACGAAAACCTAGTAAGGACAACACAAAAAAAGACAACTTCAGACCAATATCTCTGTTGAATACATTGCAAAACTCCTCAACAAAATTCTAGCAAATCGAATACAACAATGCATTAAAAAGATTAATCATCACAACAAAGTGGGGTTCATCCCCGGGGCACAAGGATGGTTCAACATACGCAAATCCATCAATGTGATACATCACATAAACAAAATAAAGGTCAAAAATCATATGATTATATCAATTGATGCAGAAAAAGCATTTGACAAGAGCAACATCCATTTATGATTAAAACACTTAATAAAATAGGTATAGAAGGAATATACCTTAACATAATAAAGGCCATCTATGACAAACCCTCAGCTAATCTCATGATTAATGGTGAAAAACTGAAGCCCTTTGCTCTACGTTCAGGAACACGACAGGGCTGTCCCCTGCAGCCTCTGCTTTTCAACATAGTGTTGGAAGTCCGTGCCAGAGCAATCAGGCAAGAGAAAGAAATAAAAGGCATCCAAATTGGGAATGAAGAAGTTAAATTATCACTCTTTGCCGATGACATTATGCTTTATATAGAAAACCCTAAAGACTCCACCAAATAGCTATTAGAAACAATCAATGAATACAGTAAAATTGCTGGCTACAAAAATCAACGTACAAAAGTCCATTGCATTCCTATATGCTAGCAATGAAATATCAGAAAAGAAATACAAAAAATTCCTTTTGCAATTGCAGTAAAAAGAGTAAAATACCTCGGAGTAAACTTATCCAAGGATGTGAAGGACCTATATGCTGAAAACTATGAGACATGTTCGAAAGAAATTGAAGAAGACAGAAATGGAAAGACATTCCATGCTCATGGATTGGAAGAATCAACATAGTTAAAATGGCCATATTACCCAAAGCAATATACAGATTCAATGCAATCCCCATCAAAATCCCAATGGCATTTTCCAAAGAAATAGAACAAAGTATCATCAGATTTGTTTGGAACCACAAAAGACCCCGAATAGCCAAACAATCTTAAGAAAAAAGAATAATACTGGAGGTATCACACTCCCTGACTTTAGCTTCTACTACAGGGCTGCAATAGTCAAAACAGCATGGTATTGGCAGAAAAACAGACACATAGACCAATGGAATAGAATTGAGAACCCAGAAATAAAACCACACAAATATGGACAGATAATTTTTGACAAAGAATCTAAAAACATACAATGGAGCAAAGACAGCCTCTTCAATAAATGGTGCTGGTAGAATTGGATAGCCACGTGCAAAAGAATGAAACTGGACTGCTGTCTGTCACCATGTACCAAAATTAATTCAAAATCGATCAAAGACTTAAGCATAAGACCTGACACAATAAACTGCTTAGAAGAAAACATAGGTACTAAACTTTTGGACCTGGAGTTCTAAGAGCATTTTATGAATTTGACTTCAAAGGCAATGGAAGTAAAAGTTAAAATAAATGAATGGGACTATATAAAACTTAAAAGCTTCTGCACAGCAAAAGAAACCATCGACAAAATAAAGAGGACATACAAATGGGAAATAGACATATGAAAAAATGGTCAACATCACTAATCATCAGAGAAATGCAAATAAAACCACAATGAGATATCACCTCACCCCAGTCAGAATGGCTATCATCAACAAGGCAAATAGTAACTAGTGTTGGAGAGGCTGTGGAGAAAAAAAGAACCCTCATATACTGTTGGTGGGAATCCAGACTGGTGCAGCCGTTATGGAAGGCAGTGTGGAGGTTCCTCAAAAAATTACAAATTGAATTACCATATGACCCAGCAATCCCTCTCCTGGGTATCTACCCAAAATGTCTGAAAACATTTATACATAAAGAGCCATGTGCTCCAATGTTCATTGCAGCTTTGTTTACGGTGACCAAGACATGGAAACAACCAAAATGTCCTTCAATAGATGAATGGATAAAGAAGTTGTGGTATATATACACAATGGAATACTGTTTGGCGGTAAGAAAAGATGATATAGGAACATTTGTGACAACATGGATGGATCTTGAGAGTATGATGCTAAGTGAAATAAGTCAGGCAGACAAAGCAGAGAACCATATGATTTCACTGATATGTGATATATAAACGAAAAACAACAAAAGAACAAGATAAATGAGAAACAGATACTCATAGACACAGTTAATAGTTTAGTGGTTGCCAGAGGGTAAGGGGGGTGGGGTGTGGGGGGTGGGAAATGAGGGTAAGGGGGATCGAATATATGGTGATGGAAGGAGAACTGTCTCTGGGTGATGAACACACAATGGGATTTATAGATGATATAATACAGAATTGTACACCTGAAACCTATGTAATTTCACTAACAATTGTCTCCCCAATAAATTTAAAGAAAAAGCTATAAAGCTACTAGGAGATAACATAGCTGAAAATTCGATTTGGTTATGACTTCTTACGTACAACGCCAAGCATTATCCATGAAAGAAAAAAATGAATGAGTTGTAATTTAATAAAATTAAACACCTCCATTGCAAAAGACATTGCTAAGAAAATGAAAAGACAATCCCCAGATTGCGAGAAAATATTTGTGAAACATATATCTGATTTAGAACTGATATCAAATATATGTGAATAACTCAGTAACATACTAAATATACACATAGAAAAATGCCCACCTCAACAATAAGGAAACAAACAGCTCAACTGAAAATCTTCAAAAGATCTGAACAGACTCCTCACCTAAGAAGATATGGATGGTAAATAAGCATACGCCTAGATATTCAACAGCATTTTATCATTAGGCAATGGCAAATTGAAACAACAATAAAATAGCGCCTTGTACATATTAGAGTGGCTAAAACCCAAAACACTGACAACATCAAATCTTGGTGAAGATGTAGAGCAGCAGGAACTTTAATTCACTGCTCTTGGAAAGGCAAAATTTTTCAGCCACTTTGGAAGACAAAGTACAGTTTCTTACAAAACCAAAATTACTCTTAATCATAGGATCCAACAATTGTGTTGCTTGGTATTTACTTGAGCCAAATAAACTGAAAATTTATGGCTCACAAAAGCCTATACACAAACACTTAGAGCAGCTTTAGTCATGATTGCCCTAACTTGGAAGTAACCAAGAAGAATTTCAGTAGATGAATGGATAACCAAACTGCAGTATATTCAGAAAATGGAATATTATTCAGCATAAAAAGAAATGAGCTAACAAGTAATGAAAAGGCATGGAGGGATCTTAAATGCATATTGCTAAGGGAAGCAAGCCAATCTGAAAAGGCTACATGTTTCCAACTATATGACATTCTGAAAAAGGCAAAATATTCAGTAAAAAATATCCGTTGTTGCAGAGGTTTAGGCGGAAGAGAGAGTGAAGAAGAGAAACAGGTGCATCATAGGGAATTTTGAGGGTATTGAGTCTATTCTGTATGAGATTGTAATGGTGGGTACATATCACTTGTTTATCAATTATCCTATTGAAATAAGTCTTATTTCTTTTGAATAAATACCCATGAGAGGACTGATAGATTAAAAAGTAGTTTGTGTTTTTAATTAAAAAAGAAAGCAAAGAAAGAAAAGCTTCCAGAGGGCCTCCCAAAGTTTGTTTGTTTGTTTGTTTTAACATTTTACATTGAACCAACAATATATTGGTTGGTCATTCCAATTAATAACCAGAGAGGCCTAGTTATTTCACATTCTTGCCAAAATTTGAGGTTGACAGTCGTCTTAATTCTAGACATTCTGGTAGATGTGTAGTACTATCTCATTGTAGTTTTAATAGGCATCTCCTTAATGACTAGTCATGTTGATGTGTGTTGCTTTGAGTCTGCTTATAGATGTTTTGGAGTCAGCCAGAGATTTTTATCAGAATTTATACATGGAATTTGGAGCTTCTCATCTCTGTATTTTCAGATCTAATATGTCCATTGGATTTTCTTTCGTGTTTGTTATTCCTTTGCTGATATTTGCTGATATTTTTATTCCTTATGAGCATATTTTCCTTCACTCCAATGAACATGGTCAAAATAATTGTTTTAAAGTCTTGGTCTGATAACTGTAGTATAAGTTAATTAGTAGTTATCATTTGTTGATAGTTTTGTTCTTTGATACTAGTTCACATTTTCCTAACTGTTGAATAATTGGATTTTTTCCTGAGCATTGTGAATAGTATGTTGGATACATTCTAAATTCTGTTACATTGCTCCAAAGAATATTGTTGTTGTTGTTTTTTAATTTGTTAGACTTAAATTGCTGACTTTCCTGCCTGCATTGAGTGACAGCTCAAATTTCCCCTCAGTTCCTTCATCTTTGGTTGTAAGCTGCTTTCATTTTGACCTTCATATGCCTTGTTCAGGAATCATTCAGTGACATGGACTGAGTTAATGAATGATTCGCTAGTTTTCTCTTGGCTTTCTCCTTTCTGGTGACTTTTTCCTCACTTTCTAGCAGCTCTTGATTGCTGGAGCGCCTTCACTTGGTTCCTCCAGCTTTAAAGCTTTCCCATTTCGATTAGGTTTTGGAGCTCCTTTTGCAACAATGGTGAGAATTACTCCATGTTGATTGATTCCCCCATTTTGCCTCCCCACCAAAAAAAAAAAAAAAATCATGTGGTATATATAAACAATAGAATACTATTCGGCAGTAAGAAAAGATGATATAGGAACATTTGTGACAACATGGATGGATCTTGAGAGTGTAATGCTGAGCGAAATAAGTCAGACAGAAAAAGCAGAGAAGCATGTGATTTCACTGATATGTGGTATATAAACCAAAAACAACAAAAGAACAAGACAAACAAATGAGAAACAGAAACTCATAGACCCAGACAATAGTTTAGTGGTTACCAGAGGGTAAGGGAGGTGGGGGGTGGGGGGTGGGGGGTGAAAGTAAGGGGGATCAAATATATGGTGATGGAAGGAGAACTAACTCTGGGTGATGACCACACAATGCGATTTATAGATGATGTAATACAGAATTGTACACCTGAAATCTATGGAATTTTACTAACAATTGTCACCCCAATAAATTTAATTAAAAAAAAATCACTCTATTAAAACTACAGAGCCCCAGACAGTGTTTTGTTTTCCCCAAAAGTTGTTAATACCTTATTTGGGAGAGGTCCACTGTGTGAGATGCTCATTCCTCCATGCTGCCATCTCCATTTACAGTTCAATGAAATCATTGTTATGTTTCCTAGTGAAAAGCATTCGTCTCTTTGAAACTAAGACCACTAGACCTGCGGAGTCTAAGGTTGCAGAGATGGGAAGAAACTATTTTGCTGTTTATCACTAGTAGAACAATAAGTAGAACTACTGTCATTTCTACCCATTGATTACTCAACCAATCAATGTATCCTTGCTATGGGAGAAAGAGCACCATATATTAGACACTGAGTTAGAACATATACCACATCCTGGAGGACATTTCACCAGTGTGTAAGGTATTGCCCCCTACCTGTCACTGGCACCAAGTCTTTAAAAGGCCATTTCACCATTTTATCAAGACAGCTATGTCAGTTTATTGGGACCTGTGAATCCCATGAGCATGGGATCATTGATATTCATTTTGAAGTGACTTCCTTAATCAGAAACAATGCTGTATGAAATATCATGATGGTGGATGAGAAATTCTGTAAGTCTATGGATGGTAGTTTTGATATAAACATAGTATGTAGGGAAGACATATCCATATCCAGGATAAGTGTATATTGTAGTAAGCACAAAGTACTGCTTCTTCCATGAGGAAAATAGTCCAATGTAATTAACCTACGACCACATAGCTGGCTGATAACCCTCAGGAATGGTGTCATACGAGGGACCCAGTGTAGGTCTCTGCTTCTATCAGGTTGGGCACACAGCCATGGTTATATCTACGTTGGCTTTGCTGAATGAAAGCCATGATACTGAGGCCATGCACAGCATCTTTCCCTGCTACTGTGGCCAAATTTCACTTCTAACCAGCTGTGGTGGGGATCCCCAAGACCATCCTCAGCTCAGTGATATGCTAGAAAATCACACAAGACTTAAAAATTTTTACATTCATCGTTATTGCTTATCGCAGCAAAAGAATACAGGATAAAATCAGCAGAGGCTAAAGTATGGATTGAGGTCTAGAGGAAACCAGGCATGCACTTTTTGTGTGTTTCCCCTCCCAGTGGAGTCACACAAGGCATAATTAATTCATCCAGCAACAATGTGTAACAACATATGCAAAGTGTTGCCAACCAGGGAAGATAACCTGAGTTTAGGTGTCCAGGGCTTTCTTTTATTGAGGGTTAGTTACCTAGCTGTGCAGCACCTGCGTAACTGATCTCAGATACTCAAGCTTTAACTTGCTACAGGAAAAGCTGTTATTTCCCATGAATCATATTTTTAACATAAACTGTCTAACCAAACTGGTACAGCATGTCTCAAAGACTCCTGCCTGGAAAAACATTCTTAGGTAAAACCTACCAGGGCTCAGTTTCCAAGAGTCAGTGTCGTGCAGGGAGGCCTGTAGGGTCTCTGTTCCCGCTCCCCACATAAGAACGCAGGATATGGTGAGGCCAAAAAGGAACACCCACGGAGCCATAGGTAGGGGAGTTATACCACTATATTCTCGCTGGTGGCTGGGTTGGAGAAACAGGAAACAGGAGCCACACAATTCTCCACCCTCACTGCACCGCTTGCAGGCTCAGCCACCATCTTCTTGCTAGCCCCCATTTTTTTGCTAGCCTAGCCACAGCAGTTATATTAGTGGCCAATGGCTCACTGGTTACGGCTGACGGCCAACTAGCCACAGTTGATGGCCATCCAGTCACAGTTGATGGCCATTTACTACCTGAGCCAACTCCTTTCTATGTGAGGCCGAGAGCCTGGAAACTGGTTTTTGGGGTTCTGTCCCCACAGTCAGCCAAGAGCCAATCTTGAAAACAGTTTTTTCTTGGGAATATGCAGGGCTTGTGCAGCACAGCGATGCTGAGTTAACCCTTTCATGCATAATATATGAATTTTCAAAGTCACTATTGACAATACTGTCAAAGACATTCCAAAGTCTAGAAATATTTCTAACAAAGTATGTACAAGACTTCTACAAAGAAACTACAAAATATTATCTATTTTATTCATCAATTTCTTTCCCCCTCAGCTTGACTTATTGGCATACAACATTGTGTAAGTTAAAAGTACACAATGAGATGATTTGAAATACATATTAATATATATAGTAAGATATTGATCACAATAAGATCAGTTAACATATGTATCACCTCACATAGTAGTTAGCATTTTTTTGGTATGTGGTAACAACATTTAAGATATATTCTCTTAGCATCTTTTAAATATAGAGTACAGCTTCATTAACTATAGTCACCATGCTGTAGATGAAATCCTCAGGTCTCACTCATCTTAAAACTGAAATTTGTAAACTTTGACCCACATCTTTCCAGTTTTCCCCATCTCTCAGCCCCTGAAAACCATCAATCTACTCTCCGCTCTAATGAGTTCAGCTATATCAGATTCCACATATAAGTGAGATCATACTGTGCTTCATAGACTATGATTCAATAGAAAAGACTAAATGAACAATAAGAAATCAAGCCCAAACTCATGTATACTTTGGTCTGCTTCATTGTAATTTTGTGGCTCAGAAAGGACTGACGGCACTAAGCCCATAGAAATCTTCTATTTATTTTAATAAGGTAAAGAAACTGTTATAATATATTTAAAAACAAACATAAAACATGTGACATGCATACTGATGGCAATGTGTGATGCTCAGTACTTAACTAAGAAAATGTTTTTAATTTTATGTTTCATAATTTTAAGATCCCCATATTCATACTCAGAGAGATTGTGACTTGGACTGACTTTATGCCCAAGATACCAATCCAGGGGAAACTGTTGGAAAGGAACCACTAACACGGTGTCATATTAAAGTTCTGATCACTTACTGTTTGACTATATTTCATTTTGTTATAAATACAGACAACCCAATTTGTTCTTGTAATAACATTTCTATGTTATTTCTATGAAATGTTTACATTTTTAAATACGAAGAAAACATTATAACTGTGCTAAATTATCTCTTGTGTACTTGTCACTACCATAAATCTTGGTAGGGATGAATTACTATTTCTGCCATCTTCTTCCCAGTATGACTCTCGGTTACAATTTGCCAATGAAAGTAATTTGTGTGTGATATGGAAGGCAGAAGTCATTACTTTCACAGATCAGTCATGCTGCCTTAATCAGAGTGACTTTGCAGATGACTTTACAAGCTCATACTGTCCCACTGTGGCAGATTTTGCAAAACTCTTTATTAGCTCCCTCTTCATGTTCCCACCTTTTGGATAAACACATCCCATTACCGGACTTCCCTTTGAACACCAGCTTTTCTTCCAGCGCCAATGCTTTAGGCTAAAGCTGTTACTATTTCACTGATATACCAGTAATCATCACATAAAGATATATTTACAAGTCTATACCTTTCGTAGCAAAGCAAATGCATTCCTTTACAAAACTAAACCACGAGACAAAATTATATTTTTAAAAAATTGTTATAATTGAACACTTTTGATAAAATCTGGTGTGAGTATCTGAACAAGAAAAGCTAATTTAGGCAAATAAAATGTATTATTCTTCTTACTGCTAAACAAGAAAAGAAAAAAATACTGAAAAAAATAAGCTATTTTCCAACACCCTAAAATCTTCCATTATAAGGATTGTTTTTTATTTATTTGTTTGTTTGTTTTCGTTTTTTTGTAACATGCTACAGAATTAATTTATTTATGATATCTGCATTCGTTTGCTCGGCCTGCCATAACAAAATGCCACAGACTGGGTGGCTTAGGCAACAGAAGTCCATTTTCTCACAGTTCTGCAAGCTGAGATGTCGAAGATCAAGGTGTCAGCAGATTTGCTTTCTCCTGAGACCTGGCTCCTTGGCTTGTAAATAGTGTGTTTCTCTGTGTCCTCACGTGTTCTTTCCTCTGCGCCCACACATCCCTAGTATCTCTTGTGTGTCCCAATTTCCTCTTCTGATAAGGACCCCAGTCAGTTGGATCAGGGCCCACCCTAATGGCCTCATTTTAACTTAATCACCCCTTTAAAGAACTTGCCACCAAATATAGTCATATTCTAAAATACTGGGGGTTAAGGCCTCAACATGTGAATTTTGGAGAAACAGTTCAGCCCGTAACAATGTCTCTTGTTATTTTCTGACTTCCTTTACTACCATGTATACCAAACGCTATTTTCGTCTGTTTTCTTCATTGGTGAATCTTAAGCCCTGAGAACTGCTCTTACACATAATAAGCACTTGATAAATATTTGTTGGATTGGATTTTCACCTTGACTAGGACCTCCCAGACATTGCTAACTTGAAGCAACGATAGAAATTACCTTTATTGTCTTACTGACTCCAGTGGAAGGGGTTTTAATGTTTGCCATTAAATATGAGTGTTTGCTTTCATATTTCGATAGCTGTACCTTTATATCAGATTAGGGAAGTTCTATTTCTAGTTTGCCAAGAGTTTTTGTCATGAAAACATTTGCATTTTATTGAGTGCTTTCTCTGTGTCAGTGGAGTGGGTCAGGCAGTTTTTGTCCTTTAATCTGTTAACATGGTGTTTCATAGAGCTAGAGATCCTTGCATTCCTGGGATAACATTGCAGGGTTTCAATCAGGCGATTAACATGATCTGATTTATGTTTTGAAAAGTTCACTCTGGCTGCTACGTGGAGAATGCATTGTAGGGAGGCAGGAGTGAGAACAGGCTGATCAGCCAGGAGGCTATTTCGGTCATCTGGGCCTGTGGACAGCTTTAGAGATGTTCCAGGTATTATGGGGAAACAGCTGGCCCTGGTATGCTCTTTGTTTCCGGGAGAGAGACCCCAGAATGTGTCACTGGAATGAGCGATTGTTAAAACTCCGAAACGTCAGGTAGAAAACAGATAGAATGTCTCCAACGTGGCTCTAATAGGAATTCATGACCTCATCTTCCACTGCTTTCTTCCTCTCTCACTTTGCTTTAGCCATGCTGGCCTCCTTTAAGGATTGTTTTTTCAAGACATAATTGTTTTTACACAATTAAGTACCTACAAAAATAATGATTTCAGTGATTAATAAAGTTACCTAAGGCAGGATACAATAAATTTCAAATGAAAACAAATTTAAAACGTGCCTTTCTAATATTGAGACCCATCAGAGACTAATAAGATCATATTTAAAATGAAAGACTTATGTAAAGGAGGACATATGAATTACTTAATCTTTAAATGACAGACTTTCTCTGAATTTTCTACTTTCTCTGAATTTTTTTCTTTTATTCAAATAAAACATGTTCTATTTTGTATCTTCAAGATCTCACCTAGAAACAATGGCTTTTTCTTTTAATTCAGACAGAACTTTGAAAGATTATTCACTTTTCAATATGCATTCCCTAGGGCAGAATAAAAATATTAAGAGCACATCCCTGTGAGTCCATAATTAAAAAATATTGTTATTATTACTTTATGTGTAAATGTATCAAAGAAACTTAGAAGCAATATTTATAAGACAGATACCATAAGCTCTTTAAGAAGGTTAACTAAGAAAGAATCTTAGTAAACAGCATAAAATAATTTGACTGTGTAGAACATACATATTATTTATGGTAATAGGTGAAATGGATTAGTCTGCTAAATTTTTTTAAAAATTTTAAATTGTCTCACGAAACCAAATGCAACTTTGTTTTCTGTATGTAGGAGATAAAATCTAACACAAAGGATTTAAAACAGAGGCAATGGTATGACAAACATGCAAACACTAGTACAACAGGAGTGAGAATCCGGTATCAGGCGATGTAGAATTCAGACAGAAAAGCCATCAATGAGGGAGAGAATAATTGAGAGATTTTTTTTCTTCTGTAGACTGTCTTCTAAAGTCTTTTTTATTCTGACCTTCATTACTTTTGAAACCATACTAAAGATAAAACTTTTCTCAGACTGTTCACTAATTAGGTGAAAAAATTAACCAACCACCCAAACAAACAAACAAACAAAGAAACAAAAAAAGCACCATAACTGAATAAGCTGCTTCCTAAAATAACTCTGTGATCCCTGCAATGCTAATATAAATGACCAGCTGGCAGAAAACGATAAGGATGTAGTAATACTTTTAATTGGTGCTTATTCTGAACATTCATATCAGAATAGTAATAAATAGCAACTACATGAAAGGTGACGATTATTCCATGTTAACAAGAAACAAATTTATCTTACTTCAATATTAGGAGGAAAAAAGTAAAGAAATTACATAACTACAATTAGAGAGACTTTAGTGTTTATTAATTTAATAGACATTTACTCAAACATTAAGTAAATGTTTATTAAATTTAACATTTAAATGAATATTCATTCTTTAAAAAAACTGAAAGAACAACCACATTGTTATGGTGATTCCACTTACTATAACAAATGTGTTTATTGAAAAGTAATCTTAACTCAATGCCAGTTTCAGTCTTACGAGTAGAACAGATCCAAAATTACATGCTTGGACAACAGAAAGCACTATATTCCCTAAGCTCTATGATTTGATGGAAAATTCACAGAAGACTTAAGTATAATCTTAAACCTCTCACTAGTCTATTGTGTAATTTTGGAAAGTAATTTTATTTTACTGATTCCTTGTATCCTTATTCATAAAATAAATGAGTTCTTTAAAATGATGTCCAAAAAAATTTTCTGTTCTAAAATTTTGAAGGATCTTTACTTTTAAACTACTTTTACTGAAATATAAACACTCATAATCCTTTATCGTGTGTCAATTTCAAACTTCCCTTCATTAAATTTATAATACACATATTACATATACAAAGTATGTAAATTATACAGCTATAATTTTTAAAAATTTGCATCAAGTAATACTCTTGCTAAATGTAAAAGACACTATTTTCTTTCTTTTCTCTTTTGCTTTATCTTTAAAAATACTGATTTAGATCCACTGAGTTAATTTCACAAGTTACTTTTTCATCCTCCATTTAACAAAATAACTACATCTTTATACAGATTGGTAGGCCCTGCACTAGGTTTAATCTGCAGATACTCATAGACTTTATAAGATTCAGTGTATGAGATCTGGACAATCACAATTTAAATATTCTATTGCAGTCAAAGAAAGTTGCAGCAAAGTGAATACTACAGATTTAATGATATACACATTCAATAAATAGATAAAGGAGAGAAAAATGAATGACAAGCCATAACACACTTTTTTACGATTCCATAGCTCATGTTCTTAACATTGTGTAGGAAAAGAATAATTAGAGGTTAAAAACATGAGACACCACAGAAAAGAAGACAGTGTCAATGCAAGGATCACTGCTCACTGAGAAATGCTAAAAAAAAAAGAATGAAGACGCCCCAAAGCAAGCACTGACACTGTACAATGAAGCAGTGACCAAAAAAAGAGGAAAGAAAAGATAATCGATTCACTCATTTACTGACGTGGTATTTATTGAATACCTACTATTGAGTCCTTTCAATTTAATAATAATTACTGGGCACTCTTCTAGTTATTGAAGAGTATATTGAACAAGACAGACAACATTCTTCCCTAAAGAATTTTCATTTTATTGTGATGAGACAAACAAGATGAGACTGACAATACAACTATATGCAGAGTCCCAACTTGGTTTCAGTTAAAAGTAAGGCTAAACAACCACCAAGATTCAGATATGCAGAATTTCTGCCAAAAAGAAGAGGAACTGTAGGTCAAAAAATTAAAAACTCTACTCTGATTTCAAAACTGGTTCATGGGAAGATTCTTCTGGCTGGGTCAGTGTTTCTGCCATCTCCAAGAATACCTGGACCTTAGAGTTCTGCTCACTTCTAAGTTTTATTACAGGGAAAGTATACACAAGATAAGGAAGGCATAAAGACTCAGGTGGAGTCCGGAGAAATTCATACACAGGCTTCGGTCGGATTCTCTCTACCTGCTACAAGAGAACATATCAAGCGTGCTCTTTTCCTCAGCAGTAAAAATGCAGTAAAATATGTGCAGTGTTTCTGCAAGGTGCCTGCTAGAGACTCAGAGCGTTCGTTTAGCTAGGCTGAGTTTTCTAGGACTGCCATAACAAAGTATCACAGACTGGGTGGCTTATACAATGGATATTTATATCCTCATAAGTCTGTAGGCCAGAAGTCTGAGATCAAGGTGTTGGCTGGGTTAGTTTATTCTGAGGCCTCTCTCTTTGACTTGTAGATGGCCTTCTCCCCGTGTCTTCACGTGGTCTTTACTCTGTGCCTGTCTGTGTTCTAACCTCCCCATAAGGATACCAGTCATATTAGATTAGGGTTCACCCTAATTACCTCGTTTTAACTTCAGTACCTCTTTAAGGACACTCTTTCCAAATATGGTCACATTCTGAAGTACTGTGAGCTAGGATTTTAACACATGAATTTTAGGTAGACATAATTCAGCCCAGAACAATTCCAAACTCCCAGATAGAAAGCATGTGTTCAGCATAAACCACATTGTTTTCACAGTCTAGGTACAGTGAATCAGTGCTATCCATTTGTAAGTGGTTCAACTGCCAAATTTCTAGCTGCCAGCCCAGAAATAATCTTGTAAGCAGGCTTTTCTGAACTACAGTCTCAGGCTACTGTCTTAACTCTTTGTGTACAGTTAGGTTGACAAGTTCAAGATTATTGTTAATTTGTGATACAAGTATTTTAGGCCAAATTTATACGATGCATGACAATTAAGTTCACGAACTCATCCTAGAAAAAGTGCTACATTCCTCATTGCTGAATATCACTATGGTCACCTTTGAAGTACTCCCCTTGGGAAGCTATGCACAGATGCCAGGACCTCGTCCACCCTTCAAAACCATTTTGTAACTCTTTCTGGAATGGCCATCAGATATGTTGTTGTATTACCCTTAATGTCCTGAATGTCATCCAAATGTCTTCCTTTCAATATTTCCTTTATAGTTGGGTAAAGAAAGAAGTCATTGGGGGCCAGATCAGGTAAGTGGGGAGGGAAGTTCCAATACACTTATTTGTTTACTGGCTCAAAACTCCCTCACAGACAGTGCCATGTGAGCTGGTGTACTGTTGCGATGCAAGAAGCATAAATTGTTGCCAAAAAGTTCAGGTCATCTAACGTTTTCATGCAGCCTTTTCAGCACTGCCAAATAGCAAACTTGGTTAACTGTTTGTCCAGTTGATACAAATCATAATGAATAGTCCCTCTAATATCAAAAAAGCTTAGCAACCTCATTGTAACAAGTTCACAAACTCAATTGTCCGACCTCATATATTATTTGTGTTAGCTACATTCTAAATAAAAATTAAAAAAAATAAAAACAAAGCATGGTCTAACCACCCAGAGGATGAAACGAATATCTGCACATAGTGGTAGAGCAATCTCTACCATTCCAGCCATCCCATCTTAGGGCCTGGACATGTGAATAAAACCATCCTAGATAATGCAACCCAAAGACCAAAGAAATTCCTGCTAACCCAGAGACTTGTGAGAAATAATAATTTTTAAAGCCATTAAATGTTGTGAATAGTTTGTTATGAAGCAAATACCAATAAATACAGTCTCTGCAAGACCCCAAACTTCATAAAATGTCAAACATATATTATTCTAACATCTCCAAGAGTGCAACAAATCTTTCTTTATATCACAGATTGCTGCCAATCTATTCTGGCTTCCCAACTGCTTTCCTATTTGATGTGGGTTTTTTAGGGGATTCAGTTACTTTTCTGGCTTAACTGTTCCCTCCACACTCCCAAGCTTGTCATCTACCCTCGTCAGCTTCACAACAGCAATCATTTCCTCAAACTCTGTTGTTTTTAAAGTAGGTGAGATGAGGAAGAACTCAAAGTTATGACAATGTTGCCCCAAATGTCTCTCAAATCCACTTTGTCCCCTTCATTCCAATTGCTTTTGACTCATTAGTTGGGTATGTGATTGTTTCTTGCTTATATGACTAAATATCATGAAATCTCCCAGGCCTCCAGTCTCTCTCCCACAAGCCCACTCTCCATATTGTTACCAGAATAATCTTTTAAAATTAAAACCTTTCAGTGGAGTCTCAGTCAGGTCTGCCTAGCTAAGGACAACAAAGATATACTTAGGGCTTACTAAATGCTTGCTAGGAACTATTGCTAACTGCTGTGCATATAAAGTTGAAGGAGCAAAAACCTGCTCTCAAAGAGTTTCCATTCTATTACAGGGAGACTGACAGGTAAAGAGATATTTTGATATAATGTGAAAAGTGCTCTATAGAAGGAAGCACAGAGGAAGAGAACTGGCAAAGCTTAAAATGTCAGAAAGCCTTTCTAGAGGTAACAATACTTAAGCAGTCCAAAAGGCTGATTGAAATTAGCCACGCAATGATGTGCAAAGTCCTGCCAGGCAGAAGGAATAAAACAGCGAAGACACAGAGACTCGAACCTGTTTAGTGTAGGGAACCAACTGCAAAGAGTTCTGCATCATTCCAAGTTCAATTTTGAGAGGTGGTACAGGGAAGTTGTGTCTTTGAAAGGGAAAAGATGGTTGTGATCAGTAGTATGATATCCCCCAAAGGTGTCTACATCATAATTTCCAAGACCTGTGAATGCTATGTTTCATAGCTACAAGGAATTAAGATTGCTGATGGAATTAAGGTGGTTAATCAACTGACCTTGAAAATGAAGAAATTATCCTGGGTCATCTAGATGGGCCCAGTGTAATCAAAATACTTTTAATTATAGAAGGAGGCAGAGGTATGAATTAGAGATTTGAAGATGCTGCACCCTGGATTTGTAGTGGGAGCAAAGGGAAGCTTCTAGAAGCCAAAAAAAGCAAGGACATAGATTGTGTCCTACAGCCTCCAGAAAAATGCAGCCTTGCCCACGATTTCAGCACATGAGATTCATTTCAGACTGCTGACCTCAATTATTATATGTGTTTGTGTTGTTTTAAGCTATTAAGATTATGGTAAATTTTTACAGCAGCAATAAGAAACTAATAGAGGGATCAGGTCACAGAGACTGTTTCATGCTTTGTGCTTAGTCTTCTTGGGGGCACTTAAGGGTTTAAGGCAGGGTAGAAAAATGACATCAAACATCAATATGATAAAAGATGATTGTTGGTATAAATGGTGGCAGGGAGATGCTATAAGATTATGGCAATCACACAGACCAAAAAAAAACAAGAGTGATTTACCTGGGTGAGTTCTGTAGAGATAGATAAAAGAGGACCAATTAATTTCAGTGAAAAAAAAATCAGTAGGACCAAGGGATCAAATGAATGTGGGGAATAAGTGGAAAGGGAAGTGTCTAGGAGCATTTCTCAGCTCTGGTGTGGGTGAATACAGGTATTGTCACTGAGATGAGAAATGCAGAAAGAAGAACAGGGCTTTTGTTTTGTCCTGTTTTGATGAAGGGGGTGGGTTGAAATTTGAGTATGCTGGATTTGAGATGCTTGTGAGACATCCATTTGGGGAGCTGGTATCCCAAGGTTAGATTTCAAATTTAGGAGTCCTAAGCACATGAGTAACATTAAAACAAATAGAGCAGATAAAAAAGTGGAGTATATTGATTAAGAAACTGCCTGTGGGGATACTTTTAACAGTGATTATCATTCTTTTCTAATCTTTGGGAAAAAAAGGGTAATTATTGACAAGGCTGTTATCAAGATGAAACGTGGTATCTATTAGGTTGGTGCAAAAGTAATTGCAGTTTTTGCATTTATTTTTAACCTTTTAAACCGCAATTACTTTTGCACTAACCTAATAGTACAGTATCCGGAATTAGTCAATTCTCAATAAATGATGGGAATTGCTACTAAAGGGCCAAGAAATAACAGAGAACAACAGTGGGCCAAGGAACCTAAGAGGCTAACTCTAAATTCCTGAAATCAGGTCTCTGCCCTTAACTACTCACAGTCTACTTAGCTCCTTGAAGAAAAGGGTCATATTTCATTCATTGCTGAATCCTCAGTGCCCAACTCAATGACTGGTCCCAAAGTGTCAGGCACTTGATAAATTTTAGCTGGATGGTTGAGAGGGGGATAAAGAGGGATATAGGAGAAAGCAAGGGAGGCAGAGAGGAGAGGGGTAGAGAGAGAAGGGAGCTAAAAAGAAAAGAGGAAGACTATAGCGAGGAGGACCTCCCTATAGGGAGGAAGGCAATGAGCCCCTAAGAAAGCCAATGTATGTTATGTAGGATCTGGAGAGGGAAGAGGCTGTGGGGACCTGGGACAGGTTATGGTCATAGTGACTATGAGGGGGACACGTAGAAACCAGGCCCCTGGTCCTGGAAAGGACCACGCAGTCATTCCTGGATTTTTTTTCCAGACCCATACCTCCCTGAAGGCCAGTTGAAATTAGCCAGCTATGTGCCAGCAAAGTTTTATACGCTGTGATTTTGGTTTGGTTTGGCTGAGGCGTGCTGGTGTCATAGAGAAATTATATTCCGACGGTGGGCCGCTTAGACTGATTTCCCCAGCTCTGGGCGCTCAAGCCTCAATCACTAGGGGGCCACCCTCTGAGGGCTCCGCCCTTCTGGGCGCCTCAGGTTCGGGCCTGGAACGCTGCGAGAGTGGGGCATAGAGCACGCGCGGGGTACTGGTCATTCCTGGTTCAGGCAGGACCAAGGGACAGCGACAGGGAAGCGGCGTGAGGGGAGGAGGGAGGGGCGGGCGGCAGGGAGGCACTGGGGCCCCGGCCCACTATGGAGCTGTACCTCAGCGCCTGCTCCAAGGCTGCTAACGTCGCCGCCACCAAGACAGCCGCCAGCAGCCTGGAAGCAGACAGCCAGAAGTGCGGAGATGTGAGTGGCATGAGGTCTGGTGTCCTCGTCCTCCACCTGGCCAAGGGCCAGGTGGGGCGGGGCAGGGAGAGCCACTGAGGAGTCCCGCACTTGGTCACTGTCTGCTTCTGGCGCCCTCATGCGTCGCAGCAGGTGGCACTGGCCACAACTGGCTGGTGACTTGGCAACAGGCCTTGGGGGCTGTCTGGCAGGGCGGGCCCTACACGGACTGCATGGCCGTTTGCTTCCTCTGGTTAAAGTAGGAGTAGATGGGCCTAAACTAAACGAGTAATGCCTAAAAGGAAAGACAACTCACCAATTGTTATCTGACAGGGTGCTCACAAAACCCGCTTTCCTGGGGTCGGAGCGTCTCAACTACTGGATCAGCCTCTTGGGGTCAAGTTGCCTGTGATCCCAGGAAGCAATACTTTATACTATACTACGAAGTTAAGTGAAAAGGTAAAGCAGTTTTTTGTGTTAACATTGGTTGTCTTGCCCTTTTCTACTTGCTGTTAAAGTCAGGCACTGCGTTATACAAAGTCCATTAAGGGAATTTACATTAATATTCACAGGAAAAAAATAATCAAACCCACATTTAAACTAACGTATTGTTTAGAATGAACATCAAACAACTTCATATAGTATGGTTTGGATGGAATGAGGGTCTAGAAAGTTTAGATTCTTAGTTCTGTCTTAATTTGTAATTGATGTAAGCATATTCACTTTTCCTTTATAATAACACTGAATATATATATACCTATTATTGATATTTTATTTATTTAGAAATGTTTGTTTAAAAGGTGGAAGGTCATTGGTGCTGGTTGGCATTTAATTAGTTGTTACAATTTTAACCAGTAATAACTTGGACAAAACTCTCATTACAGAACACTTCTCTATGATTTTGTTTTGAGCCAAACTCTATCTCACACATAAAAGTGAGAAAAAAGTAGAGTTGAAATGAGTTAACATTGTTAGTACTTTAACCTCAATTTGATGGAAGAAGGCTCTAGCTACCTGAAGAGACTCTATGATTTGCCCCAACCTTTCTACCCAGTCTTTTCTCCAACCCAGAGCTTCACCTGAGGTCTTTTATATGTGCTCACACATACCATGCTAATGCTTCTGTGCCTTTGTTCACCTTGCCTCCCAAACCTGGCATACCCCCTCATATTCCCCTCAACCTAGGAATTTCAGCCATCTTTCACGATTTTTTTCTGAACTATCATAGCCCCCAATTAGCTTATATTTCTTAAGCATTTTCATTGCCTTTGGTTTGTATAATTTTACTCAATACCTAATTCTATAATTACAGTTTTATACCTTCAATCATACTGGGTTGTAATGTGTACTTCCCTCGAACCCTTATATGTTTTCAGTCCTCAATGCTACCCCTAACCTTGAATCGCCCCTGTCCTTGACTCAGTAATTAACACTGAAAGAGGTTCATTACATTCTTGTTGAGTGGTTGCTGTGATTATTATTGCAAAAAATTCTATAAGGAAGAATTCTGAGTGACCCCCTTATTCTATTGTCTATGACATCATTAGAAATGCAAAGGGCCCCTTGGTATTTGATACTTGCCTAATAAACATGATTTCTGATAGTAAGTTTTGTTTCTGGAAAACGTTTATTTTTAAAAACAAATATGTTCCACTAGAATAGAGGGAGCTAACCTCACACAATTTAACTGAGTCACACTCACACAAACTAGCTTTCCTAAAGCATGTTTGAAAGCTGTATCTTCTCTTTTATGTAGAAATTTAGCCCGGTCTTTCTTTTCTCTGCTTCCTCAAATATGTTGTTTGCTGTATCATCATTTTCTGTTGAATATTAATTCACTTGT
Organism: Rhinolophus sinicus; assembly: GCF_057876585.1. Classification (NCBI taxonomy): domain Eukaryota; kingdom Metazoa; phylum Chordata; class Mammalia; order Chiroptera; family Rhinolophidae; genus Rhinolophus; species Rhinolophus sinicus. Next base: position 1,111,362 of record NC_142509.1, on the reverse strand, counting down.
CAACTACTTTTTAAAAAGATGTTCTCTCTATCTTTATCACATTAATTCCCTCAAAACTGTCTTCATTTAATCATAATTAGGCACCAGACTATTTCTTTGAAGACTGAATTTGGAAGATCTGTCTTTTTTTCAGTACAAGCTCTTAAATGAAGTAATGCTTTATATCAGGGGTGTCCAAACTGCGGCCCACAGGCCAACTGTGGCCTGCAATCCATTTTTAATAGACCTGCAGCAAATTCCAAAAATATATTTAGTTTTCTTAAACCAGGTGAGGCAATACGTACTTCACCTCCAGTGAGTGACTCGGCTGTTTGTGTATTGTACCGCATATGGCCCTTGGTAAAAAACGTTGAAAAAAGTTTGGACACCCTGCTTTATATGTACATTTTTACTTTTTTTGTTTGTTTTATTTTATTAAAGAGGGAAACCACTTATTTTAATTGACAACAGAAGGGTTACCCTGGCTCCAATGAATGAATTTGTTTAAAAGGTGTTCTTTGTTCATAGGTCAATAGCCCAGGTTTGATCTTGAGAGACATCGCACCACAGTTAAAAGTCAGTATCTAAAAGAGGTTGACAACTAAATGGCAACAGCTAAAAGAAACAATCAGTCGAATCTTTGACTCATGATTGTTAGTTGCTTCCCTCACAGGAAAGATATGGGTTTCATATCTGTCTCACTGAATTCAAGACATTGCCCTGTAGAATTCCTTTCTTTGTCTTTTCAGTGAAGCATTGGTAATTAAAGAGTTGCATTTTATGATTTAGACCCCTTGGAAAGGATGGAATAAAGTCTGGTATTAAGCAAGAGAACAGAAACTTATCAAGGAAGCTTTAAATGGAAAAGGAAAGCTAATATCCTATCAAGTTCCATCAATCTGCCCCTTTTCCCACATATGAAGGATCCTCCCACCTACCTTGAGGGAGTTTGTTTTAGAATCCCACCCAGCCAGACTCCTTAGAAATTAACTGAGTTGGATACTGCCAGATAGAACAACATGGAGGTCACAAACTGATACCCTCAGACAGGTCAGGATTGTGGGGTCTTATAAATTGAATTGGATGCCTGCAAACAGGGCAAGTGCTCTCAGGTTTTCCACATCTCTCACACATTTCAATTGCCTTTCACTTGAGCCAGTTCTTGCTTTGACATTACTTTAAACTAAAACTTCTGTTGTTCTGGCAGGAAAAAAAATAAAGAAAAACAAAAAGGAAGAATGTAAAGACATTCTTCTACACCTACTTCTATCTTTCACTTCTTCCCTTTCAGAGGTTCTCCCATAATGCATTAACACCATCAACTATTGAAAAATGGACCAAGAACTCACAATAAAACAAACAAACAACACCCTCCCTTTAGTAATGTTTTAATTTATAAGTGAGATTAAATAACTGAGCTGTTTCCTCTAAAGTAACAGATATAGAAACATGACTATCAGCTGATATTTTCCTTCTTTTATATGTTAAGGGCTACTGTATAGGGTTGTATTTGGTCTTTACACGTATGGAGAAATCTCAGTTCCTATCAATATCCTTTATAACTAGTTATTCAATATATTGAACTTTATAATATAGATCTTGAATTTTTTCCTGAGTGTAGCACTCAAATATTGTTGGGTTTCTTGCATTAGATAAGACCTCAAGATACAAACTCTTTAATCTATCTTTAATATCTGAGTTTTACTTTATATGTTTTTAATTTCTATTTTTTTTAATTTATTGGGGTGACACTTGTTAGTAAAATTACATAGATTTCAGGTGTACAATTCTGTATTACATCATCTATAAATCCCATTGTGTGTTTGCCACCCAGTCAGTTCTCCTTCCATCACCATATATTTGATCCCCCTTATCCTCATCTCCCACCCCCCACTTTACTATATTTTGATAAAGTTATTTCCATGAATCTTGGTGAAAGATTTTCTATTTTTCTTCATTTTCAGATATTGAAATATAATAGTCATAATTAATACTATCCCTTTACCCTTTGAATGCAATGCTTTGACCATGAAGGAGGGAGGAAGGAAATGGAGAATCTTAACATTAAAACAAATTTTATCTTATTCTCTTTCTTTTCCTTTCTTTCTTCTCTGGCTCAGAGCCAGGAAATGATGGAGATCAGAGGAGAAATTAATTGAATGAGGGTGGGTTTTTAGAGTAATTCAGGTCAGTGGAGTAAAAAAAATGTAGGAATAAGTAATTAGTGTTTCTAAATGCAAAATTTTCTGTTGCTGTTTTTTTCCCACTTCAGTTTACTCTTGCATATTTTATTTTTAGTGAACATTCTAGTCATTTCAACAGGTTGATACTTAAAAGTGAAATTAGTTAATTTTACATTTGTCATATTTTTAAATCTGTATTTGCAGCTTTTTCGACCTTCTTATAGTTTTAACCTGACTGATCCTTATTGCCGACTTATGGAAAACGAATATAAAAGTCTCCATGATCCACATTTAAGAGCATACTATAAGCGCAAAGATATCCTGAGGAGATTAAAGAAAGGTGGCTACATCACCAGCAATAATAAAGTAGGTCGGAGATTACTTCTTTTTTATCATTGAAGGCCTCCAAGACTTGACATAAGCTTGTTTCTATACCTCACTGTGATGGGGGTGGGGTATCACCTTTAACTTGGTCATGAGAAATACTTAATGGGAAATTCCATAAATTACTTAATATTTGGGTCAATAGAAATTGGACAATTGTTTCTAAAGGATACTACTTCCTCCACCTTTTTTCTTTGTAATAACAAAAGATGATTAGTAATAACTTGAGGATATAAAGGTAATTTCCCAACTGTCCTATTTCATAGTCCTATTTCTGTCTCTAATGGCACTGTATGCTTTTCAAGGATTGTGTCTTATACACTTTAAAAAACTTGAGACAAAATAGGAACCTAGTAAAATCAGCCTGATAGAATCCTGATATAACATAAGAATAGTCTAATTTGTATTGAACATTATTATACATTGGTATTTTATGTTAAACTACAGCTGTGTATACTAAATTCCTATCATGGCATAAGTCATATTAATAAAGTAATGAGATTTGGATAGAAATTCCCTGTTGTTTAACAATTGTAGAGATACAAAATAGATAGCAATTTATTACTCTTGAAAACAAAATACTATCAAATTGGATATTATTAACTATTTTTTTCCTGAAAGTGATTGCTATGATTTTTAAATATTTATATTTATATATACTTTTGCTGTTGTTTTGTTTTATAGGTTGTATGTAACTTGCGGGAATTGAATAAGTACAGACACTATCTTACCAGTTTAAAATTAGACTTTGAAAGAAACTATATAAAAGAACAAGTAAGTTAAATACTGAAATTTGGTTTCTTACATAGAGTTTAGAAGAAAGGTTTATTTGTATGCAAAGTAGTTTCTTATAATCTTTTTACCTTTAATTTTGACAAACTAATTAAATATTTTTTTTCCAAATGAAAATTTAGAGCAGAAACAAATATTTTGAGGTTGCTATCTTGGACCAAGAAAGAGAAAGGGACAGGTCATCCATTAATGTGCCAGTGGGAGCTGGTATAATTTAGAAATTAAATTGCTACCCCAATGTGTCCCTTCTGTCTGAACTGGGGCCAATTGGACGTGTCTGTTGTGGCAGCAAGATTCTTAAGCTGGAACCCAAAACAGTTTGAGGTTTGGTAAGGAGAGGAACAGTATGAATAGTTATAATGTGTCACAGGTGCCTCAGGGAACACGTACACTGTGTGTTTGTACCTACGACCATTCAGCTGTGTTCACCTACACAACGATATTCTAATGATGAAGTGGAATTATTGGGTATAGAGTGAGTGGGTATAAATAATGACTTCCTTTTCATTTTTGACTCCAGGTGTGTGTGTGTGTGTGTGTGTGTGTGTGTGTGTGTGTGTAATTGAGGTATTAGGGTCAAGAGAGTTGAATTAAAATAAAAAAGGTGTGTGTATGTGTACTTTTACAAATTTATGTTCTAAGCTGAGATGGTTGTATAGAAATGAGAATGACTTCCCTCTACCGTTAAGTGTTCTATAGCTTCCCCCATGTCCCCTGCAGTGCCTAGAGTTTCTCCTCCCCTTCTTCCATATTTTCATTTATTTTTTTCAGAATGAGTAGAAATGTATGATGAATAAGTTATCTTTTATTTTCAGAAAGAGAAATCTTTATTTGGGTTCAGTTGTCCATGTCTGCAATGGATTCAAAATAGATTGAAATGCAGTTAAGCAGAATTAGCTATTTACAAAGTCTAGGAATTGTACTAAACACTAAATGTAAAAAGGAATATAAAAGGACAGTTTTATTTCTGATAAATGTAAAGAACACTGTATATGAATATATAAATTCATAAATTCATGTATGTGTGTATCTCATTCATATATATGCATATATGTGATACACACTTGTTTTTAAAATAGAAAATGCTTGCAAAACAAGTAAATAAACTACAAGAAGACAGTCAAATACCTGGACATTCTGATGTCACACAATTCCAAAACTGGTTATTACAGGAGGACACCCAATCTGTTAAGGACCAGGAACGATTAATAAGACACAGGTAAGATCGAAGTTAATGCACATTTTATGTATATATTGTGGATTCAAATAAGTTGGGAAAATACTAGAAAGAATTGAAGTTAAGATTTTTTAAAAAGTACTAGACACTCCCTAAATCCACTATTGCCCTTAGTATGGAAAGAAAGGGAGACCAAGAGGTACAGGAATAGAAAACTTTGGTGCCAAGGCTATGAAGAACAATTTCTACCAGAGAAGACAGGGTTTCTGGAAGTCCAAGGGGTAATCCAAACTGATAACTGAGGAATGAATCAGATCCAAATCCTCCCTATAGTTGCAGCTGGAGGGAAGTTATCTTTTAGCACATGCTTCTAGCAATAGCTTTTATGATTCATCTTTTTTTTAATTTATTGGGGTGACAATTGTTAGTAAAATTACATAGATTTCAGGTGTACAATTCTGTATTACATCATCTATAAATCCCATTGTGTGTTCACCACCCAGAGTCAGTTCTCCTTCCATCACCATACATTTGATCCCTTTACCCTCATCTCCCACCCCCCACCCCCCTTACCCTCTGGTAACCACTAAACTATTGTCTGTGTCTATGAGTTTTTGTTTCTCATTTGTTTGTCTTGTTCTTTTGTTGTTTTTGGTTTATATACCACATATCAGTGAAATCATATGGTTCTCTGCTTTTACTTTTCTTTTTTTTATTGCTGTTTTTTCTTTTTCTTAATTTATTTTTTTAATTTATTGGGGTGACAATTGTTAGTAAAATTACATAAATGTCAGGTGTACAATTCTGTATTACATCATCTATAAATCCCATTGTGTGTTCACCACCCAGAGTCAGTTATCCTTCCATCACCATATATTTGATCCCCCTTACCCTCACCTCCCACCCCCCACCCCTCTTACCCTCTGGTAACCACTAAACTATTGTCTGTGTCTATGAGTTTCTGTTTCTCATTTGTTTGTCTTGTTCTTTTGTTGTTTTTGGTTTATATACCACATATCAGTGAAATCACATGGTTCTCTGCTTTTTCTGTCTGACTTATTTCGCTCAGCATTACACTCTCAAGATCCATCCATGTTGTCACAAATGTTCCTATATCATCTTTTCTTACCGCCGAATAGTATTCCGTTGTGTATATATACCACAACTTCTTTATCAATTCATCTATCGAAGGACATTTTGGTTGTTTCCATGTCTTGGCCACCGTAAACAAAGCTGCAATGAACATTGGAGCACACGTGTCTTTATGGATAAATGTTTTCAGATTTTTTGGGTAGATACCCAGGAGAGGGATTGCTGGGTTATATGGTAATTCAATTCGTAATTTTTGAGGAACCTCCACACTGCCTTCCATAATGGCTGCACCAGTCTGCATTCCCACCAACAGTGTATGAGGGTTCCTTTTTCTCCACAGCCTCTCCAACACTTGTTACTATTTGTCTTGTTGATGATAGCCATTCTGACTGGGGTGAGGTGATAGCTCATTGTGGTTTTTATTTGCATATGATTCGTCTTTAAGAGCTGACAGCATTAAGTTTGAGAAAGTTAGTGCAAAGTCAAAAATGGAGGTTTAATATAACTATATAATGCTGATATAAATGTGCATCGTCCCTCAAAGAAAATGCGTAAACTATTCAGATATGACCTACTCATGTTCAACCTTTACCATTCTGTGGTCAAGCCCATATCTTAGGAAGTGAATGGATATTATAGCTCTTTTTTGTCCTTCTTCGTTAAGGTTAGAGGTTGGGCTTCATAGCATGACTTTATATTCCTTGGCTTCATTTTGTGGGAGTTCTATAATGCATATTGACACACCGGAGACCCGGACTATTAATGTAAGATTTTTTCAAGACTTTGTAAAATACATGGTACACAGTATACATCTTTTTCTTAGGAAATTCAAACTTGTTTTTTATTCTAGATTTGAAATCAATGTTTCAGTTGTTTCAGCCTTCTCTGCAAACTCATATTCTTAAAACTACTGTTATGAATACTTTCTATGCAAAATGTTTTTTATGACTTTGCTCCACATTTTACCATTGTTTTGGCCATAAGAACAGATACTTATATGGTAGAGAGAGTTGTATAACAAGTAAAATATGGTGAGAGCTAGCTTACAGGTCCATGAACAGAGTTGATAGAAAAATTATAAAATTCCTATAATTCAAGAAATAAAAAGCAAGCAAGGAGGTGGTTTGGGCAGATCAAAGAAGTTGATGCCATTTTAAGGGGAATAACCCAATTCACCTTCATTTGCATTTGCACTTTTACATAGATATTTGGATATGATAAGCAGGGAATTAGAACAACGTGAGCGCACAGCCGAGGAGCAGCGCCTATTGCAGATGGTTAGAGAAGAAAGACGACAGCGGGAAGATACAAGAAGAAAACTTTGTCTTCGTAGAAAAATTGAAGAGGTGAGAGACATCAACCTAAAATATTAAAAGAAAATTTGTGTACAGTTGTTTCATTTGTAAATAATTTTATCTGTCTATCATACTTCTTGAAGTTATTTCAGGTCTAAATAATTTACCTACATTAATCTTACCTCACGTAAAACAAGGAAGCTGACACCACAAACTATATACTATATATATATGAGTCAGTAAGTGCTCTTTAAGAGATGATTGTGAAAGTTATTAGACACTATTTAACTCCCTTATAGCCTTCAGTATGGGAAGAGCCTTTTTTTTTTTTTTATAAGTGACCCATGCGGGGATGGAACCGGCAACCTTGGTGTTATCTTTCATCAGCACCACCTCTAAACAACTGAGCTAACTGGCCACCCCAAGGGCCATGTTTTAAAAATTTAGCTTTAGTAAAAACTAACCATGACTGCATTCCTAATCTGAGTACAGTAAGGAAAGCCCATTCGAAAGCCAATGTATGATTTTCAGTATGCTTGACCTGATTTCCGTTAGGCCCTTAACTTCTAATTTGCTTGCTGGTGGTGGACAAAATACAAAGGTTTACTGTAAGCACTGAGTACAGTAACATTTTGCTCTGTAGGAATGGAAGACAAAAGAGATGTTACTTCTGACAAAGATTGGAGAAGACGTTAAAAGAGAAGCTAGGATAGAGGAACAACGACGTAGAAGCAGAGAAGAGAGTGACAGGAAGGTATGTTTAACCTCTAATTTGGGAAAAGCTTTTGCTAGTTTTGATTTTTGAAAGTATACTAACTATACAAGATGATGATGGATCTGTTACCCGAAATGATAATGCTTTATACAAAACTGAAAGTTATTAAACTTTTTACTATATTTTGACCATATTATACTTTGACTATAATATAAGAAGTACTACTCTATTTGATATAACTACTTTTGACTTTATCTCACACCATAAATTATACTTGTAATTCCTATAGAAAAAAAATGACATAACTGACTTCTCCTTAGAATCAAAATTGCTTGGAAAAGGTTCTCAATTTTTCCCCACGAATTAATTTTTTAGAATAACTGCTTTTAATTTTAAATGATATATAATATTTTATAATTTAAAGTCTAATCAGTATAAAGAGAAATCATTTTTAATTCCAGCACCGTGCTATTAACTTACTGGTGTGCATCCTCACACACATACACGCACACACAGTATATAACAAACATGCACACATATACACTTGCACAAAATTTCTATGAATGTGTGTATATTTAAATAATTAAATAAATAAATAAATTCATGTTATTATAACTCATAGGCTTTTTTGTAGATTGCTTTTTCATTTAATAAAATAATATTGACAACTTTCCATGTCAATAAATGTTGGTCTACAATTCTAAATCATCTTAGGTAGTTTATTTTTGACAAACCTAGATGTAAGTGTAAGATTTACATAATCTGGTTGTATTTATATATACTGCTATGTAGCAAGTTTTTTAAATATTGGAAATTGAAATATGCATGATATTTTATTCTACTTTTGTTACATGTACCTTTTAGTATTGTCAGGGACTCCCTGTTCATACTATATGGTAAGTTCAGCTTATTTTAATTTACTGTAATTATTATTTTCTAATATAATTATTTTTATTTTTTATTTTTTGCTTCCAAACATCCCCAAAAGTATCTTTGTTTTTGGAGAACAACAAAATACCCCAGGTTTGCTCTTGATTTTTGCCTGATGCCAATTACTGTTCAATGAATCCTGGCCAATTTTAGTGGCAAGTAGTGCGATGAATTAAATTCTGGGCACTGGGTGTACCCATTAGACATGACCACAAACGGGAGGCAGGGTGACACCACAGGCTGCTCACGCCATGTTAATGGCAGAGCTGTGTGAAGTATTGATATTTCCAATAGAGTTATTCTAAATTGTGTTTCTTAAAATCGTTTTTTTAATATGAAAGGCTTCCAATTCATGTGTGTGTGTTTCTTGTTTTTATACCTTTTTCTTTCAGATTTGACATTATATACATTTTTTACTTCAAATTATGAGCTTAAATTACAGAGTTATAAAAATCTTTAAAGGATTTGGCCTTTGCATTTTTGTCAAAAAAATCAGTTGTATCACTCGTTTTTGTTCTCTGACCTATTTGTCTAATTTAAGTTACCGATTATTGTATCTTTAATAATTCTTTAAATCAGTAGTGCTAGCCTTCCAAGTTTGTTCTTCATTTTCAAAGTTGTTTTGGCTAATCTAAGCCCTCTAACATTTCTATATAAAGTTTAGAATCACCTTGTCAATTTCTACCGAGAAGTCTTGCTGAAATTTTAATTAGAATTTTGTTGACTCCATAGATCAGTTTAGGCACAATCAATCTCGTGATAATACTACGTTTTCCAACGTATGAACCCAAGTATGTCTCTCCATTTCTATAGGTTTCATTAACTTATCAATGTTATGTAGTTCGCAGTGTACAGGTCTTACACATCATTTTCATAGAGTCATCCGTAGGTATTTCATAATTTTTATTCTATTCTAATTTGCATTTTTATTTTGAATTCTGATTATTTGATGTTAGTATATAGAAAAGCAATTTTTGTATTCATCTTATATCCCGCATTGTTAAAATCACTTAATAGTTCTAGTTGTTTTTCCACATGTCAATTGACATTCTACATAGATTATCATATTTGCCCGTAAATAAAGGTGGTTTTATTTATTCTCTTCAAATTGGCTTATGTTCTTATTTCATTTCTTGCTTGATTGCACTGACTGGAACCTCCAGCACAATGTAGAATACAAGCAGTGATGGTGAGCATTATCATCAGATATTTTGTCCCCTCTCTCCTCTCTGCACACATGTCAGGCTGCTTGATGTGGTCCCACGTCTCACTGATACTATTTTCGTTTTGTTGTTTTTTTTCTTTCAGTGTTTTCCTTTTGGGTGATGTCTGTTCCTGAGTAAACATTAATTAACCTCTTCTTTTGCATTGTCTACTCTGCTGTTAATATATCCTCTGCGTTACTTATCTCATACATTTCAGCAATTTATTTTGGTCCGTTTTATATCTTTCATTTCTGCTTCACCTTGTGAATATGTGGGATGCAGTTATGTAATCTGTTTTAATGTTCTTATCTTTAAATCTAACATTTGTGTCATTTCTGGGTCACTTTTGATTGATTAATTTACACATTTTATGGGTCACATTTCCCTGCTTCTTTACATGCTTGGTATTCTTTGATTGGATGCCAGATCCAATCTAACCTATACATATCATGAATTTTACTTTTGGGGTGTTGAATATTTTCATATTCTTATAATATTTTTAGCTTTTTTTCTTGGATGTAAATAATTTATTTGGAAACAGTTTGTTATAGATCTTGCTTTTTAAGATTTGTTAGATGGAGCCATAACCATGTTCAGTCGGGGACTAGTTATTCCCCACTACTGAGGCAAGACCCATTTTATTCCTCCACCCAATGCCCTGTGACTTATGAAATTTCTCAAAGTGGCTGGTGAGAGTAGATATGATACGTAGGTGCTGAACACTGTTCTCTCTAATCCTTTAGGATGGTGCTTTCTGTGACCTTGGGTAGCTATTTCACAGTACTGATCCATTCTCTTACTAAATACTCTAGGGAATCATCTGCGGATTTCTGGGGTTCTTTCTCTGTGCGATTATATCCTTTCTGGTATATCCAAGATCAATATTAGCCCAGAGATTCACAAAAGGAAGTCCCATTTTATGTATTATATTATGTTTACCTATGGTAGGCCTGAGTGACTTGTGGTTAAGTCACTCAGGTCTCTTCTAATTGAAGATGATTTAAAAATTCCCTGAACTCACCAGGGTAGCTATGGATTAAAAAACCGTTTCTGATCTGAAACTGGACTAGTTTTCCCCAAGTGTGTACAGTGAGGTAAATTGCATCAATGGGTTAAATATATTCTTCATGTTTGACCACAGATAAAAATATACCCCTTACTACCATCCCAAATTTGAACTCAGCATAACCTTGCAAGTCACAAGACAGGAATGACTGTTCATTTCCAATATACTATCATATTAAAATATTTGTTTTGTGAAATCACATGGTTCTCTGCTTTTTCTGTCTGACTTATTTCGCTCAGCATTACTCTCTCATTTCCAAATAGCAAATTGATGTTAACCAATATATTTTCTTTAATATATTAGAAACAAGCCCTTCTAGAGAAAAAAATGGCTTATCATTTACAAAAAATGCAAGAAAATGGCTTTCAAAGAGAAGAGATGGGAAAAAACACATTTGATTATAGAGGACAAGATGGAACACATTATGAAAGTAAGAACACTAAAATCTGATATAGCTATGTATGAAGTGCTTATCTATGTATTTATATAAAAATTCTTTTGTAAAAATCGTTTGCTTACACTTAACTACTTGCTTTTTATATCAGGCATGGTTGTAGGCATTTCCCTATTACAGTCCAAGTTGGAAAGTAGACATGTATGTAAAAATTAAAATAAACTAAAATAATCTTATCAAGTTGTTCAGTAGACAAGCTTGCCTATACTGCAGTTCTCACTAACTTCCCTGTACTCAAAATAAGTATTTTTTGCTACTGAAACTTCAAAAAAGTGTGTGTAAGATAATTGCTATCATATACCAGCACAGTGTTCTGCTATGTTGCCAGTTAGAAAGAATAGACAGTATCAGAGAAAAACAAAGGAAAGAAGGAAGGGAGGAGTTACAAAAGGAGGGGAAGTAAGGAAGAAAGAAAGGAAAATAAAGAAGGAAATGAAGAAAGTTTAAAAGAGGAACAATCTCTACTAGCTTCCTTTTGTATATAACATTATAAGACTATAGTGGGCTTTATGAAATTAAATTAATTAATGATATGAATTAAAATTGCATGGCCAGAATGTAAAACTGTAGACTTGTTTTAATTATCTGTGACTACGTAGTAACAGGAAAGAACATGATCACCTTCCAGGCAGTTATCATCATAGCATCCCATCAATCCTATCTCCGTCCTATTAATCCTACATCTAGGTGAGAACCTACCTATTTCACTCCAGGAGATTAGTAGCTAGTCTCTACTGGCTGTTATTTTTACCTACCTCAAATCCATATTTTAAACTGCTACCTAATTACACTTAAAACCCTTTTCTGAGGGTTTCTACTTCTGGCCTAGAAACTTAAAGATTCCCATTGCCTCTAAAATGAAACTCGGACTTCTCAGGCAAGCGTTCATTGCCATTTGGAGTCCAACACACACCTAACCTTTTTTTTTTTTTCATCTATATTCCCATATACTTCCCCAACTCCCTAACCTGGTTTCTTCTGAGAGTGTGTTTTAAGTGATGGAAGTTTTTTATTTGTCTTTTTTATTAATGACTGATGATATAATTACATTGGGGTCAGAGACTGCATGACACTGAATTATTAATATTTCTTGAGACTCTATGACTAGCACGTGCTCATTTGTGTGTGTGTGTGTGTGTGTGTGTGTGTGTGTGTGTGAATATTCCGTGTGTCCTTGAGAGTAATACCTGTTATCAAAAAAAAAAAGAAAAAGAAAGAAAGAAAAACATTAGCAGGGATACACAAAGTCACTACATAATGATAAAAGCCAAACTCGCTCAAAGATATAACAATTCTAAACATCTAATCAGATAGCTTCTAACTTTTTAACTTTATTTCACACTACCTTCTTGAAGAAAGGCAGCCGAAGAAAGGGAGCTGTGATGTAGGGGTGACATGCATAGATTCATGAGCCAAACTGCTGAAGTCTACGTCCTGCTGTACTATTTGCTAGCCATGTTAATACCATGTTTCCCCAAAAAATAAGACCTAACTGGAAAATAAGCCCTAGCATGATAACATCCCCTGAATATAAGCCCTAATGAGTCTTTTGGAACAAAACTTAATATAAAACCCGGTCTTATTTTTGGGGAAACATGGTAGCTTGGACAAATTACTTAACTTCTCTGAGCCAGTTTCAGAATCTGAAAACAAAGATAATACTCCTAAGTAATTTCCATAGAGAACTTAAAAGTTCTAGCCCATAATAAGCACTCACTTTATTTCATTGTCCAATCAAATGAGACTACTACTCACCATTCCTAAAACACAAATTACCTTTCATACTTCTGTGCCTCCCTTCATCCAATTTTCTCAGCTTGGAATGACGTGCTCACTGTCCATCTATCCAAATCGTAGAATTCTTTTAAGCTCTACTGTAAATGAAGCTCCATAAAGACTGTCTTAATAACACTAATAGGAAGATATCGCTCCTTTGAATCCCTATAGTACTTGTGTCATTCATCATACACTTATTACATACTTCCAACCGTCTTAATCACCCGTAATAATGTAACTTCCACTTTTGTGTTTCACAGAGCACCTAGTACTGTATGCATGTAAGTATAGATTAAATATATGTTTGCTGAATGAACTAATTCAATCTATTAAGCTCATTGAGATAATGACAGCAATCTCATGCTTCAGAGAAGAAATCACTTCAGTAACTACATACATCCCTACATTTTCAACTGTTATCTTTCTCATTTAATAGGAAAAGAGTTTCAAGTAGACATTTTAAACATTGTTACCTCAAATCCCCTTCTATTGAAGAAGTAGAATATAAATGAATTTGATTTATAATGTCAAGGTGACAGAAGAATATCTATTTCATAAATGAAATTGAATTATACTTTTATAGTAATGTTGTCATCTTCCACAAAGTAGAAGGCTTCCAGGGGGAATGCAGAGAGAATGAGAGAGGAAAGGACTATCAAGTGAATCTGCTCCAGTGGAGAGACAGATCACTCTCACACTTTATATTTCTAATGAAAACCCACTGAGCACACATGCTGTGAGGATCCTCTGCCCTCCTAAGTGGTTAGAAACACAACTATAGTCACCTCAAACACGAAGGGGAAATATGTGTACGGTTGATTAAGCTCAGCTGAGGGGCACGTCCAAGGATTGCAATAGTACTGTGGGCTGGTGGGTCTCCAGCCAGTAAGCTATGTTGATTAGCATCCTTGCAGACAGGACAGGACATTTGGAGGTGGGTGTAGCTTTTTCTCTCTGCCAAAAGAAAATTCTGTCCCTCCAAGTATATCTTTTAACTTGAAGGTACAATATTTCAAGAGCAATTGTTTTATTCTTATGTCACATCTCTCTAGCTTCTCCAATACTTCGCCACAGTCCCACATATAAATTACCATATGACAATTCCTCTTGATTTAAGCACGAAAAGATAGTCTATGTTGAATAATTCTATCTCACCATTATTAAAAATAAATGTTTTATTACATTTCTTTAAGCTGCTTCTCCAAAGAAGAAAAAGAAGGTGCATGATGATAAAAAGATAATTTACCCTATTGGTGACCAGAAAACAAACAAACATGGTAATTGAATATTGTGATAAGAAATACTAAATAGTAATATAGCAAAAGACTGAGTTTACATGGCCTTTTTGTTTAAATCCTGTGCTCTCTGTTGTCAAATGACTGATTTAATAAGTGATGCTTACCAACAATGATACAACCTCTATTGCTTTCAGAATTTGATCTCTAGTGATCAAATCAGTGTTTTGAGTTTAACATTATATCATCATTATGGAAAAATGAAGTGTCTATTGCTGTTAAATGAACAGTACATGAAACGCAACAAATTCCAAAAAGATGCTCAAAATGGTTTCAGAAAACTCTGAAGTGGGTCAGAAATTAAGTGTATCAACTCCAAAGCCACCATGAACCTTATTGAAATATCACTTCACTTATTATTTATCTCATACTGTGTTACTTCACATTGTCTATTAGAGCTCACAAGATTAGACCAGGAACCCAAATGACAGACAAATCCTCCAAATATCACACCATCAAAAAAATATTAGACTGTTCAAAGTTGATCAATATGAATTTCCTCTCGCTATTAAATTTTCAGGGAAAAATTAAAGTATGAGAGTTAAATCTCTTTGTCCTTATCAGTTAAATCTAAAGAAAAAAAAGAAAATCTTTCCTCTCCGAGTATGTCATTTGATTATTCAGTTTCATCAAGACTCAGAAACCTGGGGAAAGAAAGGGTTGACTTTGCTGAAGTTGTCTTTCACTCTGAGGACCACTGAGGTTGAGTTAATTCAACTATAAGCTTTGTTGTTGTTTTTTAATTTATTGGGGTGACAATTGTTAGTAAAATTACATAACTTTCAGGTGTACAATTCTGTATTACATCATCTATAAATCGCATTGTGTGGTCATCACCCAGAGTCAGTTCTCCTTCCATCACCATATATTTGATCCCCCTTACCCTCATCTCCCACCTCCCACCCCCCTTTCCCTCTGGTAACCACTAAACTACTGTCTCTGTCTATGAGTTTTTGTTTCTCATTTGTTTGTCTTCTTCTTTTGTTGTTTTTGGTTTATATACAACATATCAGTGAAATCATATGGTTCTCTGCTTTTTCTGTCTGACTTATTTCGCTTAGCATCGTACTCTCGAGATCAATCCATGTTGTCACAAATATTCCTATATCATCTTTTCTTACTGCTGAATAGTATTCCATTGTGTATATATACCACAACTTCTTTATCCATTCATCTATCGAAGGATATTTTCATTGTTTCCATGTCTGGGCCACCGTAAACAAACCTACAATGAACATTGGAGCACACGTGTCTTTATGTGTAAATGTTTTCAGGTTTTTTGGGTAGATACCCAGGAGAGGGATTGCTGGGTCATATGGTAATTCAATTCGTAATTTTTTTTTTAATTAAATTTATTGGGGTGACAATTGTTAGTAAAATTACACAGATTTCAGGTGTACAATTCTGTATTACATCATCAATAAATCCCATTGTGTGTTCATCACCCAGAGTCAGTTCTCCTTCCATCACCATATATTCGATCCCTCTTACCCTCATCTCCCACCCCCCACCCCCCGCCCCCGTTACCCTCTGGCAACCACTAAACTATTGTCTGTGTCTATGAGTTTCTGTTTCTCATTTGTTTGTCTTGTTCTTTTGTTGTTTTTGGTTTATATACCACATATCAGTGAAATCACATGGTTCTCTGCTTTTTCTGTCTGACTTGTTTCGCTCAGCATTACTCTCTCAAGATCCATCCATGTTGTCACAAATGTTCCTATATCATCTTTTCTTACTGCCGAATAGTATTCCATTGTGTATATATACCACAACTTCTTTATCCATTCATCTATCGAAGGACATTTTGGATGTTTCCATGTCTTGGCCACCGTAAACAAAGCTGCAATGAACATTGGAGCACACGTGTCTTTATCTCTAAATGTTTTCAGATTTTTTGGGTACATACCCAGAAGAGGGATTGCTGGGTCATATGGCAATTGTATTCGTAATTCTTTGAGAAACCTCCACACTGCCTTCCATAATGGCTGTACCAGTCTGCATTCCCACCAACAGTGTATGAGGGTTCCTTTTTCTCCACAGCCTCTCCAACATTTGCTATTATTTGTCTTGTTGATGATAGCCATTCTGACTGGGGTGAGGTGATATCTCATTGTGGTTTTGATTTGCATTTCTCTGATGATTAGTGATGTTGAGCATTTTTTCCTATGTCTATTTGCCATTTCTATGTCCTCTTTGGAGAAATGTCTCTTCAAGTCCTCTGCCCATTTTTCAATTGGGTTGTTTGTTTTTTTGTTGTTGAGTTGCATGAGTTCCTTGTATATTTTGGATACTAGCCCCTTATCGGAGGCACTGTTTGCAAAAATCTTCTCCCATTCAGTTGGTGGCCTCTTTATTTTGTCAATGGTTTCTTTTGCTGTGCAGAAGCTTTTAAGTTTCATATAGTCCCATTCGTTTATTTTAGCTTTTACTTCCATTGCCTTTGGAGTCAAGTTCATAAAATGCTCTTTGAACCCAAGGTCCATAAGTTTAGTACCTATGTTTTCTTCTATGCAGTTTATTGTGTCAGGTCTTATGCTTAAGTCTTTGATCCATTTTGAATTAACTTTGGTACATGGTGACAAATAGCAGTCCAGTTTCATTCTTTTGCACGTGGCTATCCAAATCTCCCAGCACCATTTATTGAAGAGGCTGTCTTTGCTCCATTGTATGTTTTTAGCTTCTTTGTCAAAAATTATCTGTCCATATTTATGTGGTTTTATTTCTGGATTCTCAATTCTATTCCATTGGTCTATGTGTCTGTTTTTCTGCCAATACCATGCTGTTTTGATTATTGTAGCCCTGTAGTACAAGCCAAAGTCAGGAAGTGTGATACCTCCATTATTGTTCTTTTTTCTTAAGATTGCTTTGGCTATTCGGGGTCTTTTGTGGTTCCAAACAAATCTGATGATTTTTTGTTCTATTTCTTTAAAATGTGCCATTGGGATTTTGATGGGGATTGCATTGATCTGTATATTGCTTTGGGTAATATGGCCATTTTAACTATGTTGATTCTTCCAATCCATGAGCACGGAATGTCTTTCCATTTCTTTGTGTCTTCTTCAATTTCTTTCAAAAATGTCTTATAGTTTTCAGCATATAGGTCTTTCACAGCCTTGGTTAAGTTTATTCCTAGGTATTTTATTCTTTTTGCTGCAATTGCAAAAGGAATTGTTTTTTGTATTTCTTTTTCTGAGATTTCATTGTTAGTATATAGGAAGGCAATGGACTTTTGTCTGTTAATTTTGTAGCCGGCAACTTTACTGTATTCGTTGATTGTTTCTAATAGCTTTTTGGTGGAGTCTTTAGGGTTTTCTATATATAGCATCATGTCATCTGCAAAAAGTGATAATTTAACTTCTTCATTCCTAATTTGGATGCCTTTTATTTATTTCTCTTGCCTGATTGCTCTGGCAAGGACTTCCAACACTATGTTGAAAAGCAGAGGTGATAGGGGACATCCCTGTCGTGTTCCTGAACGTAGAGCAAAGGGCTTCAGTTTTTCTCCATTAATTATGAGATTAGCAGAGGGCTTGTCATATATGGCCTTTATTATGTTAAGGTATTTTCCTTCTATACACATTTTATTAAGTGTTTTAATCATAAATGGATGTTGTGTCTTGTCAAATGCTTTTTCTGCATCAATTGATAGAATCATATGATTTCTGTCCTTTATTTTGTTTATGTGATGTATCACATTGATGGATTTGCGTATGTTGAACCATCCTTGTGCCCCGGGGATGAACCCCACTTGGTCGTGATGAATAATCTTTTTAATGCATTGTTGTATTCGATTTGCTAGAATTTTATTTAGGATTTTTGCATCGGTATTCATCAGAGATATTGGTCTGTAGTTTTCTTTCTTTGTGCTGTCCTTACCAGGTTTTGGTATCAGGGTAATGTTGGCCTCATAAAATGAGTTAGGGAGTACTGTCTCTTCTTCAATGTTTTGGAATGGTTTGTGCAGAATTGCTATTAGATCCTCTTTGAAGGTTTGGTAGAATTCACTAGTGAAGCCATCTGGTCCCGGACTTTTGCTTTTGGGAAGGTTTTGGATGACTGATTCAATTTCGTTACTGGTGATCGGTCTGTTTAGATTTTCCAGTTCTTCATGGTTCAGCCTTGGAAGGCTATATGTTTCTAAGAACTTGTCCATTTCTTCTAGGTTCTTGAATTTGGTGGCATATAGTCCTTCATAGTATTCTTGGATGATCCTTTGTATTTCTGTGGTGTCCGTGATAACTTCCCCTTTTACGTTTCTGATTTTGTTAATCAGTGTCTTCTCTCTTTTTATCTTAGTAAGTCTAGCCTAGGGTTTGTCAATTTTGTTAATCTTTTCAAAGAACCAGCTCTTTGTCATATTAATTTTTTCTATTGTCTTTTTGTTCTCTATTTCATTTAGTTCTGCTCTAATTTTTGTTATTTCCTTTCTTCTGCTGGCCTTGGGTTTCACTTGTTCTTCTTTTTCTAGTTCTTTAAGGTGTAACATGAGGTTATTTATTTGGGAGTTTTCTTGTTTCTTGAGATAGGCCTGTAATGAGATAAATTTCCCTCTTAAAACTGCTTTTGCTGCATCCCAAAAATTTTGGTAGGATGTATTTTCATTGTCATTTGTTTCTATGTATCTTTTGATCTCTCCTCTAATTTCTTCTTTGACCCAGTCCTTCTTTAAAAGTATGTTGTTTAGTCTCCATGTATTTGTGTTTTTTCCCCGCTTTCTTTTTACAGTTGATATCCAATTTCAAAGCCTTGTGATCAGAGAATATGCATGGTATGATTTCAATCTTCTTAAATTTGTTGAGACTGATTTTATGTCCCAATATATGGTCTATCCTTGAGAATGTTCTGTGTACACTAGAAAAGAATGTTTAGTCTGATGTTTTAGGATGAAGTGCTCTATAAATGTCAATTATGTCCATTTCATCTAATGTGTCATTTAGGGCTACTATTTCGTTATTTATTTTCTGTTTGGATGATCTATCCATAGCGGTCAATGATGTATTTAAGTCCCCTAGTATAATTGTGTTTTGGTTAATTTCTCCCTTTAGTTCTGTTAGTAGTTGCTTGGTGTATTTCGGTGCTCCCTGATTGGGGGCATAAATATTGATGACTGTTATGTCTTCTTGTTTTACAGTCCCCTTCACCATTATGAAATGTCCATCTTTGTCTCTTCTTATCTTTTTCACCTTGAAGTCTGTTTCATCTGATATCATTATGGCTACACCTGATTTTCTCTGGGTACCATTTGCTTGGAGTGTCAATTTCCACCCTTTCACTTTGAGTATGCTTGTCCTTGTAGCTGAGATGTGTCTCTTGGAGACAGCATATGGTTGGGTTTAGTTTTTTGATCCAATCTGCTACTCTGTGCCTTTTTATTGGTGAGTTCAGTCCATTTACATTTAGGGTGATTATTGATATGTGAGGATTTCCTGTCATTCTATCCTTAGTTTTCTGGTAAGGTTGTGTCTCCATTGTTTCTTTGCCTTTTTGTTGTTGTCTATTATTTCTGTGTGGTGGTATTCTATGATGTTTCCCTCTGTTTCTTCTTTTATTTCAGTATATATTTCAATTCTGGATTTATTTTGAGTGGTTACCCTTAAGTTTATGTAAAAGAAAGTTTGATATTTAGAGTATTCCATTTTCTTCAGCACGCTTACTTTCTCCATTCCCATATTCCGGTTCAGGCCTTTACTCTCCCCCTTTTTGAGTTGTGGTTGCCACAAAGTGTCCCTGTTGATGGTGGTCGAATAGCCTCCTTTAGTATTTCTTGTAGTGCAGGTCGTATATTAGAAAATTCCCTCAGCTTCTGTTTGTCCGGAAAGGTCTTTATTCCTCCTTCATATCTAAAGGATATCTTTGCTGAATATATTATTCTTGGCTCATGGTTTCTGTCTTTCAATAGTTGGAATATTTGGTTCCACTCCCTCCTGGCTTGTAGAGTTTCTGCTGAAAAATCTGATGATAATCTAATGGGCTTTCCTTTGTAAGTTACTGTCTTCTTTTCCCTGGCTGCCTTGAGGATTCTTTCTTTGTCGTTGATTTTAGACAGCTTCAATACAATGTGCCTTGGAGAAGGTCTGTTGGGATTGAGGTAACTAGGTGTTCTATTTGCTTCTTGGATTCGAGGGTCCAGTTCTGTCCACAAATTTGGGAAGTTCTCAAGACAATTTGTTTGAATTTATTCTCTGTTCCCTTCTCTCTTTCTTCTCCTTCTGGTATGCCCATTATTCTTATATTGCTCTTTCTGATGGAGTCAGAAAGTTCTTGTAGAGTTCTTTCATTTCTTTTAAGTCTCAAGTCTCTTTCTTCTTCTATTTGTGTCATTTCCAGGTTTCTATCTTCGATGTCACTGATTCTTTGCTCCATCTGGTCAACTCTACTACCTAAGCTGGTTATTTCATTCTTAATTTCTTCTATTGAGTTCTTAATCTCCAGAAATTCTCTTTGGTTCTTTTTTAAGATTTCAATCTCTTTCGTAAAATGCTCATGCTGTTCTTTGATTGAGTTTCTGAGTTCCTTTAACTGCCTATCTGTGTTTTCTTGTATCTCATTGAGTTTTTTCAGAACTGCAATCTTGAATTCTCTGTCATTTAAGTCACATATTTCTGTATCTTTAAGTGCCTTCTCTGGAGATTTTTCACTTTCTTTCTGAGCTATCTTGTTGCCTTGGTTATTCATGGCGATTACTGGTTTACTATTTCTCTTCCTAGACATCTACAGGAGTGGCTTCTGCAACAGGTTGATAGGAAGAGGTCTTTCTTTTGTTTGCCAGTACTTGTTGGTAGAATGTTTTATTATTTCTCCAACTGCAACTTATTTTCCTTCTCCCACACAGTAGTGCTATGTTTTCTCTGCACTATTCCAACTTCTCACACAATGGGGGGATTCCCTGGGAGACGGGCTTCTCCTCTGTTAAAAGTTCGTCTAGGTCACAGGGCGCAGTGTCCCGGTGGGTATGCGGAGAGCTGTTGATGTTCCAAAGCTCCTCCAGCTCCTGATTCAGAGCCCGTATATTTCAGCAGTTCTGTTTACTCCTGCAGGGATCCGCCCAGATAGGTGGGGTCAGGGGCGGGGTGAGTTGTGAGAGGTGGCCCAGAGCAATGGCAGCGACCACCACCACAGCCGATCCTGCTTCCACAGCTCTCTCCCCTTTGCCGGAACTAGTTGGGCTGTGAATCTGTGTCGGTGGACCACAGTTTTCAAAACAGCAAATTTTCTGTTGTTTTGATCTGACACTGCTACTGTTTCGCTTCTCGCATGGGGCAGGTGGGGACGGGGCAAGCTCTGGGAGGGGAGGGAGGGGGCGGCTAGTCTCAGTGCCTAAGGCTCCGTTCTCTGCTCGGCAGTGCGGGCTTAAACCACCGTTTTCAGCCTTTTTCCCTCAGTCTTTTCTCCGAGGTCTCTGCCGTGAGCGTTGGGTTCAGCCGTGTTATATGCTGTCCCCTCAGCCCTGTGGAGCCCTGGTGGAGCCCTAGCAGTCCGAATTCTTCCCTCTCCTGCAGCTGCGGTAGTTCCGGGAAGCAGCGAGCTCGGAGCACTGAGCTGGGTCTGCGTCCTGCGCCCGCGCGGCTCTGTCTCCGCGCGCTTCTCCCTTCCCTTCTCCCTCCACTCGCGCGAATCTCCCACCTGTAGGTGATTTCAGTCGGTAGTGGGCCTCTTCGTCTTGCCTGTCTGCTCTGCAGGGAGTCCTTTGTGGAGTTTTTGTTGTTCGATTATTTGTAAATTCCAGGGGAGCTTTACAGAGGCTCACCTCACGCCGCCATTTTTTTACAATTCATAATATTTTGAGGAACCTCCACACTGCCTTCCATAATGGCTTCACCAGTCTGCATTCCCACTAACAGTGTATAAGGGTTCCTTTTTCTCCACAGCCTCTCCAACACTTGTTACTATTTGTCTTGTTGATGATAGCCATTCTGATTGAGGTGAT
Source organism: Rhinolophus sinicus (assembly GCF_057876585.1). Taxonomy (NCBI): domain Eukaryota; kingdom Metazoa; phylum Chordata; class Mammalia; order Chiroptera; family Rhinolophidae; genus Rhinolophus; species Rhinolophus sinicus. The sequence goes on along the minus strand of NC_142509.1, from coordinate 1,089,092 downwards.
ATCTCATTGTGGTTTTGATTTGCATTTCTCTGATGATTAGTGATGTTGAGCATTTTTCATATGTCTATTTGCCATTTGTATGTCCTCTTTGGAGAAATGTCTCTTCAGGTCTTCTCCCCATTTTTCAATTGGGTTGTTCGTTTTTTGTTGTTGAGTTTCATGAGTTCCTTGTATATTTTGGATATTAGAACCTTATCGGAGGCACCGTTTGCAAAAATCTTCTCCCATTCAGTTGGTTGCCTCTTTATTTTGTCGATGGTTTCTTTTGCTGTGCAGAAGCTTTTAAGTTTCATATAGTCCCATTTGTTTATTTTAGCTTTTACTTCCACTGCCTTTGGAGTGAAATTCATAAAATGCTCTTTAAACCCAACGTCCATAAGTTTAGTACCTATTTTTTCTTCTAAGCAGTTTATTGTGTCAGGTCTTATGCTTAAGTCTCTGATCGATTTTGAATTAATTTTGGTACATGGTGACAGATAGCAGTCCAGTTTCATTCTTATGCACATGGCTATCCAATTCTCCCAGCACCATTTATTGAAGAGGCTGTCTTTCCTCCATTGTATGTTTTTAGCTTCTTTGTCAAAAATTATCTGTCCATATTTATGTGGTTTTATATCTAGGTTCTCAATTCTATTCCATTGGTCTATGTGTCTGTTTTTCTGCCAATACCATGCTGTTTTGATTACTGTAGCCCTGTAGTACAAGCTAAAGTCAGAGAGTGTGATACCTCCATTATTGTTCTTTTTTCTTAAGATTGCTTTGGCTATTCGGGGTCTTTTGTGTTTCCAAACAAATCTGATGATTGTTTGTTCTATTTCTTTAAAAAAAATGCCATTGGGATTTTGATGGGGATTGCATTGAATCTGTATATTGCTTTGGGTAATATGGCCATTTTAACTATGTTGATTCTTCCAATCCATGAGCACGGAATGTCTCTCCATTTCTTTTTGTCTTCTTCAATTTCTTTCTAAAATGTCTTATAGTTTTCACCATATAGGTCCTTCACATCCTTGGTTAAGTTTATTTCTAGGTATTTTATTCTTTTTGCTGCAATTGCAAAAGGAATTGTTTTTTGTATTTCTTTTTCTGAGATTTCATTGTTAGTATATAGGAATGCACTGGACTTTAGCACGTTGATTTTGTAGCCAGCAACTTTACTGTATTCATTGATTGTTTCTAATAGCTATTTGGTGGAGTCTTTAGGGTTTTTTTATATATAGCATCATGTCATCTGCAAAGAGTGATAATTTAACTTCTTCTTTCCCAATTTGGATGCCTTTTATTTATTTCTCTTGCCTGATTGCTCTGGCAAGGACTTCCAACACTATGTTCAAAAGCAGAGGTGATAGGGGACATCCCTGTCGTGTTCCTGAACGTAGAGCAAAGGGCTTCAGTTTTTCTCCATTAATTATGAGATTAGCAGAGGGCTTGTCATATATGGCCTTTATTATGTTAAGGTATTTTCCTTCTATACACATTTTATTAAGTGTTTTAATCATAAATGGATGTTGTGTCTTGTCAAATGCTTTTTCTGCATCAATTGATAGAATCATATGATTTCTGTCCTTTATTTTGTTTATGTGATGTATCACATTGATGGATTTGCGTATGTTGAACCATCCTTGTGCCCCGGGGATGAACCCCACTTGGTCGTGATGAATAATCTTTTTAATGCATTGTTGTATTCGATTTCCTAGAATTTTGTTCAGGAATTTTGCATCTGTATTCATCAGAGTTATTGGTCTGTAGTTTTCTTTTTTTGTGTTGTCCTTACCAGTTTTTGGTATCAGGGTAATGTTGCCCTCATTAAATGAGTTGGGGAGTACTGTCTCTTCTTCAATTTTTTGGAAGAGTTTGAGCAGGATTGGTATTAGATCCTCTTTGAAGGTTGGTAGAATTCACTAGTGAAGCCATCTGGTCCCGGACTATTGCTTTTGGGAAGGTTGTGGATGACTGATTCAATTTCGTTACTGGTGATCAGTCTGTTTAGATTTTCCAGTTCTTCATGGTTCAGACTAGGAATGCTATATGTTTCTAAGAACTTGTCCATTTCTTCTAGGTTATTAAATTTGGTGGCATATAGTCCTTCATAGTATTCTTGGATGAACCTTTGTATTTCTTTGGTGTCCGTGATAACTTCCCCATTTTCATTTCTGATTTTGTTAATTAGTGTCTTCTCTCTTTTTATCTTAGTGAGTCTAGCCAACAGTTTGTCAATTTTGTTAATCTTTTCAAAGAACCAGCTCTTTGTCACATTAATTTTTTCTATTGTCTTTTTGTTCTCCATTTCATTTAGTTCTGCTCTGATTTTTATTATTTCCTTTCTTCTGCTGACCTTGGGTTTCACTTGTTCTTCTTTTTTTCTAGTTCTTTAAGGTGTAACATGAGGTTATTTGTTTGGGATTTTTCTTGTTTCTTGAGATAGGCCTGTAATGATATAAATTTCCCTCTTAAAACTGCTTTCGCTGCATCCCAAGAACTTTGGTAGGATGTATTTTCATTGCATTTTGTTTCTATGTATCTTTTTATCTCTCCTCTAATTTCTTCTTTGACCCAGTCATTCTTTAAAAGTGTGTTGTTTAATTTCCATGTATTTGTGTTTTCTCCTGCTGTCTTTTTGCAGTTGATATCCAATTTAAAAGCCTTGTGGCCAGAGAATATGCTTGGTATGATTTCAGTCTTCTTAAATTTGCTGAGGTTAGTTTTATGTCCCAATATATGGTCTGTCCTTGAGAATGTTCCATGTACACTAGAAAAGAATGTTTAGTCTGATGATTTAGGATGAAGTGCCCTATATATGTCAATTATGTCCATTTCATCTAATGTGTCATTTAGGGCTACTATTTCGTTATTTATTTTCTGTTCGGATGATCTATCCATAGCGGTCAATGATGCATTTAAGTCCCCTAGTATAATTGTGTTTTGGTCAATTTCTCTCTTTAGTTCTGCCCTTAGTTGCTTGGTATGTTTCGGTGCTCCCAGATTGGCGGCATGAATATTGATGACTGTTATGTCTTCTTGTTGTACAGTCCCCTTCACCATTATGAAATGCCCATCTTTGTCTCTTGTCATCTTTTTCACCATGAAGTCTGTTTCATCTGATATCATTATGGCTACACTTGATTTTCTCTGGGTACCATTTGCTTGGAGTGTCAATTTTCACCTTTTCACTTTGAGTCTATGCTTGTCCTTGTAGCTGAGATGTGTCTCTTGGAGACAGTATATGGTTGGGTTTAGTTTTTTAATCCAATCTGCTACTCTGTTCCTTTTTATTGGTGAGTTCAGTCCATTTACATTTAGGCTGATTATTGATATGTGAGGATTTCCTGTCATTCTATCTTTAGTTTTCTGGTAAGGCTGTGTCTCCATTGTTTATTTGCCTTTTTGTTGTTGTCTATTATTTCTCTGTGGTGGTATTCTATGATGTTTCCCTCTGTTTCTTACAGTATATATTTCAGTTCTGGAATTTTTTTGAGTGGTTACTCTTAAGTTTAGGTAAAAGAAAGTTTGATATTTAGAGTATTCCATTGTCTCAGCACACTTACTTTCTCCATTCCCATATTCCGGTTCTGGCCTTTACTCTCCCCCTTTTTATGTTTTTGTTGCCACAAATTGTCCCTGTTGATGGTGGTCGAATAGCCTCCTTCAATATTTCTTGTAGTGCAGGTCGTGTATTAGAAAATTCCCTCAGCTTCTGTATGTCTGCATAGGTCTTTATTCCTCCTTCATAGCTAAAGGATATCTTTGCTGGATATGTTATTCTTGGCTCATAATTTCTCTCTTTCAATATTTTGAATATTTGGTTCCACTCCCTCCTGCCTTATAGAGTTTCTGCTGAAAAATCTGATGATAATATAATGGGCTTTCATTGTATGTTACTGTCTTCTTTTCCCTGGCTGCCTCGAGGATTTTTTCTTTGTCGTCGGTTTTAGACAGCTTCAATACAAGGTTCCTTGGAGAATGCCTGTTGGGATTGAGGTAATTAGGTGTTCTATTTGCTTCTTGGATTCAAGGATACAGTTTTGTCCCGAAGTTTGGGATGTTCTCATGAACAATTTGTTTGAATATATTCTCTGTTCCCTTCTGTCTTTCTTCTCCTTCTGGTATGCCCATTATTCTTATAGTGCTCTTTCTGATGGAGTCAAAAGTTCTTGTAGCGTTCTTTCATTTCTTTTAAGTTTCAAGTCTCTTTCTTCTTCCATTTGTGTAATTTCCAGTTCTCTATCTTTGATGTCACTGATTCTTTCCTCCAGCTGGTCAACTCTATTACCTAAGCTGCTTATTTCATTCTTAATTTCTTCTATTGAGTACTTAATCTCCAGAAATTCTATTTGGTTCTTTTTAAAAATTTCAATCTCTTTAGTAAAATGCTCATGTTGTTCTTTGTGTTTCTGAGTTCATTAAACTGCCTTTCTGTGTTCTCTTGTAGCTCGTTGAGTTTTTTCAGAACTGCAATCTTGAATTCTCTGTCATTTACGTCACATATTTCCGTATTTTTAAGTTCGTTTTGTGGAGACTTTTCACTTTCCTTCTGAGCTGTCTTGTTGCCTTGGTTATTCATGGCAATTACTGATTTAGGATTTCTCTTCCTAGACATCTACAGGAGTGGCTTCTGCAACAGGTTGATAGAAAGAGGTCTTTCTTTTTTTTTCCAGTACTTGTTGGTAGAATGTGGGTTTTTTTCTCTGACTGCAGCCTTTTTTTTCTCTCTCACACGGTCGTGCTATGTTTTCTCTGCATTATTGCAGCTTCTCACACAATGGGGGGATTCCCTGGGAGATGGGCTTCTCCTCTGTTTATAGTTCACCTGGGTCACAGGGCACAGTGTCCGTATGGATATTCGGATAGGTTTTGAAGTTCCAAAACTCTTCCTGCACCAGATTCAGAGCCCGTATGTTTCAGCAGTTCTGTTTACTCCTGCAGGGATCCACCCAGATAGGTGGGGTAGGGGGCGGGTGAGTTGTCGTAGGTGGCCCAGAGCAATGGTTGTGACCATCACCACAGACGGTCCTGCTTCTACAGCTCCCTTCCCTTTGCCAGAACTAGTAGGGCTGCGAATCTGTTTCTGGGGTCCGCAGTTCTCAGAACAGCAACTATTCCGTTCCTTTGATCTGACACCGCTACTTTTCCAATTCTAGCACTGGGCAGTTGGTGGCGGGGCAAGCTCTGGGAAAGTAGGGAGGGGGTGGCTAGTCCCAGTGCCTAAGGCTCCGTTCTCTGCTTGGCAGTGAAGGATTAAAACAACGTTTTCAGTCTTCTTCCCTGAGTCTTTTCTCCGTGGTCTCTGCCGTGAGCTTTTGGTTCAGCCGTGTTATATGCGGCCCCCTCAGCCCCGTGGGTCACAAGTGGAGCCCTGGCAGTCCGAGTTCTTCCCTCTCCCGCAGCTTCGGTAGTTCTGGGATGCAGCGAGCTTGGAGCATTGAGCATTGAGCCAGGTCTGCGTCGTGCGCCCGCGGGGCTTTGTCTCCGCACTTCTCCCTTCCCTCCTCCCCGGCTCACGCGATTCACCCCCCTTTATGTGAATTTAGAAGTGGGCCTCTTCGTCTTGCCTGTCTGGTATACAGGGAGTCCTTTGTTGCGTTATTATTGTTTGATTAGTTGTAAATTCCAGGGGAGCTTTACAGAGGCTCTCCTCACGCCGCCATTTTATGACATCAATCCAACTATAAGCTTTATGGATTCCATTTTCAAATTCAGAGATTTTTGTACAGCACACCAATGAGTTCTTACAGCACACACAACAATGACCACACCAGCCCCACATCTATTGAAATGTAGACAGTAAAACTAAAAGCTCAGTCTCTAAAGCAATTACCTCACACAAAATGATCTAAAATTCTAGTGTTTAATGCAGCTCAAACTGGTCTCACCGATGTCAAATAATCTCAGAAGTATTGAAAGAAAGGATGGTAGATGGAAAATAGTTTCCAGCCTCACCAATTTACCAATCTATCTGGCACAACTGTCCAGGAATCAGACCTACACGTTTAAGCATAGTTAGGAGACATAGTCTATTAAAAGATGCATTCTGAAACTGTATTGATACATAAAGGAAAGGGGGGGTTTTCTATCTATATCTACTCTCTAATAGGGTAGAGTTGTATGTGAGTCATTTCTATCTTTTTTTGTGAATTTTAGAAATGCACAGTGACATCACAGGTTATGTTATTATTAGAAGTGCCCCCTTCCCATTCATCAAATTCAAACCTTCCTACTTTCCATTTTATCACTGAACCTTAACTATGAACTCTGAGAGGGTCACATCCTTTTTTTTCCTTATGGGCAGTTTGCCCTACATTTTACTGCTAGCAACTCTCAAGCAGCATTCAGAGCCCTGAATTCCCTATAGTCCCTGCTTCTAACCTTGTCTCTGTACGTTGTCATTCTCAAAAACATATCCTCAGGTATTTATTTTGGTTTTTAAATTATCTTAAGAGCAAAATGGAATTTTTTGTACGATTGCATGAATTTTAACATATGTATGGATTGGTTGACCTTTACTACAATCACATAAGAATAGTTCCAACATACTAAAAATTTCCTTTTGCAAGTCACACCTTCCTCACTCCCACTAATAACCCCAGGTAACCACTGATATGTTCTCCATCACTATAGTTCCCTCTACCCCTTAGAGAATGTCTTAGAAATGAAATCATATGATATTTGGCCTTTTGATAATGGCTTATTTTACTTAGCAGAATGCCTTGGAAATTCATTCAAGTTATTGAATGTGTCAATAGTTTACTCCTTTTTTATTGCAGAGTAGTGTTCCATTATATATAAGCACCAAGGTTTGATTATGCATTCACCACTCAAAGAAATTTATTTTTTTTCTAGGTTTTGTTGTTTATGGATAGAAAGATTAGCAATATTTGTTGTATTCAGCATTTTGTATGAACAAGGACTTATTGGGATCTATGGTAAATGTATGTTAAAGTTTATAAAAAACTGCCATACTGTTTTCCAGAGTGGCTATAACATTTTGCATTTCCATCAGTAATGCATGAGAGATCCATTTGCTATGCATCTTTGCAACCATTGGTATTACCACTAAGTTCTATTTTAGCCATTCTAATAGATGTAGTGCTATCTCACTGTGGTACTGTGGTTTTCATTTGTACTTTCCTGATAGCTAATGATGATGAATATCTATTCCTATTCTGTTTGCCTATTGTAACTACTGCTTGAAGCTTTTTGATCATTTTTAATAGGGTAGTTTTCTTACTGTTGAGTTTTAGGAGTTATTTGCATATTCTGAATACAAGTCTTTTTCAGATATGTGATTTGCAAATATTTTCTCTCAGTCTGTGACTTGCCTTTCTTTCATTTTGTTCCATTGATTGATCTATGTGTCTATCCCTCATCATTGCCTTGATTACTGTAGCTTTTTATTGTCTTAAAATTAGGTATAATTCCACCAACTTTATTTTTTTTCTTCAACATTTTTATGGCTATTTTAATTCATTTGCCTTTTCCATGTAAATTTCACAATCAGCTTGTCTACAAAAATTATGCTGGGATTTTTGTATATGTGCTACCAAAGCGAGCACAGGCTGGGGTTTTTGAATAGAGTAAATTAAATAAAAATAGATCAATCTGAGGGGGCAAAAAGTCTTTACAGGAGCTTCCAATCCATAAACATAGTATCTCTGTTTAGGTTGCCCTTCAGTTCTTCCATACACATTTTGTAGTTTTCAGCATAGAGAGCTTGTATATGTTATGTTATATTTGCACATAAACAGTTCGTTTTTGGTACTGTTGTACATGGTATTGTTAAAACTTGGTTTCCATTGTCCGTGGATATTGTTTTTGTCTCTTTGTACAGATTTTTTAGTGGTTGTTCTAGATAACAATGTACTTAGCTTTTCACAATCAATTATGAATAAACATTTTAGATCCTTAAGTGGAATGTGGAAATCTTACCACTATATAAGACTCCTTATCTCTCTCACCTTTGTTTTGGTTGTGTTATGCATTATATCTCTATATATTAAACATCCACTTAGACAGTGTAATAAATTTTGTTTTAAATAACAAAATAGGGGAAGAATAATCTTACCATATCTAGTTGACTACTTTCATTTCCGTTGCCCTTCAATTTTTGGTGTGCCAGGTTTCTTTCTGTGCTTTCCTCCCTCCCTCCCCCTGCTCCCTCCCTTCCTTTCTTTTTCTTTTCTTTCTTCAATCTATAGGATTTCCTTAACATCTCTTTTAGAACAGATTTTCTGGCACTGGATTATCTTAGTTCTCCTTCATCTAAGAATAGATTTTACCTTCATTCTTGAAAGATACTCTTTTCACTTGATATAGAATTGTAAGTTAATAAGGTTTTTCCTCCAGATCTTTCAAAATGTTGTTCCACTTCATTGTGTTCTGAGGAGATATCTGCAGTATTTGAATTCTTGATCTCTGCAAGTCATGTGACATTTTTCTCTGGTTAAGATTTTTTTTTGTTTTTGGAAGGAAGTTAGTTTTCAGCAATTTGATTATGATGTATCTTGGTGTAGAATTCATTGTTTTTGTTTCCCCCCACTTTAGCATCCACTGGGTTTCTTCAAACTGTTTTTATCTTTTGCCAAATTTCCCTTAAGCAGACCTCCTTCCTCCACAAAGAAAACTGCCCTCCAAATCTGGTGATTGTCTTAACTGTTATTTGTAAAATATATTTACTACATGAGTGTATATCCTTAAACTATATATATAGACATATATGTATAGATACCATTATTAAGCTACTTTAATGTAACTGATACACAATTGTATCCAGTGACTTGCTTTTTACACTCAGCGTTTCAGAAGTTTTATCTGTGTACTGTCTGACACTTTACTTCATTCCATTATTGACCCTATCCCATTGTGTAAATATACCACAATTTATACATCTGTTTTTCTGTTGATGAAATTAGTATCTATTATTTGAATAATCTTGCACTGAACATTCTTGTACATATATAATTCCCGGTATTCATTGAAAAGAGATTCTCTAAGGGTTGTATGCCTAGATATAGGATTTCTCCTCTTCTGAGAAATTATCTTTTCAAATCTTTTGTCCATTTTCCTCCTCTGAGAAATTATCTTTTCAAATCTCTTGTCCATTTTCCTACTGGGTTGTTTTCCTTATGAATTTGAAAGACGTTTTTAGTCATACTAGACATTCGTTATTACATACACACATATGTACATATATACATACAGCAAATTTCTTCTGATCTGTGTTTTGCTTCTATTCTATTTTTATTTTTTTGATGTACAGAAGTTCTTAATTCAATGTAATATAATTTTACATTTTTTCCTTCATGGTTTGTATATTTTGTTAACTTTTATTTGAGGTCAATTTGTATGAGTTCTTTTTGAGATGGCAAAGGTATTAATATTTTGTCTTATTTATGTGGCAAATATTTCCACAGTTTTGTAGCTTTTCTTATTAAATTCTTCAGATGTAAACAAAAAGCAACAGAACCTAAATGTGCTTAGCATTCAACTTCAACGGTGGAGAGGTGGAGACGTTGGTTTTGTCTAGGCCCTTGATCTCTCCCTGCCCATATTGTTTTAAAGCACCTCCCACTCATAATGTAATTTCTTCCATCAATATGTCAACATGTATCTAAAAGATAAGGGTCAGTTTTTAAACCAGAACCACAATACCATTATCACATTGCACAAATTAATAATTCTTTAATGTAGTCAAATATTTAATCATTATTTAACTTCCCCATATCATGAATGTCACAAAAACATTTTGATGTTACTTTGAAGCTACATTGACGCACACTGCCATAGTTTCTTGTCTTTTCAGACTCTTTTACTTTATAGGTTCTCTTTCCATATATCCCTCTATCTCCCTCTCTTTTTTAAAATTACAGTTTATTTGTTGAAGAAACTGAGTTGCTTCTGTTGAATTCCTCACAGACTGGACTTTTGATGATTGCAGCACATAGATAAAACTTCTGAAACATAAAGCTGAGTGTAAAAAGCAAGTCACATAAGACTGGATACAATAGCATATCAGTTATATTGAAGTTTCTTAATAATGGTATATATATATATATATATGTCTGTGTATATATATGTATATATATGTATATATACGCACACACACACACATATTCCCCTATGTGGTATAGTTATATACGTTATTTCTTCTGTATTTCCTATGAAATATTAGTTAGATACACTTTTAGGTTCAATTTCCTTAGCAAAAGTGATTTATAAATGTTGGTGTGTGTCTTCATTAAGAGGCATGTAATATCTCATTTTTCTCTTTGTGATATTAGCAGCCTGCATTCAAGGCCTAGATCTATTCAATAATTAGGGACTGCAAAACTGGGATATTTTGATTCTATAATTCCTTCATAGATTAGCTGGAATACGTCTATAAAGAGAAACGTCCCCTCAACTACTACTTGGTTACATTGTCACATAGGATACTTAGGAATGACAGACAAATATTTAATATTTTGCCATCATTTACCAGTTTTTAATAGAATGAATTGGTTCAGTAGCATCTTCCAACAGTGAGCAATTAGTTTTGTTTTGTGTCATTATGGATTCACAGATTTAAATAAACTCGATGTGCTTCAAAACGGTGCCGTTCTTGTGTTTATTAATGCTGAAATTGTTACTGCTCTGGCCAGTTGGAGACACTTCAGGATAACTCTTTGAGTCCTTTATGACATAACGCTAGTGTTTTTTTATTGCTTCCTTGCTATCTGGGAAGACAGGAAGATTACCCAAGCTTATCTTGTACACCTTCAATTTCTTCAAACTCTATTGAATTTTATTGGCATTTTTGAAAAGATAAAGTGACTATCTCTCTAGATAGATAGATAGATAGATAGATAGATAGATAGATAGATAGATAGATATAGGTATAGATAGATATATGTAGATACAGCTATAGGTGGACCCTATTTCTGGACATTCTTTTCTGTTTTGTTGATCTATTTGTGTGTCCTTATGTAAATGCAATATTCTTTCAATTACTGTAGGTTTATAATAAGCTTGAAATTTCAAAGTTTGAGTTCTCCAACATTTGTTATGCTTCTAGGGTGACTTAGTTATTCTAGGGTCCTTACATAGCCTTCTGGGATTTTATTTGGGTTCACCTTTCATTTCTTGTTCTTGCTGGCTAGGACCTCTAGGATGGCAATGGACAAAATTGTGACTGTACATTCTAATCTCGTTCCAAAACTTAAGGGAAAGAGATCAATATAAATTAGAATATTGGCTCTAGACATTTGAAGATAGCTTTTATCAGAGAAAGGACATAACCTCATATCCCTAGTTCACGAACAGGCTTTATCATTAATGGGTGTTGAATTTTATCATATTTTTTTCCTACATCTTTGAGATAATCATCTAAATTTTCTCCTTTTTTCTCTTAATGTGGCGAATTAGTTTGACTTACTTTTGAATGTTAAACCAAGTCTGCATTCTTGGGATAAACTTCACTTGTTCATTATGAATTACCTTTATTATATATTATTAATTTCAGCTAATTTTATTTATACTTTTTATATGTTTGTTCATGGGGAATATTGACTGAGATTTTCTTTTCTGGTAATATCCTATAATGATTTTGATATCAGAATGATCCTGGTCTCAAAATATGATTTGGAAGAGGCATTCACTCCTCTTCAATTTTTTGGAAGAGTTTGTGTAGACTTAGTTTAATTTCTTCTTAGATATTTGGTATAATTCCAAAGTCAAGTCATTTGAGACTGGAGTTCTCTTTGAGGAAAAGTTTTTAATTATATATTTAATTTGTTTAATACATATTAGGTTTTCCATAGTATTTATTTATTCATGAATGAGATTAGGTAGTTTGTGTTGTTCTTGAAATTTGTCCCTGGCATTTATTTATATTTTTAAATTATTGCCCATTTTTCATAATATTCCTTTACTATCATTTTTAGTATTATTTATAAACTCTGTTGTATTGTTATCTCTAATTTTCCTGATGCTAAAAATTTGTGTCTTCTCTTTTTCTTGATCAATCTGGTTTGTCAGTTTTTGAACTTCTCAAAGAGTCAGCTATTTCATTTTCTCTCTTGTTTTTCTACTTCTTTTATTTTTCACTTTGATCTTTACCATTTCCCTTCTGCTTACTAAGTATGGACAATATGTGGAAGAATTGAAATGCCAATGCACTGCTGAATGGTATGTAAAATGGTAAAACCACTTTGGAAAACAGTTTGGCATTAAACACATATCTACCATATGATCTAGTCATTCCACTACTTAGTATTTACCCAATAAAAATGAAAAAAAATATGTTCACACAAACACTTGTGCATGAACATTCATAAAGGTTTAGTTCCAAGAGGCAAAAACCAGAAACAACCCAAATACAGGTGAGTGGATAAATAATTGGGAAATATCCATACCATGGGATACTTCTCAGAAATAAAAAGGAACAAATTATTAATACATGCAACATTATGTTGAGTAAAAGAAGCCAAGAGTTCATACTATATGATTCCATTCATATAAAATTCAAAAAAATTCAAGCTAAGCTTGTGTGAGAGGTAGAGAGCAGTGTTGTCAGGGGATGAGAGGAGAGGGATGGATGGATTACAAAGGTGGATGATAAAACTTTTGAGGGTGATAATGTTATTTTGATTGCAGTGATGGTTTCACAGTTGTAGACATTTTAAAACTATTCAATTTAAATGAGTGCAGTTTATTGTATTTCAGTTTTACTTCAATAAGTTGTTTGTTTAAAAAAACCACAGTGTTTCTATTTCATTTCTTTTTAGAACCTGCAGCAAATGCTATTCATCAATGTCTAAGTAGTTCAAAGAATGCCAAAAACTCAGCAGCTCCATCTGTTTTTCAGACAGATGCACAACATAATAGCACTGAAGAAAAGGTATAAAGTTGTCTCAAACTTTTGTATGGTGATTATTAATTTAGCTAGTTAACTTTCACTTCTATGAATTATCTCCTTCACTACTATCATAGTACTTTTTGGTTAGGGATATCGGGGTCTATTCATGAAACCTGATCCATTTCCCTGAAGTGTGGAGTTACCTCTGTGCTACACTCACTATGTAATTTAGCAGAAACCAGTCCAAGCAAATATTTAGCAATTATAATGATATTAATACCTAATATTTATTGAGCATCTACTGTTGGCCAAGCCCTGTGTTAAGCCAGAGGAAGGGAAAATGAGGAAACTAAGTCACATAGGATACCAAGATGAATAAGCCATAATCACTTGAGGATTCGTTGTCTAGTGGGCCACATAGACACAGTAAAATGTTATTACAATCAAAAGAGGGTCTGGGGTGATAAATTCTGAGTCGAGGCAATGCATTCATTAAGCATTAGATTGGATTGGAATGGGTTGGATTGTATTTCCCTGAGACAAATTGTATGACTCTAAATTTTTAAGACAACCATTGAATGGATTCTATGATTTAAACAAAATATGGAACAGGAGGAACAAATTTGTGCATTGCTACATATTGAACTCAATTTTGAAGTAGTTAAATTTGAGATCCCTGTGAAAGATAGCATACGATGTTAGTAAGATGTATTCTCCCTGAGACAATTTTCATGAGACAATGAGGGGATAAAGCGGGGGGGAAAATCTTTATTTGGGTTATAGAAAGCAAAATCTTTTTCAGAAGTTCTGTTACTCATGAATGCTTTTCTCTTTAATGTTGTACCATATAGAAATATGGAGTGATAAATAAAAAATCAAGTACTGGCAATGATAGAGGTAAGAAAATGAAAAATATAATTCTTTTGTTACTTAAGTACATAATTGAGGTTTCATTATATAGTTTTCCAAGGTATTTGTTCTACCTGATTATAAAAATGTTGGTTGTTTAGAAAATAAAGCATGGTATAAATTTGTTTATGCATATAGATGTTATAATTAGCCCATATATTTGAGTGATTGCTTGATGAGTATGGCTTTTGAAGTTTGCAAACTGTGGAAAAGTTAGGGTCCCTGCTGTGGCTATTTATAATGATAGGTAAAGTAAGTTACTGACATATTGTGGTGCAGTAGGTTATGGTACTGAGCCAGGAAGGTCCCTATGGGGTCCACTGCCATCAATTCCCCACAGACAATACATCCTATTTCCTACGTAGCCTGGAGCAGAAAGCACATTGACTAAGTTTTTATCTGCCTTGTTAGGGTTCCAGAAGTCACTAAAGATCCATGCACGTCCTACATATACACATAGAAAACAACAGACACCTCTATTCAGTGGTCATTGAAATTCAATATAAAATCAAATTCATCATCTTCTTGATTCTTCTATTTCCCCCAGGAACAAAACCTGAGTTATCTTTGACTCCTTCTTTCTTGTGTTCTGCATTCCAACGTAGCCATTTTCTGCCTAATCTACCTCCTTAACTGGTCTTACCCTCTCTGCTTTTCCATGCCCATAGCTTCTGCCCTGGTTTCCTCCATCCCCTACTATTTCAGTACCCTTCCTCCAGTTTTGTCCTCCTGTTTTTAATCTGCCATACATTTATTGGGAAAGCAATCTCCCTAAACATAGCTTTGGTTATTCCCCTATTCGAGTCATTAGTGGTTTTCCACTGCAGACTGAATGAAATGCAAACAGTTAATTCAGGCCATGGTCTGAGGTTAGTTAGCGGGATTAAGCTGCCATAATATTAAATGGATTAAGATCAGAGGTTAAGGATTTCAGTCTTGTCCTTGAGAGTAATAGTGAGCCACTGAAAACTTGTGAATATCAAAAAAGGTCATAGTATTCTTTCAGGTACTTCCTCAACTCAAATCCATTATTATGGTAATCCAGTGATTGTGGCCTCTCAGCAGAGAGAACACTGGGTCAATTCATTAATATTCACCCTCCTTACAGCAATATTATCTTCTCATATTTAAACGTATCTCTTCTTCCTGTAGGAGCTATGTACATCTCAGCTAAAGATTCAATTACATCGGCTCAAACTTCACCCACAAGAAATATTCCCAGATCTTCACAGTCTCATTTGGGTCCTACAAAGCATGAGGTATATAATATTGTTTTTCGCCCCAAATGCAAACAGAATAAATGAGGTACCATTTTATGGTACCTCATCATCATTGGTATAACAAATTTTCATTCATAAAGTGAACATACAGAATAGGTTTATTCCCTGAAATTAATCATGCCATAATAAAATTTTAATAGCCTTAGGATAGTCTTCCTAAATATAGGCTATCATGATAGTTCACAGTATGTACCTTCAGCCTTAAGAGGAAGTATCAAATTGGATTTCTTTGATTGGGCTTTGACTAGTACTGATGGATTATTCCGGGACAGTCATACTATCTCTTCCCATTGCCTTCTGACCTATGATCAGTTACCTGCGGTGAAAAGTTACCAGCAAAGAGTCAGGGTTCAGCTGCTGGATGTAGCAATTTTTTTTCTCTATGGCTTGCCAACTTATTATTATAGAAGTCAAAATCACATCTTCAATTTTATTAGTAGCACAGTGTTAATTGGTTCAACTGTGCTAAAGAGTTAACATGGTTTGAAAGAGATTTCAATAAACTGGAAATTTACTAAATTCTTTCCAAATGAATTCTACTTGATTAAGGTAGAAAGTGGCATCATTTTCTGTGATCTCTAACGCATAATACATGGCATTATATTATGCATAACTTCTAAAATGTAGTATGTTTACCATAATATGCTTTTTGTACTGGAGTTTTATTATAAATAAACATTTTACAGTTCAATGTTCTATGTCAGCATCTACATTAAGTGTGATGAGTCAGGAAAAGATTTCTTAACAACTTTGACATTTGAAGTTGTGATATTGTCCAATAGATTTCAAAGGATATGTCCTTTACTAAAAAAAAAGGAAAAAAATAAACTCCTTATAAAACAGTGCCTAAATTTTATTATTGACCTTTTTTGGGTAATGGGTATATTAAATCCACCACCCACATTGATCTCCAATGAGTATCATATG
Organism: Rhinolophus sinicus; assembly: GCF_057876585.1. Classification (NCBI taxonomy): domain Eukaryota; kingdom Metazoa; phylum Chordata; class Mammalia; order Chiroptera; family Rhinolophidae; genus Rhinolophus; species Rhinolophus sinicus. The sequence goes on along the minus strand of NC_142509.1, from coordinate 1,073,147 downwards.
TCCACAAGTATCTAATTTATTATGAGAAATGGCTTTTTATTATAAGTAATTACGCTGTTTTCAACATTTTCTATATAGGCTTCCTCTGTCATAAAATGTATTTGTGGTGGCTCATGTTTGTCTCTCAGACCTAAGAAGAAAAGAGAAGTTCTTGTCCTGGATTTACCTCTCTGAGCAGGTCAAGTTCTTGGACACGTCTAGAGAGCGACATCCTTATGTATTCAGGAAACCTGTTTTCTGCCTTCAGTCTCCGCCTAAACTTTTCTATGTTGTTAACTTTGTTAAAAAAAAACACACCTATGCTTTTGTTTTATTGAGTTGACTAACTTCCTTACTCATCAGTGCAGTTGTTTTGGAATACCAGTGAATACTATTAGGCAGAGAAGTGTTAACGTAGGAGGCATGACACTGCTGTCTTTAAAAGGGCCTGCTTGCAAGGTTGTCCTTTGGCCAGTGTTTGGGAACTTGGCTTTTCTAACATTCCCCAATGGGTATGGAGCTTTTCCTAACTGAATGGGTGGTACACTATACCTAGACACTGCAAACAATTTTTGCCGAAATCTGCTTTTCTCTTGGGAAGGCTGGAATCTGGCGATGCATTCAGGCTGTGTTCACGACCAGCCTTCAGTAAAAACCTTTGAGTGCTAAGTTCCTAATGGACTTCCCTGGGCAGACACATAGCACACCTGTTCCTGCATTTCTTATTGCTGCATGGCCTCTCACAGGAGAGAGAGAACATCAGGAAGACTATACATGGATGTTTCCAGACTTACCTGGGTCTGTTCTCTTTACTTATCCTACAGTGTATCCTTTTCTTGTAATAAATCTTAGATGTGAGTAAACGTATATTCTGAGTCCCATGAGTCTTAACCAACCGCCAAATGTGTAGGTGGTCTTATGGACCTCCTATGACACAACGATGAACATTTGAATTCTGTAAATGATAGATGTATTATAAAATCACAAAATGTATGTACTTCTTAAAAAGTGACAATTAAGGGAAGTTCTCAAAATCTGAAATTTCTGTATTTCAAATTTATGTATATGTATATATATTTTGTATATATATGTGTATATATATATATTTTTTTCAAACTCTCGATAAAAAGACCTTTAAAATGTTTGTTTTATTGTTTGGATTATACAGAAGGAGCTAAATGCTGTTTGGAGTGAAAGACAAAACAAAAGATCAGACTACATCTGTGAATCAGGTAAATATCAGCAACAGCTACTGAGTAAATTATGCAATATTTTAATTCATTCTTTCAACGAGCATTTATTGAACTGCTTCATGGCGGGTATGGTGCTAAATATTGAATTAAGAAAACCAATGGTTCTTATCCAGGGCTATTACAGTGAAGTGAGGAGACTGTCATGTCAATCACTACAACCCAATATTAATAAAGACAGTAGGTATGTAAACAAATCAGAGCAAGTACAGAGAAGACAGTGCCTAGGTCTGCCTAGGGTAGTCTGGCGAGCCTTTGTGAAAGAAACATACTAGAGACATCAAAAAATGAGGAGTTTTATGTTTTCATTTGAGAAAGTTGACACTTTTAATGTTAATTGTTCTCTTTCTTTGAACATTGAATGCCTTTCCATTTGTCTTAAGTATTGTTTCAGAATGTATATATGACAGATACAACATGTAGATAAATATATGTGACTCATACACTCTGGAATGCTGTATCATTAATACATTCAGATACCATATATGTGTGGATCTGTTTCTGATTTCTGTATCCTGTTCCAAAAGACCAGTTTGTCTGTCATAGCGCTAGTATCACACTCTTGATCCTTCATAAGATTTTGAGATCAACAAAGGAAATAAAACTCATACTCTCTGCCCCACCTGCCCACTCCTACCACTTTCTTGTTCTTTTCTGGTAGTGCCTTAGCTAATTATCACCTTACTTTCCTCCAAACAAATTTGAAATTGATCTCTCTCTCTCTCTCTCACACACACACACACACACACACACACACACACTGCTGAGGTGTTTGAAATTGCAATGAAACTATCAATCAATATATAGAGAATAGGTATCTTTAGAATACTGATTCTCCCCATTAATGTAAACCGTCTGTCACTCTATTTAATGGAAATTACACTTCTTTACCTTGTATTAAGTTTAGTAATTTTCTCCAGATAGCCCTTCTACATGTTTTGTTAGATTTATTCCTAGGTACTTAATACTTCTGTTGTTATTTAAAATGGTATATTATCTAACTGCTTGTTGCTTATAGAAATGTAATTGATTTCTGTGTCATGATTATGTGTCCAGCAACCTTTCCAAATTCTGTAATTAATTATTCTTCCTTATCTGTTGATTCTCTTGTTTTTTAATATAATTATATCATCTACAAATAATGAAAACTTTGTTAATTCCTTTGTAATTTTATAGTTTTAAATTATTTCTGGCACTCTTCCCATTCTTAGGGCCTTCATAGAGATGGCAAACAAAGTGATGAAAGTGGACTTTCTGTCTTCTTTCTGATTTTAGAAAACATATCTTAAAATTATTCACCATAAAATGATGTCTACTGTAACATCTTGGTATATAACAATGCCAGGTTAAGGAAATACCCTTCTGTTTGTAATCTACTAAGATTTTTTTTTAAATCATTGAATGTTCACTTTTTAAAAATGTATTCTATGTATCTGTTTACTCATTTTTTTGTTGTTAGAGCAATGATGCATTGCTTGATTAAATTATTTCTATTTATTATGTATTGTTTTCCTCATACACTTTTACATTAGGTTTTCTAGTAATTTTTTAGGATTTTATTATCTAGGTTCTTGACAGAAGTTGGGCTGCAATATTCCCTTCTCATAGTATCCTGGTCTGGTTTTCTTGTCAAGATGACAATAGCTTCATGAGTTGCACTGCCTCTTTTATTATTTTCTGGAAATTTCTAGAGTTGGAATGATATATTCCTTAAATGTTTGGTAGAAATCACTGGCAAAATATTTAAGCTGGTCCTAGCTCTCTTAATGAACAAAAAATTTTAAGCTACAAATTTAATTACTTTAGTGATTCAGAACTATTCACATTTTCTATTTATTTTCAAGTTTTTGTCAAGTTACACTTTTCTTGTAAATTTATTCAATTTTTCTAAATTTTCAAATTTATTGGCATAAAGTCATCATATATCCTATCCATACAGATCAGATGATTGCAAGGCAGTATGCCTAATGGGTAAGGACATATACTCTGACCCCAGACTAGCTAAGTTGAATCCATACTCCAACACTTAAAATTTATGTTTTGCCAATTTATTTAACTTTGTTCTTTAGTTTTCCAACTATAAAATGAGAATAATAATAGTACATAGTTCATAAGATTACTATAGCAATTTAATATGTTAATATTTGTAAAGTGCTTAGAACAATGTGTGACAATTGGTGATATGTAAGAGTTTTAAATGTCCTGCAACACTTGCTGTGCAACATTTTCATTCTTTTCTAAATCATATCTAAATTCCATCTTCTTATTTTGTATTCATGAACTAGTTTTTAAATTTTAAGCATTCTGGACTTCTAGTTTTATTTTTGTGATTGATTTCCAATTTAATTGCTTTATGGACTGAGAGCACGGTCTTTATACTCTCATAAAGAGAGCAATTTATGAAGAATTGCTTTATTGGCTTAGCACACATAATGATTTTTTTTTTACTGTTCTGTGTGGTTGAAAACAATAAATGTTGTCAATTGGGTGTTCAATGTTCTAAAAATTCCCATTCAATCAAGATGTTTAATTGTGCAGTTCGATTATTTTATATACTTAATTTTTTTTTACTCTTCATTATAAAAATTATTGGACATGATAAGATAGTTCTCAACTCCTCCATGTCGCTCTGTCCATTTTTGCTTTTAATTTGTTGATCTGGGTTATTAGACATATCCAAGGTTATCCTGGTGAATTGGATCTTATTACGTATTATACATTGTCCTTCATTGTAAATGATGTTTGTCTTAAATTTAAAACGTCTGATATCAATATAGCTATATCAGCTTTCAATCATAATGTCTTTATATGTTTAGATGTGTCTCCTGTAAACACTCTTCCCCTAGATTTTGCTTTAGTTTTATTCAGTCTTCCAATTTACTACTTTTAACTGAATTTTAGCCACTTATATTTATGTTAATTATAAATTGTTGGAAGATTTTTTACTGCCTTATTTGTACTTTCAGTTTGCCTTTCTTTTTAGTATTTTATTCTTTTCTTGCTTTTAGAGTATTAAATTTATTTTTTAATTCAGTTTTCCTTCTACTGGTTTGGAAATTGTGTACTATATATTTCTTTTGACAATTACACTTAAATTTTAACATAGATACTTAAAGTAAAAGTCAGAGTTAGAACAATTTATTCATTATATCATATTTAACCAATAATTTAGTTTTGAATTTTTACTAGCTAAATTACGTGTTCTATTTTTTATCCAAATTTTATTTATATTTACCCACGTGTTTTCCATTTTTTGTTTACCATTCCTTTTTGCATTTTATATGTTATAGAATAACTTTCATTCTTCCTGAATTACATCCATTCTTTAGAAATATCATTAATGAATACATTTTGGGAGTAAACTCTCAAATTTTATTTGATAAAAACTGTATTTTACCCATGTTCTGGGATATAATGATGGCTAGGTTTACAAGTTCTTGGGGACAGTTATTTTTTCTTAGCACTTTATTTTTTTTCTATCGAGAATACTTTTTATTATACAGGTGTCATATACACAACAATTATTTAGGGAACGTTTACAGGCACAGAGTTCAATTCTGAAATTCCATGTCACCCACACACACTGTACTGTGCACTGATCTTCGGGTTGAGCCCAATAGGAATGAGACACTAATTATTGCTTTGTGAACAGAGTTTCAATTAAAAAGAATATTTCGTGTCAAGAAGAGGTCCCAGGATCCTCTTAATTCTTCATACCCTGTGTCTCTGTCAGCCTTTATGCCACTTTAAAGTATGTCCTACCATGACTCTTCTTCCTCTATCCATGCTAAAACTAAGACATAGTTTATTTGTACTGCTACCTCTGTGGCATGCCTTTTTCTAGACCACTCTTTCTCAGAAGATGTAGCTCTTTGGGTTCCAGTATATTTTTAGGGGCTCTTAGTTTTAATTCCCCATTTTGTTTACCCTTGATATCCTGCTTTAACTCCTCTAATCTGCTATTAAGTTTGTAGTTATGGCCAATACTCATAGCACAGACATCAGCTTTAATACTGCTTACCACTCCAGATTTGTGTTCCCCCAAATTTTTTACTCACAAAGATTTCCCTTACCTTCTTGAAAGCTTAGCTATTTTTAAGAAGATGGTTGTAATGTTTTATACATAATTCTAGGCAATTTTTTTTAGAATATTCATTGCAGCTTATTATTAGAAACTGTAGAAGAGGTTTTTGTTTGTTTTTTATTGTGCTTTTAAAATAGTATTGTTTTCATGATTAATTTCTCAGGTCAGTGCACTCTGAATTCCCATTACTTCTTCTCCAAAACTGAACACACACAAAAACGTATCTACAGAAACAAACTCAGAAAGGTTCATAGGATTTAAGTAAGAATTTTTATACATATCATGTGTACCTATTTTTCACTCATTTATTGGAAGAAACAAGAGTAACCATTTAAACTTGACTTTGAATTGGCTCTAATTACCAATATTACTTTCTGTAACCAGGACATTTTTTCTGTCTAAAACTTGTATTTGTTGTATAGTTGCATAATTGACGTACACGAATCCAGTGTGCCTGTAGAGATGTTCTGCACAAGGACTCCCTGTGTCATCTGCATCCCGAGTAGTTACTAAAATCCAGGAATGGAGTCTTGCTAGACAATACTTAAGTGGGAAAAGACTGACAGACAAATCAATGAATAAATGGTGAGGAAACATACTGATTAAATTATGCATTCAACAAATAAACCATTTTAAATTATGCGTTCAACAAATAAATCACATTAAATAATATGTGTTTAGTGGTAAGTTTATATCATAGTCTGAGAGACAGAAGAGTGAACTCTTAATTACAATATAGCATTATGAGTTTTACAATAGAAACATACAGCATATGTAAGGAGAAATAGAGAAGGATATTTACTTACTTAGGCAAGTTGCAAGGAAAGCTTTTTAGAGGACTTAACACAAGCTGAATGAGACCTAAAACATCAGAAGTTAAAAGAAGGAACGAGGTGCTCCAGACAAAGGAAATGGCAAAAACAAGAGCCCAGAGGCATTGAAAACATGGTATATTTAGGAAATTATAAGTCATTCTGTGTGTCTGGATCACAGAACCCATCTGAAAGAATAGCCAGAGAAGACCCTGGATAGGTAGGTAAGAGCATCAGATTTGTATGCTATGTTTTATGCCTTGCTTAAGAATTAAGACTTCATGGTAGAGTCTCTGGAGACTTTTAACCAAGGCAGTGACAACAGAGAATGAAGACCTAGTATAGCATATTAATGACAATTTTACAAGTTGCTGGGGCAGGATACAAACTAATTATAATTTTCTTTTCCTGATAAATAGGACTTCAGGCTCCCGCCACAGCCCAGGGAATTTTCCCTTCTCATATTTTCTCAAATACGTAAGTATCTAAGGAAATTAATGTGTAATTATAAACTAAATATTTTAATAATTACATGAGCTCTATTCAACAGTAAATGATTATGTGGGCTCCTTCATTCTTGTAGTTCTATTTTTAATTAGTGAAAATTCTGTCTTTTGCAAACTCTCACCACTAGGTTTCAGCTGTAAGATAGACAAAGTAAATGTGTTCTTCCTTCTCTATTTCGTTATCCCACTGGGTTTCTATACTTCCCCTACATTCAGAATCGTTATGCCACTTTCAAGTATGTCCTACTGTGACCTCTCCTCTTCAGGTGTGTTTTCAGAATCTGAATTTGTTCCTTTGCCTTTCTCCACTTTGAAATTTATACCATTCCTTTGGCTTTTTGAGATTATTGGCTTCCTAAGGATGGTAAATTAGGTTACTGTAAGTATTGATAATCAGTTATTCCTCTCTTAAAGGGTATTTGCAGTATAATCCAAAATAATAATCTCTAATGGTAGAAATTACAAGTCTTTAGAAAAGAAATTTTTGGGGTCTGAGGGAATTTCATTCCTCAAACCTTGGTGGTCACCTATTCTGTTGGTATTTATGTATGGTTTTCTCAACTTTAAATAAGAGGGAGACTATTATTTTAGACCCAAAAACATACCTTTAAAAAAATCAATCCACAAAATAAGGTCCAAGACAGATTTTACAAAACCCAAATTTCTATGAAAATGGGTAAAGTTAAGTGGGATAAGGTGGTAAAAGGGTTGACATATTCAGACCAAGCTTCCCTGGAGGAAGGAGCTTGACTTTAGGACGATTGGATGTCAATTTGACTGACTGACTGAGTGTTCACAGAACACATAGCACTGTAATACATGCAGAAGGAAGGAAACTGACTAGTCTAGTTGAAAGCAACAGAACAAGGTGGGAGAATGGTGAGCATGAGTAAAAAATGACCATTTTTTAATTTAGTACATTTTTATTAACAAAAATATAAATACGTGCTTCTTTATATAAAAAAAGAGGGGCCTCATATTAAAGTCTTAATTCCTGCCTCTTCATTCTCCCCACCCAAGATTGCAGAGTCACTTGAATATTTCATAGCAAATACTTTGGATACTCTTTCATGAAAAAGCTTAGCTCAGCCAAAATGGAAAACTCCATGCATAATTTGGAGCTTCCCCATGACTCCCTCCCAAATTCATACGAATAAAATACTTTTAGCTGCACCCACCCAGCCTAACATCAGGACAGACTACAAACAAAACACAGCTAATACTTCCTAGTATGATTCTGTCCATCAGACACATGTCACATTCTTCTTCTAATTTAACTCCAGTTGTCATGAGACTTTACAGTGGAATCGTCACATCTGTTCTACCACCGACCTCCTGCTCCCCTGTTGCTTAATTCTAATTTTTTCTAATGTTAATGTAAAAGACATATACAGAAAGCTTTATCAAATAGACATGGAAATTCATGACCAAGAGAATGAAGATAAAGCAAATATGATACCAGTGGTAGTAAACTGAGTTGCAAAAATTAAGCATTGTACTTTGATAATCAGTAAGTTTGCATTATTGGGATGGAAGCTGTAAGCTAGGAGAAACAGAGTAAAGAAGACAATAAATCGGCTGCCCTGTAAGAAATGACTATGGTAAGAAATTCAAAGTTGATCTTGGATCAAAATGGCGGCGTGAGGTGAGCCTCTGTGGGTCTCCCCTGGAATTTACAACTAATCAAATAACACATGACTCCACAAAGGACACCCTGCACAGCAGACAGGCGAGATGGGGAGGCCCACTGCTGAATTCACCGAAAGGTGAGCAAATCGCGCCAGCAGTGGAGGAGGGAGGGGAGAAGTGTGGAGACGGAGCTCCACGGACACAGGACACAGACCTGACTCATTGCTCCGAGCTCGCTGCATCCCGGAACTACTGCAGCTGTGGGACAGGGAAGAACTGGGACTGCTAGGGCTCCACTTATGGCCCACAGGGCTGACAGGTCAGCATATAGCATGGCTGAGCCCAAGGCTCACAGCAGAGACCTCAGAGAGAGGACTGAGGGAGGAGGGCTGAAAACGGTGGTTTGAGCCCTCACTGCTGAGCAGAGAATGGAGACCTTAGGCACTGAAACTGGCCGCCCCCTTCCTATCCTCCCAGAGCTCGCCCCGCCCCCACCTGACTGATGCTGGAGGTGGAACAGTGGCAGTGTCAGATAAAAAAAAAAACAGAATATTTGCTGTTCTGAGAACTGTGGACCGCAGACACAGATTTGTAGCCCAACTAGTTCCCGCAAAGCGGAGGGAGCTGTGGAAGCAGGACTGGCTGTGGTGGTGGTCGCTGCCATTGCTCTGGGCTACCTCTCACAACTCACCCTCCCCTAGCCCCACCTATCTGGGTGGATCCCTGCAGGAGTAAACAGAACTGCTGAAACATATGGGCTCTGAATCTGGTGAAGGAAGAGCTTTAGAACTTCAAAAGCTCTCCGCATACCCACACGGACACTGCACCCTGTGACCCAGGCAAACTATTAACAGAGGAGAAGCCCATCTCCCAGGGAATCCCCCCATTGTATGAGAAGCTGGAATAATGCAGAGAAAACATAGCACTACCGTGTGAGAGAGAAAAGAAAGGTTGCAGTCAGAGAGAAAATAGAACATTCTACCGACAAATACCGGAAAACTAAACAAAGACCTCTTCCTATCAACCTGTTGTAGAAGCCACTCCTGTAGATGTCTAGGAGGAGAAATAGTAAATCAGTAATTGCCATGAATAACCAGGCAACAAGACAGCTCAGAAGAAAGTAAAAAGTCTCCACAAAAGGACCTTAAACATATGGAAATATGTGACTTAACACAGAGAATTCAAGATTGCAGTTCTGAAAAAACTCAACGAGATGCAGGAAAACACACAAAGTCAGTTTACTGAACTCAGAAACACAGAGAACAACATGACCGTTTTACGAAAGATATTGAAATTTTAAAAATGAACCAAATAGTGACGTCATAGGAATGGCGGCAGCGGGGCGCACTTTTTGAGTTCTCCGTCGGATCTTATCAGAAACGGGAAGCTTATAACCCATCAAAGGACTCTCTGCTCATCACGCAGAACAGCGAAGAGACTCGCGCAGGGATTTCTTGCAGGTGGGGAAAAATTGGGTGAGCAGGGGAAGAAGGAAGGGAGCGGAGCAGAGACACGCTGCACCTGCGGCGGCGGTGGGGACGCGGGTTGGAATCGCGGTCCACACCTGTGGCGGTAGAAATTCGGCCCCCACCCTTGGGTTGTGGAAATCTGCTCCGCACCTGTGCCTGTGAAATTCCAGCCCACACCCACGGCTACAGATACGCAGGATATCCCAGGACGGAGGAGAGCCCAGAAGCCAGGAGGTGGGCATTTTGCCCTGCGTCCCACAGCGGACCTCTCCCGCTGCAGGGGCAGCATATCCAGCATTAACTTCAGCTAATAACCTCAGTTGGTCCTTGGGCCGGACAAAGAACACAGACTCCGTGCCTGGGCACCTTCCCCTGCTCTTCCGACCCTACCCCCGCCTTTCTAGAGACTTGATCTAGCCCCTGCACTAAGGAGCAGCGGCAGATTACAGAGGCGCCTTGGAGCCCGGGCTCCGGGAAGACAGGCGGGCCCAGGGAGGAGGCTAGGAGCTGGGAATCTTCAGCCCCCAGCCACCACCTTTTCTGGCCTGCGGGAAGAGTGTTAAGACAGCGGGGCTGGGAAAGAGAAGACCCCTCCTTCCATCCCCAGCCCCCACCCTTTCTAGCCAGCCTAGAGCGGGGCAAACACATCCCCAGCTGCAGAGACGCAGGGGTTCCCAGGACAAAAGAGAGAACACAAAAGCCAGGTGGCGGACTCTACTTTGCGTCCCACAGCAGACCTCTCCCCCCCGCAGAGGGAGGATATCTAGCATTTGAGGCTATTAAACTCCATACCTGGGCCCCTCCCCCCGCTCTTCCAATCCTACCCCCACCCTTCCAGAGACTTGAACTGGCTCCTGATCTGAAGAGCAGTGTCAGATTACAGAGGAGCCTTGGGGTTTGGGCTATGGGAAGACTGGTCGCTGGCTCTGGCCCACGGAACAGGCTGAGAAGAGTGTGGTTTCCCCTAGACTAGGAGACAGAAGACTCATCCACCCCCAGATACCACCGTTTCTGGCCTGTGGGTGGGGTGTGACACAGCTGGGCTGGGAAAGTGAAGACCCCTCTTTCCATCCCCAGCCCCCACCCTTTCTGGCCTGCCTAGGGCGGGGCAATTACATCGGCGGAGGCACTCCCAGGGATCAGCAGTAAGTGGCAGATACAGCACTCAGCTTTCAGCAGCTGAGGAATTCCCTGCCGGCCACACACACACACAGGGAAGAGGTGCCCTAAGACTCAGGAGAGCTGGACACAGGGCTGGTGGTGCTATTCTCGGTGTGCATATGTGCCGGCAAGGGCAGAAACTGCACTGACTTTGTAAAACCTACTGTCCAGACCCCTCAGCCCCACGCATCTAAAGCTGCAGCCTCAGAGTCACTCTGGGCATCAGGTGACCGGCTCTACCTTCACAATACGCAGGGGATTACTTGGTGGGCTTAAGCCACAACTGGTGCTGTCTTTTTTTGTTGTTGTTGTTCTGTTTTGATTTGTCTTTATATTTTTGACATCTTTGCCTGTGTCGAGTGGGGACTCTGTGCTACAGCAGAGAACAACCTGGAGATTACTTGGTGGGCTTAAGCCACAACTGGCGCTGTTTTTTTTTGTTCTGTTTTGATTTGTCTTTATATTTCTGACATCTTTGCTTGTGTCGAGTGGGGGTTGTCGATTGTTTTTTTACATGTGAATGTATTTGACTTTTTCCTTGTTGTTATTGTTGTGCTTGGTGATTTGCTTTGTTCTGTAATTGCCCTACCAGTGCCCAGCTTAAGAGGCACAAGATTCAACATACCCAGCGGCCAACTCCAGAACAAGCCAGAGTACTACCAGGTTTGACCTACAAGTGACACACTCAGAGGGATTCTTTACAGGCACATAGAGGCCAAAGGGCAAACCACATCTAAGCGGTCAACCCTCACGCAGCAGAATACCCTGCATGGGCAAAGCCAAGTCTCACAACTAGTCAGCCTAGGAGTTAACTCCACCTACTCACAAGCAAAAAGCAATTAAGGATCTTCTTTAACAGGACAATATACACAACACAAGAGTCACTTTTAGAGCACACGCAGGGGAGAAGAACGAAGTAGTGCAAGTCAGATATAAAGGACATTTATTATATACTAATCCAGCAAGAACTAAGAACTCCAGGGCATCTACCTAATACATCGAAGCAAACACAGAGAGTCAGCCAGAATGAGGAAACAAAGAAACATATCCCAAATAAAAGAACAGAAGAAACCTTCAGAAATGGAACTAAATGAAACAGAGGTAACCAAACTGTCAGAGACAGAGTTCAGAATACTGATGATAAGAATGTTTAAGGAACTTAGAGAGGACATCAAGAAGGATGTAGAAATCATAACGAACAACCAGTTAGAACTAAAGAACACAGTTACCGAAATAAAGAACTCACTTGAAGGAATTAACAGCAGGTTAGATGAAGCAGAGGATCGAATCAGCGACTTAGAAGACAAGTTAGCAGAGATCACCCAAACAGAACAACAGAAAGAAAAAAGAATAAAAAACAATGAAGATGGTTTAAGAGACCTATGGGATAACATCAAGCGCAACAACATGCGCATCATAGGAATACCAGAAGGTGAAGAGAAGAAACAAGGGATTGAGAACATATTTGAAGTAATAATATCTGAAAATTTCCCTAACCTGATGAAGGAAACCAACATACAAGTCCAGGAAGTGCAGAGAGTTCCAACCAGGATAAATCCAAACAGGTCCACTCCAAGACACATTATAGTTAAAATGACAAAGATTAAAGACAAAGAGAGAATCCTAAAAGCAGCAAGAGAAAGACAGAGGGTTACATACAAGGGAACTCCCATAAGACTATCAAATGACTTTTCTGCAGAAACATTGAAGGCCAGGAGGGAGTGGCAGGAGATACTCAAAGTGATGGAAAACAAAGGCCTACAACCTAGGTTGCTTTATCCAGCAAGGCTATCATTTAAAATTGACGGGGAGATAAAGAGCTTCCCAGAAAAGAATAAGCTAAAGGAATTCATTACCACCAGGCCAGCATTGCAAGAAATACTAAAAGGACTTCTGTAAATAGAAGAAAGACGAAAACAATCTAACCACAAATTTAAAAATGGCAATAACTATGTACTTATCAATAATCACTTTAAATGTAAATGGTTTAAATGCTCCAATCAAGAGACATAGGGTGGCTGAATGGATAAGAAAGCAAGACCCTTGTATATGCTGTATACAAGAGACTCACCTCAGATCAAAAGACACACACAGGCTAAAAGTGAAGGGTTGGAGTAAGATATTCCATGCAAATGGAAATGAGAAAAAAGCTGGAGTTGCAATACTTATCTCTCACAAAATAGACTTTAAAATGAAGAAAATATTAAAAGACAAAGATGGACACTATATAATAATAAAGGGATCAATTCGACAAGAGGATATAACCCTAGTAAACATCTATGCACCCAACATAGGAGCACCTAAATATATAAAACAGATATTGACTGACATAAAGATGGAGATCAACAGTAACACTATCATAGTAGGGGACTTCAACACACCTCTGACAACAAGGGACAGGTCTTCCAGACAGAAAATCAATACGAAAACAACAGCCTTAAATGACACATTGGACCACTTGGATTTAACCGATATTTTCAGAGCATTCCACCCCAATGCTGCAGAATACACGTTCTTCTCAAGCGCACATGGAACATTCTCCAAGATAGACCATATGTTAGGCCACAAAGCAAGTCTGGATAAATTTAAGAAAATTGAAATCATACCAATTGTCTTCTCTGACCACAGTGCTATGAAATTAGAAATGAACTACAGGAAAAAAACTGGAAGACACACAAATTCATGGAGGCTGAATAATATGTTACTAAATAATGAATGGGTCAAACAGGAGATCAAGGAAGAAATCAAAAGATATCTCGAGACAAACGAAAATGAAAATACAACGACCCAAAATCTATGGGATGCCGCAAAAGCAGTCCTAAGAGGGAAGTTCATAGCACTGCAGGCCTACCTAAAGAAACAAGAAACATCACTAATCAACAGTTTATCTTCACACTTAAGGGATCTGGAAAAAGAACAACAAAATAAGCCCAAAGGGAGTACAAGGAAGGAGATAATAAAGATCAGAGCGGAAATAAATGAAATAGAAACCAGAAAAACAATACAAAAGATCAATGAATCCAAGAGTTGGTTCTTAGAAAAGATAAACAAAATTGACAAACCTGTAGCCAGACTCATTAAAAAAAAGAGAGAGAGGACCCAAATTAATAAAATCAGTAATGAAAGAGGAGAAGTGACAACAGACACCGCAGAGATACAAAAAATCCTAAGAAATTACTATGAGCAACTGTATGCCAACAAATTTGACAACCTGGAAGAAATGGACAATTTCCTAGATGCATACAACCTCCCAAGGCTAACTCAAGAGGAGACAGAAAACCTGAATAGACTGATTACCACCAAGGAAATTGAATCAGTAATCAACAATCTCCCAACAAACAAAAGCCCTGGACCAGATGGCTTTACAGGTGAATTTTACAGAACGTTCAAAAAAGAATTGTCACCTATTCTCCTCAAACTCTTCCAAAAAATCCAGAGGGAGGGAAGACTCCCAAACACTTTTTACGAAGCCACTATCACCCTGATCCCAAAACCAGACAAAGACACCACAAAAAAAGAAAACTACAGGCCGATATCGCTAATGAACATAGATGCAAAAATCCTCAACAAAATACTAGCAAACAGAATTCAGCAATATATTAAAAAGATTATACACCATGATCAAGTGGGATTCATCCCTGGTATGCAAGGGTGGTTCAACATCCGCAAATCAATTAATGTGATACACCACATTAACAAAATGAAAAATAAAAATCATATGATCATATCAATTGACGCAGAAAAAGCATTTGATAAAATTCAGCAGCCATTCATGATAAAAACCCTTAAGAAAGTGGGAATAGAGGGATCATATCTCAACATAATAAAGGCCATATATGATAGACCCACAGCTAACATCATACTCAATGGGGAAAAACTAAAACCATTTCCCTTAAAATCAGGAACAAGGCAAGGCTGCCCACTTTCTCCACTTCTATTCAACATAGTGCTGGAAGTTCTAGCCACAGCAATCAGACAAGAAAAAGAAATAAAAGGCATCCAAATCGGTAAGTAGGAAGTAAAACTGTCATTATATGCAGATGATATGATACTATATTTAGAGAACCCTAAAGACTCCACCAAGAAACTATTAGAGCTGATAGATGAATTTAGTAAAGTAGCAGGATACAAAATTAATATTCAGAAATCAGTTGCATTTGTATATACCAGTAATAAAACATCAGAAGGAGAAATTAAAAAAGGAATTCCATTTACAATTGCTCCAAAGACTATAAAATACCTGGGAATAAATTTAACCAAAGAAGTAAAAGATCTGTACTCAGAAAATTATAAGACACTGAAGAAAGAAATGAAAGAAGATACAAATAGATGGAAACACATACCATGTTCATGGATAGGAAGAATTAATATAGTTAAAATGTCCATACTGCCTAAGGCAATATATATATTCAACGCAATTCCTATCAAACTACCAACGACATTTTTCACAGAAATAGAACATATAATCCTAAAATTTATATGGGATAACAAAAGACCCCGGATATCTTCAACAATCTTGAGAAATAAGAACAAAGTGGGAGGTATAACAATACCTGACTTCAAATTATACTACAAGGCTACAGTAATCAAAACAGCATGGTACTTTTCTTCATATGTCTGTTTGCCATCTGTGTGTCCTTTTTAGAAAAATGTCTCTTCATGTCCTCTGCCCATTTTTTAATTGGGTTGTTTGTTTTTTTGGAGTTGAGTTGAGTGAGTTTTTTATAAATTTGTGATATTAACCCCTTATCAGATATATCATTGGCAAATATCTTTTCCCAATCAGTAGGATCCCTTTTTGTTTTATTGATGGTTTCCTATACAATGGAGTATTACGCAGCCATAAAGAAGAAAGAAATCTTACCATTTGCAACAACATGGATGGACCTAGAGAACATTATGTTAAGTGAAATAAGTCAGAAAGAGAAAGACAAATACCATATGATCTCACTTATATGCGGAATCTAAAGAAAAGAATAAGTGAATGAACTAATCAGAAACAGTTTTGGAAACATGGAGGAAAAACAGAGGGTTGCTAGAGGGGCGGGGGGGGTGGGGATAAGGGGAAGGTGAGAGGTTTTGGGAACGTACAGAGGGATAGTGGATGGGGGGAGGGGGGTTCACACAGTGTGAGGGATATAAATGATAAACGTCTAAGTTTTGCTTTGTCTTGTGCACCTGAAACTAATTAAAAAAATAAATTAAAACAAAACAAACAAACAAAAAAAACAGCATGGTACTGGCATAAAAACAGACCCATAGATCAATGGAACAGAATAGAGAGTCCAGAAATAAATCCATGCCTATATGGCCATTTAATCTATGACAGTGGAAGCAAGAATGTACGGTGGGGTAAAGACAGTCTATTCAATAAATGGTGCTGGGAAACTTGGACAGACACATGCAAAAAGATGAAGCTGGATCACCTCCTTACACCACATACAAAAATAAATTCAAAATGGCTTAAAGATTTAAATGTAAGATCTGAAACCATAAAATTCCTAGAAGAAAATATAGGAAGAAACTTCATAGACATTACCCGGAGTAAAATTTTTACTGATATATCCCCTCGCGTGAGGGAAGTAAGAGGAAAAATAAACATGTGGGATTACATCAAACTAAAAAGCTTTTTCACAGCAAAGGAAACCATCAACAAAACAAAAAGGGATCCTACTGATTGGGAAAAGATATTTGCCAATGATATATCTGATGGGTTAATATCACAAATTTATAAAAAACTCACTCAACTCAACTCCAAAAAAACAAACAACCCAATTAAAAAATGGGCAGAGGACATGAAGAGACATTTTTCTAAAAAGGACACACAGATGGCAAACAGACATATGAAGAAATGTTCAACCTCACTAACCATTAGAGAAATGCAAATAAAAACCACAATGAGATACCACCTCACTCCAGTCAGGATGGCTATCATCAATAAATCAACAAACAACAAGTGCTGGCGTGGATGCAGAGAAAAGGGAACGCTGGTGCACTGTTGGTGGGAATGCAGATTGGTGCAGCCACTATGGAAAACAGTTTGGAGATATCTCAAAAATCTGAAAATGGAACTACCTTATGATCCAGCAATCCCACTCCTAGGTATCTATCCGGAGAAATCCAAAACCCCAATTCAAAAATCTTTATGCACTCCTATGTTTATTGCAGCACTATATACAATAGCCAAGACCTGGAAACAACCGAAATGCCCATCAGTAGATGACTGGATTAAGAAACTGTGGTACATTTATACAATGGAGTATTACGCAGCCATAAAGAAGAAAGAAATCTTACCATTTGCAACAACATGGATGGACCTAGAGAACATTATGTTAAGTGAAATAAGTCAGAAAGAGAAAGACAAATACCATATGATCTCACTTATATGCGGAATCTAAAGAAAAGAATAAGTGAATGAACTAATCAGAAACAGTTTTGGAAACATGGAGGAAAAACAGAGGGTTGCTAGAGGGGCGGGGGGGTGGGGATAAGGGGAAGGTGAGAGGTTTTGGGAACACACAGAGGGATAGTGGATGGGGGGAGGGGGGTTCACACAGTGTGAGGGATATAAATGATAAACGTCTAAGTTTTGCTTTGTCTTGTGCACCTGAAACTAATTAAAAAATAAATAAATAAATAAAAATTAAAAAAAAAAAGACTTTTGTGGAGATTTTTCATCGTGCACAACATGAAAATGTACATTATTGTGCTTTTCTTGAGTTTTCTTCTTTTTTGTAATTAAATGTATTGGGGTGACAATGGTTAGTAAAATTACATAGGTCTCAAATGTACAATTCTATAGTGCATTGTCCATATATCAAGCACACTGTGTGCTCACCACCCAGAGTCAGTTCTCCTTCCATCACCATATATTGACAGTTTTCTTCTAAATAAAGTTTTTTCAAGTCCAAAAAAAAAAAAAGAACCAAATAGAATTTCTGGAGATTAAGAACTCAATAGAAGAAATTAAGAATGAAATGAGCAGCTTAGGTAATAGAGTTGACCAGATGGAGGAAAGAATCAGTGACATCGAAGATAGAAACCTGGAAATTACACAGATGGAAGAAGTAAGAGACTTGAGACTGAAAGAAATGAAAGAACTCTACAAGAACTTTCTGACGCCATCAGAAAGAACAATATAAGAATAATGGGCATACCAGAAGGAGAAGAAAGACAGAAGGGAACAGAGAATATATTCAAACAAATTGTTCATGAGAACATCCCAAACTTCAGGACAGAACTGTATCCTTGAATCCAAGAAGCAAATAGAACACCTAATTACCTCAATCCCAACAGGCCTTCTCCAAGGCACCTTGTATTGAAGTTGTCTAAAATCAACGACAAAGAAAGAATCCTCAAGGCAGCCAGGGAAAGGAGACGGTAACCTACAAAGCAAAGCCCATTGGATTATCATCAGATTTTTCAGGAGAAACTCTACAAGCCAGGAGGGTGTGGAACCAAATATTCAAACTATTGAAAGAGAGAAATTATGAGCCAAGAATAATATATCCAGCAAAGATATCCTTTAGATATGAAGGAGGAATAAAGACCTTTCCAGACTTACAGAAGCTGAGGGAATTTTCTAATACACGACCTGCAGTACAAGAAATACTAAAGGAGGCTATTTGACCACCACCAACAGGGACAATTTGTGGCAACCAAAACATAAAAACGGGGAGAGTAAAGGCATGAACCGAATATGGAATGGAGAAAGTAAGCGTGATGAAGAAAATGGAATACTCTAAATATCAAACTTTCTTTTACATAAATTTAAGGGTAAGCACTCAAAAAAAATCCAGAACTGAAATATATATTGTAATAAAAGAAGAAACAGAGGGAAACGTCATAGAATACCACCAAACAGAAATAAAAGACAACCACAAAAAGACAAAGAAACAATGGAGACACAGCCTTACCAGAACACTAAAGATAGAATGACAGGAAATCCTCACATATCAATAATCACCCTAAATGTAAATGGACTGAACTCACCAATAAAAAGGCACAGAGTAGCAGATTGGATCAAAAAACTAAACCCAACCATATACTGTCTCCAAGAGACACATCTCAGCTACAAGGACAAGCATAGACTCAAAGTGAAAGGGTGGAAATTGACACTCCAAGCAAATGGTACCCAGAGAAAATCAGGTGTAGCCATAATGGTATCAGATGAAACAGACTTCAGGGTGAAAAAGATAACAAGAGACAAAGATGGGCATTTCATAATGGTGAAGGGGACTATACAACAAGAAGACATAACAGTCATCAATATTCATGCCCCCAATCAGGGAGCACCAAAGCATACCAAGCAACTACTAACAGAACTAAAGGGAGAAATTGACCAAAACACAATTATACTAGGGGACTTAAATACATCATTGACCGCTATGCATAGATCATCCAAACAGAAAATAAATAACAAAATAGCAGCCCTAAATGACACATTAGATGAAATAAATATAATGACATATATAGAGCACTTCATCCTAAAACATCAGACTATACATTCTTTTCTAGTGTACATGGAACATACTCAATGATAGACTATATATTGGGACACAAAATTAGCCTCAGTAAATTTAAGAAGATTTAAATCATACCAAGCATATTCTCTGATCACAAGGCTTTGAAATTGAATATCAACTGCAAAAAGAAAGCAGGAAAAAACACAAACATATGGAGATTAAACAACATACTTTTAAAGAACGACTGGG
This sequence comes from Rhinolophus sinicus, assembly GCF_057876585.1. Classification (NCBI taxonomy): domain Eukaryota; kingdom Metazoa; phylum Chordata; class Mammalia; order Chiroptera; family Rhinolophidae; genus Rhinolophus; species Rhinolophus sinicus. Next base: position 1,053,543 of record NC_142509.1, on the reverse strand, counting down.
TCAAAGAAGAAATTAGAAGCGAGATCAAAAGATACATAGAAACAAATGACAATGAAAATACATCCTACCAAAAGTTTTGGGATGCAGCAAAAGCAGTTTTAAGAGGGAAATTTATCTCATTCACGCCTATCTCAAGAAACAAAAAAAATCCCAAATAAATAACCTCATGTTACACCTTAAAGAACTAGAAAAAGAAGAACAAGTGAAACCCAAGATCAGCAGAAGAAAGGAAATAACAAAAATCAGAGCAGAACTAAATGAAATAGAGAACAAAAAGATAATAGAAAAAATTAATGTGATAAAGAGCTGGTTCTTTGAAAAGATTAACAAAATTGACAAACTCTTGGCTAGACTAACATAAAAGAGAGAAGACACTAATTAACAAAATCAGAAATGAAAAAGGGGAAGTTGTCACAGACACCACAGTAATACAAAGGTTCATCCAAGAATACTATGAAGGACTATATGCCAGCAAATTCAATACCCTGGAAGAAATGGACAAGTTCTTAGAAACATATAGCATTCCTAGGCTGAACCATGAATAACTGGAAAATCTAAACAGACCGATCACCAGTAACAAAATTGAATCAGTCATCCAAAACCTTCCCAAAAGCAAAAGTCCGGTACCAGATGGCTTCACTAGTGAATTCTACCAAACCTTCAGAGGATCTAATACCAATCCTGCTCAAACTCTTCCAAAAAATTGAAGAAGACACAGTACTCCCTAACTCATTTTATGAGGCCAACATTACCCTGATACCAAACCCTGGTAGGACAACGCAAAGAAAGAAAACTAAAGACCAATAACTCTGATGAATAGAGATGCAAAAATCCTCAACAAAATTCTAGCAAATCGAATACAACAATGCATTAAAAAGATTATTCATCACGACCAAGTGGGGTTCATCCCCGGGGCACAAGGATGTTTCAACATACGCAAATCCATCAATGTGATACATCACATAAACAGAATAAAGGACAAAAATCATATGCTTATATCAATTGATGCAGAAAAAGCATTTGACAAGATACAACATCCATTTATGATTAAAACACTTAATAAAATAGGTTTAGAAGGAAAATACCTGAACATTATAAAGGCCATATATGACAAGCCCTTAGCTAATCTCATAATTAATGGAGAAAAACTGAAGCCCTTTGCTCTACGTTCAGGAACACGACAGGGCTGTCCCCTACAACCTCTGCTTTTCAACATAGTGTTGGAAGTCCTTGCCAGAGCAATCAGGCAAGAGAAAGAAATAAAAGGCATCCAAATTGGGAATGAAGAAGTTAAATGATCACTCTTTGCAGATGACATGATGCTATATATAGAAAACCCTAAATACTCCACCAAAAAGCTATTAGAAACAATCAACGGATACAGTAAAGTTGCTGGCTACAAAATCAAAGAACAAAAGTCCACTGCATTCCTATATACTAACAATGAAATCTCAGAAAAAGAAATACAAAAACAATTCCTTTTGCAATTGCAGCTAAAGAATAAAATACCTAGGAATAAATTTAACCAAGGATGTGAAGGACCTATATGCTGAAAACTATAAGACATGTTTGAAAGAAATGAAGAAGACACAAAGAAATGGAAAGACATTCCGTGCTCATGGATTGGAAGAATCAACATAGTTAAAATGGCCATATTACCCAAAGCAATGTACAGATTTAATGCAATCCCCATCAAAATCCCAATGGCATTTTTTAAAGAAATAGAACAAAATATCAGCAGAGTTGTTTGGAACCACAAAAGACCCCGAATAGCCAAAGCAATCTTAAGAAAAAAGAACAATATTGGAGGTATCACACTCCCTGACTTTAGCTTGTACTACAGGGCTACAATAATCAAAACAGCATGGTATTGGCAGAAAAACAGACACATAGACCAATTGAATAGAATTGAGAACCCAGAAATAAAACCACACAAATATGGACAGATAATTTTTGACAAAGATGCTAAAAACATACAATGGGGGAAAGACAGCCTCTTCAGTAAATGGTGCTGGGAGAATTGGATAGCCACGTGCAAAAGAATGAAACTGGACTGCTATCTGTCACATGTACCAAAATTAATTCAAAATGGATCAAAGACTTAAGCATAAGACCTGACACAATAAACTGCATAGAAGAAAACAATGGTACTAAATTTATGGACCTTGGGTTCAAAGAGCATTTTATTAATTTGACTCCAAAGGCAATGGAAGTGAAAGCTGAAATAAACGAATGGGACTATATGAAACTTAAAAGCTTCTGCACAGCAAAAGAAACCACCGACACAATAAAGAGGCAATCAACTGAATGGGAGAAGATTTTTGCAAACAATGTCTCCGATAAGGTTCTAATATCCAAAATATACAAGGAACTCATGAAACTCAACAACAAAAAAACAAACAACCCAATTGAAAAATGGGCAGACGACCTGAAGAGACATTTCTCCAAAGAGGACATACAAATGGCAAATAGACATATGAAAAAATGCTCAACATCACTAATCATCAGAGAAATGCAAATAAAAACCATAATGAGATATCACCTCACCCCAGTCAGAATGGCTATCATCAACAAGACAAATAGTAACAAGTGTTGGAGAGGCTGTGGAGAAAAAGGAACCCTCATACACTGTTGGTGGGAATGCAGACTGGTGCAGCCGTTATGGAAGGCATTGTGGAGGTTCCTCAAAAAATTACGAATTGAATTACCATATGACCCAGCAGTCCCTCTCCTGGGTATCTACCCAAAAAATCTGAAAACATTTATACATAAAGACATGTGTGCTCCAATGTTCATTACAGCTTTGTTTACGGTGGCGAAGACATGGAAACAACCAAAATGTCCTTCGATATATGAATGGATAAAGAAGTTGTGATATATATACACAATGGAATATATTCAGCAGTAAGAAAAGATGACATAGGAACATTTGTGACAACATGGAAGGATCTTGAGAGTATAATGCTAAGTGAAATAAGTCAGACAGAAAAAGCAGAGAATCATATGATTTCACTGATATTTGGTGTATAAACTTAAAACAACAAAAGAACAAGACAAACAAGTGAGAAACAAAAACTCATAGACACAGACAATAGTTTAGTTGTTACCAGAGGGTAAGGTGGGTGGGTAGTGGGAGATGAGGGTAAAGGGGTCAAATGTATGGTGATGGAAGGAGAACTGACTCTGGGTGGTGAACACACAATGTGATTTATAGATGATGTAATACAGAATTGTACAAGTGAAAACTATGTAAGTTTACGAACAATTGTCACCCCAATAAATTTAAAAAAATAGAAATTCAAAATTTATTTACTGGGTGACTAATAAATTGTCATTTACTGACATGGTTTGGAGATGGATGTTATGGTCCAGTTAGCATATATGATGGGTAACTGTGGCAGCAATATATAAAAAAATTTCAAAGGCAAGAAACTAGGAACCAGTTTTAGAAATCTAGTAGTCACCTGCAGAAGACATTATGTTCAACTAAAGAATAATCCTGGTCCAAAACACTTTAAATGGGAATTTATTTATCAAACATGTAATGAGAACCTACTATCGTAGCTTGTAGATATTAGGCAGCCACCCCAATATACTGATATGCTCCTGGGATGGTGAGGTGTTGTTTTTCAAGGACACCGTGTTGCTGGAGAAAGGGTTTGGAAATACTGAAAGTCCAAAACAACACAAAACTCACTGCTCATACCTAGATCAGCCATTTTTCTTGAATAAATGCTTTTCTGGAATGCTGAAGGCCTGTAGTTAATTTTCAGAGTTCTGAAACTATAAAAAATTATTATGAAAACATTTGCTATAAAATTATGAAAAACAATTTTTTTTCCAGTTTACCCATTACTTTTATGGAGGAGTAAATTTTTCAGAACTCCTTACTCTGTCATTTCTACTGACATTCTTTATCTGTTTATTACAGTTGTTTTTTAGTGGTCTTCATTGAAGCTTTCTCAGTCATTTGGTTAATTTTATTCTTATGTCTTTGCTCTTTGTTTGGATCTATAGGCATGTCTTTGGGGCAGAAAGCCTGTTGGGGACAGGTTTCCATCAATACAGTGGACTGACTCCTTGAGTTCAATTTGGGGCCTACAGTATAATGTGAAGAAAATAGAAAAATGAATATGGGAGATAGTTTGCAGGATCTGAAAGAAGAAAACTATGCTTGGGTTAACCTAAGAAACCATATACTGAAAAAAATAAATGAGTCAAAGATCGTGAACATGTCACCGACATCAGTTGTCATGCTCCAGGTTCCATATTGCGAAAAGATACTAATCTAATTACGGACTGTTGCTATCAAGCCCAATTTCTGAGCTGAAACCAGTGAGGTTTTCTTTTTCTGCCAAGATGAAGGATATAATTCTCAGCCTTGACATTTGTCATAATTTTAGGGTTTGGGAAAATCAAATTTCATAATGTAAAGTACAGGCCTAAAACAATGAAAGAGTCAATTTTCTTTTAAGAACACAGGAAGAAGATAAACAAAGTGCTTATGTGGAAATATATGAAAAGTAATTATCATATGTCTGAAACATGTGAAAATAAACCAGAACTACAGTCTTAGATCATATCTCACTATTTGTTTTGTTATCTATAATTTTCATTCTTGAATTTTTCTTTTATTTGTTACAATTCAGAAAACTATGTTTTTATATTATTAGTTGTGATGATAATTCTAAATAGAACACATGATAGAATAGGGCTACATATCAATTGAAATTGAATATGGCTAGAAACCTATGTTTTTAACCATAGTTATTGAATAATCCTCCACATATTCCCTTCCTACTTTTTGATGAGAATGTGGGTGGGTCTATGGAATTTGAAGTAAGTGAAGGATTATCAGAAATCTCCAGTCAGATGCCTTGCTACCTCATGTCTTTTGGAAGACAGAAAAGACTAGCCCACACTCTCCTCCAATTCTGTCTTTCCTCAGAGACCCACAAAGCAGGCATAAATAAGGTTGGTCAATAGAATTTTCAGATAGATAAATATTTTATGCATTAGCTACAATTCTCCTCCTTTGAGTATAAAGTATGTGGGTCAGTACAGAAGGAGGAAGAGAAATGGGCGGTGTCGGCGGGATTGAACAAAAATAAAGTCAATTCTTCCTTTTGAATTTCTGTAGAAAAACTCTCAACTATATAGAGAAAAGATAGTCAAAGATCAGAAATTTTGGAAAAATTACATAAATTCTTGATCCTAAATAATAACTAAATAATCAACCTTTCTTGACTTTACAGACAACAGAATCTTCTACAAAATTGCTTGCAAAAAAAAGTATGTATCATAAAAACCAGCACAAAGCAGCATATTAAAGATGCTTTCTAATGTGTAATAATAGAAAAAAAAATCTCTGAAACAAATAATGAGTAATCATCTATTTATATTAGTCAGTCCCTCTCTCTTTGCTCCCCGCCTTTTTTTTTTTTTTCTTTTTTAATGTTTAACTTCATTCTTAGATTTCTCAGTGGTCTAAAGTTCTAATCAAAAGATAATGTTGGCCTGTCAGGAAGGGGTCTTATGGGGACAGAAGGAGGAGGAGGTATTCGGGGCCTCGCCATCATAAGAACAGCATGAGATTACCACAAACCCTTTGTGTCACGGGAAGCCATTAAGTGATACAGCTTTGCAGACTTGGTTGGTGAGCTGAAATGCCTAGGGCTGTCCCTAGCCATTTTCATAGGAAGGGACCTGGTCACCCAAAAAGGTCACATAAAAAGGTACCTGGTCACCTATGAGCTGAGACTTGGAACAGATAGATAAGAGGGCATAGTTGTAAGTCCCAAATTTGGATGTAGTCAGACCAGCCAGGAAAGAGAAAGGGATTGGAGGACAACACATATTCTGACGTACTTTTTCACGTGGACATCTGCTCAATTCATAGAATATGTAGCAAATACAAAAGCTTTGATTCAAGAGAGTATTTCCCAGTTTAATTTTATAATGGAAAGCAAGTGAAAACTAGGTTCTATATACCATATTTCACTATGTAGAAAACTTTAGGAATATCTTTTTCACATATCAAGATTGGAAACAGTTTCTTGCACCTAGCCAGAGAATAACAATGTAGGTCTGTCACTTATTATCTGAGTATAAGAAAAGTAATATATATTGAAGGTCTTAGTTTATATATGTTATAGTAGATTAGAACAAGTGTCGTCTCTGTTAAAACTTAGGTTTTATTTTTAAAATATTTGATTAAGCATGTGATTATATAAGACAAGTATTATACATACGTAATATGTTGTGCAATTGTGCAATAAGTGAGACAGTATCTTTAGGAGATTTGGCGATTAGAGCACAATAAAACAACTTTTCCTGGGGTGCCCCCAAACACTCTCAAATGTGTCAGGAGACAGTATGCTACATAAGTGTTAATTTTTTTTGTATGTTGGCCCAAAACATGAATAATGTCATGCAAACATAAGACAACGTTTGGGATGTGAACAGCCCATTACAAGAATCCTATTGTGTACCCTGCTACCTACATACCAGCCTTGCAGGCTTTGCTGCCAGTTATTGTCTACAGCCTTTATGTCTCAAGAGTACCAATTGAAAAACAGACTACTAGTTTATTACAGGCATAAGGATTTTTGCGAGCCCCAAAAAGATTTTCAGTAAGTAAGGAGCGGTATATAGAATTTTACAGATGCATTCAGTGTCAACTCTTGTTCCAGTTTAATCTGTGACAATATCATTAACCACTAAGGAAATGGTCATCCAAATTTATTTCCAGCTCAAAATGAGGAATTTTCCAACTTCCCCACTCTTGCTCAGCTCCTGACTCTTTAAGACCCGGTTCTAGCTTTGCCCTTATTTTCTATCTAAACTAAATGGTTCCTTCACTGCATCATCTTTTCTCAGCCTCCGTAAGACAGTTTGTACAGATACTCTTTTGTTGGATACAAAGCCATTCAATCTCTGCAGTGCATTAATTATTTTATTGCCTATCAAATAATTCTTAAAAATTAGCTGTAGTCATTTCCGTATATACAGATCATAGGCTCATCCCTGTGCCAGGGAATGGGGAACAGAGATGGCTTATTTTCCATACTTACATCTTAGCTAGACACATGCCTCTCAAAGCACCCAAATATTTTCACCACATCTGTTTTGAGAAATATTCTGGTAGAAATAATCTGTAGTATTTTTAAAATAATTTTGCTGGGTCACAGACAATGTTTCTTCTTGCCAAAACCCTTGCATGTTATGATCCTATACAGCAATTTAGTGATTTTTTTTTTAATCAAAAAGTCACGTAGCTCAGCAATAAATGTTGCGGGGGTGGGGGGGAGCGGAGAGGTAGGAAAAAAAAACTTCTAAGGGAATGTGAATCAAATGGGAACTTATATAAAATTATTTTATTGTATTAAAAAAATAAACCAACTTGAAGTTAATCTGAAATTCAAAATAGATTCTTTACTATGTTCTCTTCATAACCATGATGGTATCCAGCCTTGCATCATTTGATATAAAAATAAATAAATAAATGTTACCCTCTGTCCCAGAATAGAGTGAGTTCTGATAGGATTTTTTTCATTCCTGTTTGCCTCCTTCCTAGGTAACGCCTGAAGAACTGAATAGTATAATTCAGAATATAATGACCTGGGTTGTGGCTACAGTGACCAGTACATTATATCCAGCCATCACAAAGTATGAAGAAAGGTTGCAAAATAATGCATACACAGTGTCTGATGAGTCTGTCCTCTCTTCAGATAGTTCAAGTTTCTGTAGCACACGCAGTGAAGAGTTTACATATAGAAGCTATGCATCTGCAACAACTCAAACATTTCAGAGAGAGCCCTGTGCGTTTGCAGTTGACAGATCAGTGAGGCGACCAACCTCACCTTTAAAACCACCTTCTGCACATGTGGGAAGAGCAGTTGGAAAAACATACCACATAAAAGAACAATCTATAACATCTGGACTCAAAAAGAATGAAACCAGCATGATATATGCATACCCTAAGCAAAGAAGTTGTAAATCTGATAGCTACCTTTTAGCATCATTTGAAACAGGCACAAAAAAATCTAAGGATGCTACCACTGAAACAGATGGCTTACAGAGTGTAGAATTTTCTGATCAAAAAGCAAAAGCCATGAGTGAAATAAAGAATTTAAAGAATATTTTTGTTAATTTTAAATGTCACTTAAAAGCACAAACTGAATTAATTTTAGAAAGAATTTTTGAAGAAATAACGTCTGACTTAACACGGGCCATTCCATGTATCTCTTCTGTTACTGCTGAAGTGTTTGTTGATCAAAGCGAGCCTGAAAAAACAGGCGTGCTCTCTAATGCTGATATCTCCTCAGTTGCTTCAGAGATTGTGGAAAATATGCTTGAGAAGCTGCAGTCTGCAGTTGAGAAAAAATGTTTTGAGATGTTTTTACCAGAAGATTTGTCAGTTGACATAAAACCAAGCTTAACACCCAGTGGAGAATATCTCACTCCACCAAATGGAAAACGTTTAGAGGCTCCACGGCCTTACCCTATGAAACCCATGTGTGATATTACAGAGGATATGGTCCATGCCATCTTACAACAGTTTATGACTCTTGCACGTTGTAAGCAAGATGAACTTCCTCATCTCGGAGATCCAACTAAACTTTCCTATCAGCAACATATGACAAACCAAACATGTACGTTCCTTAAAAAAGCTGACAAAAAGAAATGTAGTCTTGAAACTGATGAAGCCAATTTAACTTTTAAAGAACTACAAAACTTAGTATCAAATATTTGTTCACAGTCCTCTCTGGTTGGCTATATAGAGGAAGCAATCAGTGCTACACTAGGGTACATACAAACTGAACTTAACAGTGAGAGGCTGACTGCCTCTGAGGAAACAGTAGTGCTCCTTCAGCTACTCGATATCTTCACTCAGCTGCACCAGGACTCATTGAAGGCAGATGGTAAAAAATGTAGACGCTCTAGACTGAGTAATTCTTCTGACCCTGAAGGAAAGTACAGAATAACTGGCAATAGGTTACCCAGTGGTTCTAGGTCTAGAAAACCATTTCCACCTATTAATGTTCCTGGCATGGTTCTTTATTCTGAAGATGATAATGAACAAATAGACAAAATTGTGGAAAATGTGCTTGATTCATCTTTTAAAGAAGAAAAAGCAAAATCACAAAAACAGAATCCTGAGGATTGGTTTACAAAAGAAAAGACTTGTTTTGAATACAAAAGAATTAGCAAACCACCCACAAAGCCTGCATATCCAAGAAGCAAAGTTGCGTTTTATGATGGGGGATTAAAGTCTGAGTTTTATGATGGGGGGTTAAAGTCTGAGTTACACACACAAATTCCAGTAGCTACTGATAATGCAGAAGATGAAGAAGAAATACCTGGACCAGACTTTGAAATAAACAATGAGGAGAAGATTGACAAAACAAGAGAAAATTCATTTAAAAAAGAAGACAATCCCATTCAATTATCCTTTTTGACATCCAAAGTGAGAAATACAGGGACCACAACAGAGAAAACTGAGAAAAGAGTAACTCAAAAGCCAAACATTGAGGAGAGAAAAGAACCTCCACCTCTAGTAGATATAAATGAACAATACCCAGATTATGAACATGTTCAAAATATCACTGAAAATATTTATGACAATATCTTAGGTTATTCTCAAGAATCATCAGCTTATTCAAATCTCCAAAGTCCCTCAAGTGATACAGCATATCATGTAATTCAAGAGGTTGGTAAGGATTTTGCAAAGTCTGTTACAACAAAGTATCCATCCCTCTCAATTAACAAAAATCTCCCTGCCAAAGAGAAGAAAGAAGAAAAAGAGACAGAAAAAGAAAGAGAGAGAGAGCGAGAGAATAAAAGAGAGAAACAGAGAGAAAGAGAGGAAAAACGAGAGACAGAGAAAGTTAAAGCTAAGGGGATTAAAACTGAACCTAGTAAACCGTACCATCCTCATTACCCACCAAAAAGTAAACCTGGAATTTTTCCTGCTAAATTTTTAGAAGATGTTATCACTGAAATGGTTAACAAATTAATCTTCTCTACCTCACCAAAAACACAAACATATGATATATACCAAAATGTAAGTGATGACAAAAATCAAGCTGAACTCTATGACACAGCTATGAAACTTACTGATTCACTGTTAAAGGAGTTTTCAAAGGCTCAAATTAAGGTATTTAGGCCAGATAAGGAAAATCAGTTTTTTCCATCTGTAGATAAAGAGTCATCAATTCCTAACATACCTCCCAAGCATAAAGAATCAACTACAGATGAAGCATCCCCTAGCATTAAGAAAATAACTGTGGATAAAATGCCACATATGCATAAAGTGACTAAAAAACCTTCTCTAAATAATATACCTTTCTTAGATAAAATACCAGCAATCGATAAAACATTGGTTAACAAAGTTGTTCACTCCTCTCTATGCAATATTTTGAAGGAATATAGATCTCAAGACTCCATTTTTAAGAACATCAAGAGTAATGGGGAAAATTTAGCAAGAAGACTAACTAGTGCAGTGATAAATGAAATTTTTCAACATCAGCTTAATTTGCTATTTTCTGATGAGGTTCCAGCTTCAGCATGTTTGCCTCTGGAATCTAAGGATGTTGTTATAAAGGTCCAAAAGGTGGCTCAAGCAGCCAGCAAAGAATGTCAAACATCATCACCATATACTATTATGCTGCCTCATGAGTTTTTAGAGAATGTGATTTCTGCTCTTTTATCCAAAATTTTCTCAACATTATCCAAAAACAAAGCAGAAACAGCTGAAGGTAAGTGGCTCACAGAGCTGGATTTCCTTCAAATGAAGTTATTAAGTACAGTCACAACAGAGCTCTCCAAAAATAAAGATTTGATTATTCAGTATGTGGAATGCTTACATCCCAATGATGGTGAAATTATTCAATTAGTGGCTCATTCTATTTATAATAATCTCTTTTCACAGTTTGGAACACAAGAGGTTATACAAAATTGTGTAGCCAGCGGATGTGTAATCGTTTCAAAAACCATAGTGGACTTAGTTCTCCGAGAGGTGGCTGGCAATCAGTTACAGAACTATTTTTCTGGAGCGCTAACTCCACATCAGTGTGCAGAAGTTGACAGTGTTGTTGAAAATATTCTTAAAGATGTTATCCAAACTATCAGTGCTCCCCAGCCTCAACCATCACGTGCCCATCTACTGCCTTATAACATAATAGAAGAAACTGCTGTGAAATTTTTATCAAAGCTTTTATCTATGTTTGCAAAAGTGGATAAAGAAAGAACCAATTCTCTAGAAACTGAAATGCAAAAAATAACCTCAAAAATATTAAATTCAATACAAGAATTTATCTCCAGAAGTAAAATTAAACTGATACCGCCAGCCAAGAAATTGACTGCTATAACTTTAGCGGATAATGAAAGCATTGATAAAGTAGTTAATTCTGTTTACACCAGTGTTTTAAAGCACTCTGGCTCACATACTTGTATATTCAAAGATTTAATGGGTAAGAGCAATGTCCTCTCTGATATAATAGGTTTTTTAATGGTGAAGGAACTTTCCAATTCTGAATTTAAACCTCAAGTAGAGGAAGAAGTATCAAGTTCAGAATTAGTTCTGGAAGCTGTCAAAATTATAGAAAAAGTGGTCAAAATTGTTGATGAATTTAAGCCCCCGAAAAAGTTTTCATCCAAAAAACATTCTATGTTAGATGCCATATTTTTGGAGGAAGCATTGGCCTTGTTCTTGGCTAAACTAGTACAGTTACCAAATGCCTCAAGCAAAGATGGAAAAAGCTTACCAAAACCTGAGTTAAATAAAATTGCATCTCAACTGACAAAATCTGTGACAGCTGAAATATGCAAAAGTAATATTAGTCTTGTTGCTACTGATCCCGAAGAACAGTTTTTAAATCCAGAAAGTATAGAAATGATTTCTCAGGTTATTGATTCTGTTTATAGTAATGTACTGCAACAATCAGGAACCCATGAAGACCTTTATTATGATATAAAAGGTACAAATAGAGTCTTCCCTAAAAAAGTGGCTAGTTTAATTATTAATGGAGTTTCAAGTTTTCCGTTAGATACAGATGACTCAAAGTATTCAAATGTTGATCTCTTTAGAGATCTAGACCTTGATAGAATTGTTCAAAAGGCACAAGAGCATGCTGTTCAAATGATCCCTGACAGAGAGAAAGAAGAGTCAGATCAAGATTTAGTTGGAGAAATGCCAATTAAAATAGTTCCACATGTTGGGAATGAGCCAATCAAAGTAGACCCAGACATTATTTCAGAACATTTAGCAGTGATTTCTATAAAAACTCAACCTCTTGAGGAACTTAAGATGGAGTGTTTAAGAAAAACTGGACACAGCATCGCAGAAGTGAGAAGAGCGTCAATAAGTGGGAAAAGTTACTCCTCATCAGACACATCTAATGTAGGAAAGATGAAGAAAGAAAGACGGACATCGTTGAATACGATGGGACGACTAGATGTAAAACCCTTAGAGGTAAGTGCAAAACCAGCGGCAGAAACACAGGTGAATCATGAGACATACTTGTTCTGTGATTCTCTTCTTCAAATAAGTATTTTGGAATTAATTTTTTGTTGCTATTGCCCATCCCAATAGGAGAATTACCTGGTTCATCATATAGTCATACGATTTACTAGGACTTGCCATATTAGCGCTGTGGCTCATTCTAGAGGTCTCAGGCTAGTGTTCCTAAGACAATCAGTTTAAACTGTTTGTTTGTTTGTTTGTTTTAGTAGAATGGGAATACAGGGACACAGACTTAACAGTTAAACAAGGCTGACTGAAACTATAATCTTCATTTGAAAATTCAGAAGAAACACAATTTCCTCCAGTTCCTACAGTTCTTTGTTGTGAATATCTGAAGGTCCAATTAGAATATCAGGATACATAAAATTTAAAAAATTACTTAAAGCAGTTTTAATTTCATAAACTTAAGGCTACACACCAGTAGTCCTCTTTCTACTTTTAGCAACATTTATCAAGAGACATTAGACTACAAACCCTTAGATTATACTTCTTATTATTTCACTTAATATTAGCCTTTCTCTATACTCTATTCTATACTCACAAGAAGTTTATTCTATACTCGCAAGAAGTACCCTGTTCCTTTCCTGTTCTATCTTTGGTCTAGATCCAGCAGCCCTAATACTGCCATTTTTATGAACCCATTTCCTCTTTCTATAGAACTAGCTCTGCCCTGCAGCTTTCAGGCCCTAAATATATTAAACTAATGGGGAATTTAAAATGCCAAAATGATGTCCTTGTTATAAGGAAACTACACAACTGAGGACAAAAGAACTGTCTGGACAATGAAATTATGCTGATCCACTACACATTTTGACTTTTACCAAAGCCCTTTGTACCGATGGTGTTCACTCCTAAGAGGACTAAGTGTGTGTATAGGGTTATATAATCTGTGGCCTGGACAATGAGAAAACTAGGGCCATTCTCCCTAGAGCATAGATTGGAAGTGAATTTTCTCATGCACTGTCCTACAGCCCACTGAACTAAGCCTCAGGGCTGGTGGATATGTTCATCAGTGCTTATGCTTTCATACCCAAATACTGCGATTATAATGGCATGAGGCATAATTTCATATCCTTTGTCCAAAATGTTGACGGTCCAGTCCTTTTCCAGCTCAAAAATTTCCTCTTCCATATGCATTCTCATCATTGCATTAACATATTGCTTGGTAGTCTTCATTCATATATAAGTAATCCCCTGGGAATAAAGTTTCTGTGAACAGACTATAGAAAAAATTACTCAAAATCAGTTTTTAATTACCTGTAGAATTATCTGTCACAAATCTTACTGTTAGTTACTAGCTCTCTTTCTTTAAGTCGTTTATAGACCACAAAAAGCAGGAAGGTAACATTTAAACCAAACAATTACCCCTGTTCTCTTAAGAGGAAGAAAAGCCATACAAAAACAAACAAACAAACAAAAACAAAGAAGCAGACACAGAGGAAGAACTCTGTTAAGACATGTGCTTTTTACCAAATTGGGTACCAATGTTGTCTTTCTCCAGCATAGGGACAGAGAAGAGACAAAACAGTAGTAGGTTAGATCAGAGAACCCAGATACTTGTTCACTCCACCTCAGGGGTTTATTTTTTCATTTTGAGGTACAGAAAATTCCCAATACACTAAGCATATACACTATTAAAACCACACTTAATAAAACATTCCAAAGCCATAAAGAATGGCTTTGGATTTTCTAAACCATGCATCAAAAAATCAAAGAAAATCAAAACCGATTGTATTTTAATGTTTTAAAGAGGCAGTTTCTATATTTTGTTTCCACAAAAAATATTCTATTAGGGTACCATTATCTGGAAACTGGCTTTCAATATTTAAAAGGCATGTTGAGGTCTATGCTTATTAAATCAAATTAATTTGGAGGTACTGTGGCATCATCAACAACTACAAAAGTGGGGAAATTGTTATTTAGTTATAGTTTTCTTTGATCTGTCTTTAGAAATTGAAAATGGAAAGTGAAATTTGATTAGGTATGTGAGGGAAAAAAGTGAAGATTTATGTTTTGAAGAGTTTTTTGAAAAATATGTCCAATGGATCAGGAATGGAAGGATAGTGATTAAAGAGTCAAAGAACTTCACAATTTTGGTTATTCATCCTTTAAAAATCAAGATTAGATGATAGCTTGATTTTTTAATGAAAAAAATAGGTTTCTCTATGATTCATTATCTAGAATTTCAGAAAAAAATAAATTATTTTGTTTACTTCTGTCACAAAACTTTAGAAGTAAATGGGAAAAAGAAGTAAATTCTGATGCAACAAACTATAAAGTTTAGGAAAGAAAAGGCCCATGTTAGATCTTCTATACTTTGAAGTAAGTTATGGTGAATTACTATGTAAAATAGTGTAAAAGAAATGATAGACACCAAATATTTCTTTGTTTTTAAATTACAGTTTATTGGGTGGATATTACCTTCCTATGCGATTTACTTGTATGTTAGCAATATTTTAAGAAGGAAAAGAAACAAATGAAAATTATGAGACACCAAATATTTCTTATAATTTTCATTTGTTTCTTTTTCTTCTTAAAATATTGCTAATATACAAGTAAATTGCATAGGGAGGTAATACTTAAATTAAAACTACAAATCACATTAACATAGATATATATTAAAATAACCATAGGAAAAGTAATTGAGGCATTTGTTTTTAACATTCATCGTACCTTCAATTCCAGGTTGTTTGCAGAAATTCATTTCAGAATGTAAGAAAACCTGACATCATGAAGGTGGAGCTTTTAAAAGATGTTCAGAGCAAAAAAGATCTTATCATCCGATTAGTAGCTCACGATATTGAAGAAGAATCACAAAGTAACATAGACGAAGGACTAATGTTTGAGGAAGATGAAGTTGTTCTAGGAGAGGTTGTACCAGAATGCTTGACAGATCAAGTGAAAGCAACCACAAAGCCAATAGAAAACACAGATGTTTCTCCCAAGCCAACAACAAGCACAAAGAGTCTGAAAAAGTTTTTGTCACTAAGCAAATGCTGTCAGACCACATCCAGTACAATTATTGAAAGTATAGAAGCAACTTCAAATCATATAAAAGAACCTAAGGAGAAAGAAGTTAAAAAAGCGGTTGCTGAGCTTGACATGGCCACCTGTTCAACAATCACACCTGTAACAGACTCTTGGGAGAAAAGGCTATCACATAAGGTGAGTGAGAAACATGACTGTCAATGATTAGGTACCTATGGAAAGAATAGAGATCTTCAGAAATTCTGTCCAAAAATGTACCTTAATTAGGAAGAACAGAATACTAAAATGGTTCCAGTCTTCTCCTAAACCTGGTAATATTTATAGGATAAGAAAAATAATTAACAGAAAAACCATAAAACTCAACTGAGGGAAAGCAAATAAGAGACCTATATTATTTAGAGCCCAATGAGAAACTATGTAAGAGAAATGAAAGCCCATTATTTATATATATATCTTAATATATTCCAGCCCTTTTGTGACCAGAAAGTGGGACAAGGTAGGAGGAAGTAAAGAGATACATACAAATCAGATTGTCTGGGTTTAAAATAAAAAATATTTGAAGAAATAATGGCTGAAAACTTCCCTAATCTGGGAAAGAAAATAGACATCCAGGTCTAGGAAGACCAAATAAGATGAATCCAAAGAGAAACATATGAAGACACATTATGATTAAAATGATAAATGAAGATAAAAAGAGAATCTCAAAAGCAGCAAAAGAAAAACAACTTAATACACAGAAGGAAAACCCCATAAGGATAGCAGATTTATTAGCAGAAACTTTACGGAGCAGAAGGTAATATCAAAACATATTCCAAGTGCTAAAAAGAAAAAATTTCCAACCAAGAATTTTCTATCTGATCTGCTAAGGTTATCATTCAGAACTGACGGAGCAATCAAGAGTTTTCCAGAAAAGCAAAAGCTAAAGTTCATCATCACTAAGTCATCACAGGTGAACTAGACAGACAGACAGACAGACAGACAGACAGACAGACAGATAGATAGATAGATAGATGATAGATAGATGATAGATAGATAGGTAGAGAGATAGATAATAGATAGATAGCTAGATGACAGATGGATAGGTAGATAGATAGATAGATACGTGATAGAGAATATCAATCCAAAAGCAACAAAATACGCATTCTCCCCAAGTGCACAAGGTACATTCTCCAGGACAAATCACATGTTAGGCCATGAAACAAGTCTCAATAAATTCAAGAAGATTGAAATCATATCAATCATCTTTTCTGACCACAAATGTACGAAACTAGAAATGAATTAACAAGGAAAAACTAGAAAAAAACACACACAAAAACGTGATGATTAAACAACCAATGGCTCATCAAGAAAATCAAAGGGGCAAAAAAAAATACCTTGAAACAAATGAAAACAGAAATACAACATACCAAAATTTATGGCATGTACCAAAAGCAGTACTAAGAAGGAAGTTCATAGCAACACAGACCTACCTCAAGAAAGGAGAAAAATCTCAATCTAAATTTACACCTACATTAACTAGAAAAAGAACAAATGAAGCCAGAAGTTAGTAGAAGGAAGGAAATGATAAAGATCAGAGCAGAAATAAATGAAATAAAAACTAAAAAGGCAATAGAAAAGGCCAGTGAAACTAAGAGCTTATTCTTTGAAAAGATAAAATTGACAAACTTTAGCTAGACTAACCAAGAAAAAAAGGTCTCAAATAAAATCAGAAATGAAAGAGAAGTTACAAATGATACCACAGAAATATAAAGCATCACAAGAAACTACTACAGATATTATACACCAACAAATTGAACAACTTGGAAGAAATGGATAAATAACTAGAAACATACAACCTTGTAACACTAAATCATGGAAAAATAGAAAACCTGAATAGATCAATTATTAGTAAAAAGATTGAATCAGTAATCAAAACCTCCCAAGAAAATAAAAGTCCAGGACCAGATGACCTCACTGGTTAATGCTTTCAAAAATTCAAGAAGTAATTAATACTTATCCTTTTCAAAATCTTCCCAAAAGAACTGAAGAGCAGGAAATGCTTCCAAACACATTTTTCAAGGTCAGAATCACCCTGATACCAAAACCAGACAATATACCATAAAAAAGTAAGTTACAGGCCAATATCCTGGATAAATGTAGATGTAAAAATCCTCAACAAAATATTAGCATACTAAATTCAACAATACTTGGAAAGGATTATACATCACAATCAAGTGGGATTTATTTCAGTGAGACAAGGAAGGTTCAACATCTGCAAATCAACATGATACATCACATGAACATAGTGAAGGGTAATCTAAGCTCATGTGATTATTCAACTGATGCAGAAAAAGCATCTGCAATAGTGCAACATCCATGTATTATGATAATTCTCAACAAAATGGGTATAGAGGGAACAAAATAAAGGCCATAGAGGACAAACCCACAGCAAACATCATAGTTAACAGTGTCAAGCTGAAAGCTTTTCCTCAAAGAACAGGAATAAGACAAGGATGCCCACTGGCCTCATTTATTCAACATAGTATTTATTGGAAGTACTAGCCATAACAATTAGGCAATAAAAAGAAATAAAACGCACCCAAATTAGAAAGGAAGATGTAAAAGTGTCACTATTTGCAGTTGGTATGATACTACATGCAAAAAACACTAGACTCCAGCAAAAAACAAACAACAACAACAAAAAACTGTTAGAATAAATGAATTCAGTAAAGTCACAGGATAAAAAATTACAATATACAGAAATCTGTGGAATTTCTATACACTAATAACAACTGTCAGAGAAATGAAGTAAGCAAGCCCATGTATTCAAAAGTACAAAATATTCTAAGAATAAATTTAACCAAGGAGATGAAAGACCTATGCAATGAAAATTATAACATGCTATTCAAAGAAATTGAAGACACAAAAAAATGGAAAGTATTCTGTGCTCATGAATTGGAAGAATTCATATTGTTAAAATGTCAACACCACCCAAAGTAATCTATGGATTCAGTGCAATCCTTACCAAAATTCCAATGACATATTTCACAAAACTGTAACAAGTTATTTTAAAATTTGCATGGAACCACAAAAGATCCAAATGGCCAAAGCAGTCTTGAGAAAGAACAAAGGTAGAGGTATCATGCTCCCTGATTTTAAGCTATACTACAAAGTAATAGTAATTGAAACAGTATGGCATTGGCACAAAAACAGATGCAAAGACCAACAGAACAGAATTGAGAGCACAGAAATAAACCCACATGTGTGAGCAATAAATTTATGACAAAGAGGCCAAGACTTATACAGGGGAAAGGACAGTCTCTTCAGTAAAAGCTGCTGGGAAAATTGGGCAGCCACATGCAAAAGAATGAAACTAGACCACTATCTTTCACCATACACAAAATTAATATGAAATGGATTAAAGACTTGAATGCAAGACCTGAAACAATAAAATTCCTAGAAGAAAACAGGCAATTTATAGATGATGCAATACAGAATTGTACACCTGAAATCTATGTAATTTTACTAACAATTGTCTCCCCAATAAATTTTTTTTTAAAAGTAAAAACAAAAAAACAAAAAAAACACCACTCGTCCATAACTTAAAAAAAAAAAAGAAAGAAAACAGGCAGCAAGCACCTTGATATTGGTCTTAATATTTTTGTAGCTCTGACTCCAAACACAAGGGAAACAAAATAAAAATAAAAGCAAAAGTAAACAAATAGCAAAAAGTAAACTAGAAAGTTTTCTATATCAAACTAGAAAGCTTCTTCACAGTGAAGGAAACCATCACTAGAAGAAAAAGACAACCTATTGAATGGAAGAAGTTATTTGCAAATCATACATTTGATGAGGGTTTAATATCCAAAAATATATAAAGAACCCATACAACTCAAAAACAAAAGCAAACAACCCAATTTTAAAAATGAGCTGAGGATCGGGATAAACATTTTCCCAAAGAAGATGTACAGATGGCCAACAGGCACATGAAAAGATGTTGCGATCACTAATTATTAGAGTAATGCAAATCAAAGCCACATACCTGTTAGAATAGCTATTATCAAAAGATAGGAAATAAGTGTTGGAGAGGATGTGGAAAAAAGGGAACCCCTGTACCTGTTGATGGGACTGTAAATCAGAGCTGCCACTATGGAAAACAATATGGTTTCTCAAATTATTAAGAATAGAACTACCACATGATCCAGCTATTCCACTTCTGGGTATATATCTGAAGAATATGAAAACACTAATTCAAAAAGATATACTCGTATGCACCCCTATATTCATTCGGCATTATTTACAATAGTTAAGATATGGAAACAACCTAAGTGTCTATCAATGAATGAATGGACATAGAAGTTGTGGTTATATATAAATGGAATAATACTCAGCCATAAAAAATAATTAAATCTTGCCATTTGTGACAAAATGGATTGATCTTAAGGGTGTAATGCTAAGTGAAATGTCAGAAAGAGAAATAAAAATACCATATAATTTTACTCTATGTAGAAATAAAAAAATAAATGGAAAAATAAAATATAACAAAAACCAACTCCTTGATTCAGAGAAGAGATCAGTGATTACCAGAGGGAAAGGGGTAGGGGAGAGCGGTGGGTAAAGGGAGGAAGGGGGTCAATTATATGGTGATGGATAGTAAATAGACTTTTGAGGATGATCACATTTTAGTGTATACAAATGTCAAATTACAATGTTTTATACCTGAAACTTATGTAATAATAATTAAAGAAAAATGAAACATTATAGAATTACATTATCAAAATGTATTATATGAACCATAATCTAATAAAAGCTTTTTTCCTGAGATTATAGCAGACATCAAAATAATAGTATTTTCATATAAAGTATGGCCATTAAACTGCAAATGACTTCCCAACAAATAGATCAGAGTACAGCTTATGATGATTGACCAGACAAGTTTCAGAATTGATCAGAATTATATCTGTTCTTTTTATTTTTGAACTCAGTAAGATGTGATTAAAAATATCAGTAAAGTACAGAAATGGAAAACTACATTCTTCGTTATGATAGGTTTATCTTTCAAATCTATTCAAACTCCAATATTATAATATAGATCATATTCATTGAGCCATTTCCACAGAATTATATTGGAAAGAGACATTTTAATTAGAAGTATAGGGTTTATCCATCTTTAAGGTAATTTCTAAAAACTTTTTTTTCATTATATTGTAGAGTACAGAATATGTCAATAAGATGAGAAAGTACACATCAAACTCTATACTATGTAAGACTTGGTTTTCAATTTTCCAGAAAGAAGAACTAAATGTTATTACTGAACCAACACATTACTTCATACACAGAATGATGAGTTCATCTTCATACAGCCAAGAAGATCTGATTTCATCTGCCAGGTACACGAAATTAAAACAATATAAAAGTAGAAATCTGAGATGAAAATATTGCTTATGGGAAGAATGGAGTCCCTGGTAAAACTATGATTGGGCAAGTGTTCAGTGCTGGATCTTCCTTCATTCTTCCTTCCCAAAGCTCCCCTCTGTGGACACTTCCTAAGGCCTCCCCTTTCTACTCGATCCCCCCAGTTTTATTTTTCTGCCCTCTACAGGGCCATGTAGTATAGCTGCCCTTTAGTACAGCCATGAGTTGGGTCAAAAATTTGCTAGTTTTTTACTTGGGAAATAAGCACTGAATCACAATAGTATCTGTACCACCTTCCCAAAGGGTTCTTGCTCCAATCTCTTAAGTAACTAAATGTCCCAGTGTTGTAACTGTCTGTAAGAAGAATCCAAAGAAGAGAGGAAGCAGTGTAAGTTGGTATATTCAAAGATAAATTTTATAATGCAATGGAATTTGATATGGGACTATAAGGATAAGCAGCATTTACATGAGGAGAAGACAACCCAAGTTAGGATGACTATAGCAGCAGAATCTGGACTGTGTGGCATTTATAGAGGACAGAGAAAGCAAAGTGCACTGTAGACTTGAAATCTACTTAATAACTATGAGTATCTAGAATAGTTAAAACTTACCCAGAATTGTTCTTAAGTTTATAAAAATATGCGTAACCTTGAAGAGGCAGCATTTTCTATTATGAGAGAAGCAATGGGTATAAAGAGAGAAATCTACATGGTTGCATTTTTTTCCCACATAGCATAAGGGAATTGTTTCCTTTTGACACAATTGGGACATCTATTTGTGAACCATTATGGACTCTTTTTCCTGTGTAATGGTTATTTACACATATACAATTGGTAATGCAAGCACCTCTCTGTTATTTATATTAATGATAAAGAGAAGGGCACAGGTAATACCAAATAAAATTCAATTTAGAGAAAAATGACAGACCAGAATATTTGAGTCAAATGTCAGCAGCAACCAAGTGAATGGTAAGTCAAGAAGAAGCCATATTCAATATGGTAGGAAATTCCACAGATTTTCACTTGCTCTTTTTTTTTTTTCACTTGCTCTTTCTCAACCCTCTCTGCAACATGATGTGGCACAGTGGGTAGAAATAGCCCAATTCTAAATGTTTTCAGATTTTTTGGGTAGATACCCAGGAGAGGGATTGCTGGGTCATATGGCAATTCTATTCGTAATTTTTTGAGGAACCTCCACACCGCCTTCCATAACGGCTGCACCAGTCTGCATTCCCACCAACAGTGTATGAGGGTTAATATAAACCAAAAGCAACAAAAGAACAAGACAAACAAATGAGAAACAGAAACTCATAGACACAGACAATGGTTTGGTGGTTGCCAGAGGGTAAGGGGGGTGGGGGGTGGGGGGTGGGAGATGAGGGTAAGGGGGATCGAATATATGGTGATGGAAGGAGAACTGACTCTGGGTGATGAACACACAATGGGATTTATAGATGATGTAATACAGAATTGTACACCTGAAATCTATGTAATTTTACTAACAATTGTCACCCCAATAAATTTAATAAAAATAAATAAATAAATAAATAAATAAAAGAAACAAGCAAAACTTTTAGAACTAATAAATGAATTCATCAAAGTTGTTGGATACAAAATCAACACAAAAAAGTCAGTTGCATTTCTACACACTACAATCCAAAAAGGAAATTTATTTTTAAAATGTGATTTGCACTAGTATTAAACAGAATAAAATACTTAGGAATAAACTTAATCAAGAGGTAAAAGACTTGTATGCTGAAATCTACAAAACGTTCTGGAAGGAAATTAAAGAAGACACATATTAATGGAAAGACATCCTGTGTTCATGGAATGGAAGATTTAAATTGTTAAGATGTCAATATTACCAAAGTAGTCTACATATTAAATCCCATCCTTATAAAAATACTAACAACGTATTTTACAGAAATAGAGAAAAATCCATTCTAAAAGTTATATGGTATCTCAAATGATTTCTGATAGCCAAAGCAAACTTAAAAAGGAAGAACAAAGTCCAACTTCCTGATTTTAAATTTTACTATAAAGCCACAGTAATCAAAACAGGATGGTAACTGACTTAAAAACAGACATGTAGACAAATGGAGCAGAATAGAGAGCAGAAACAAATCCTTCATATATGGTCAAATAATTTTTTATAAGCACACCAAGACCATTTAATTGGTCAAGAACAGTTTTTTTAACAGTGTTAGGGAAACTAGATAACCCCACACAGTTGGATTTGGCAATATTTTTTTGGATATTACACTAAAAGCAGAAGCAACAAAAGAAAAAAATTAAGTAAATTGGACTTCACCCAATTTAAAATATTTTGTGCTTTAAAGAACAAAGTGAAAAGTCAACCCATAGAATGGGAGAAAATATTTGCAAATTATCTATCTGATGTATCCAGAATATATAAATACTCCTATAATTCACCACCACCACCAACAACAACAACAACAAAACTAAACAACGTGATTTAAAAATGGAACAAGGACTTGAATAGACATTTCTCCTGAAAAGATATACAAATGGAAAATAAGCCCATGAAAAAATGTTCAACATCACTAATCATTAGGGAAATGAAAATCAAAACCACAGTGAGACTCTATTCACACCACTTAGGATAGCTATTTTTTAAAAATCAGAAAATAACAAGTGTCATCAAGAATGTGAAGAAACTGAAATCCTTGTATATTGCTGTTGGGAGTTTAAAATGGTACAGTCACTGTGGAAAACAGTATGACAGTTTCTCAAAAAATTAAATGTAGAGTTACTATATAATCCAGCAATTCCACTTCTGGGTATATACCCAAAAGAATTGAAATCAGGGATTCAAACAGATATTTGTACACTTATGTTCATAGCAGAATTATTTGTGAGCAATAGCCAAAAAATACCTGTCGTGCGCGGAGGCCTTCTCGCCGCGCCATGTTTCAGGCGGGGCGGCCTGCGAGGTCTCTGCTCCCGCTCCCCACACAAGAACGCAGGATATGGTGAGGCCGAAAAGGAACACCCACGGAGCCATAGGTAGGGGAGCCATACCACCACGGTCTCACTGGAGGCTGGGCCCACCGGACACCGACCTGCCGTCCGCTTTTCCGCCAACCGACCGACCGACGACTCTCCTCCACTCTCAACTCTGTTCCTCTCTCTTGGCTCTCCTCTTCCGCTCTCCTCGGCCCTCCTCTTCCGCTTTCCTCGGCCCTCCGTAGTTGCAGCAGTTATACCAGTGGCCAATTGGCTAACCGGCCACAGCCCACGGTCAATCAGCCACAGCCCACGACCATTCACCACCCAAGCCAGTACCCCTTCACGTGAGGCCGAGAGCCTGTAAACTACTCTCTGGGGCTCTGTCCCCACAATACCCAAATCGTAGAAGCCACTCAAGAGTCCATTTATGGATGAATGAATAAATAAAATGTGATATATATACATACAATAGAATATTATTCAGCCTTGAAAAGGAAGCAAATTCTGACATGTGCGACCACATATATGAACCTTGAAGACATTATGCTAAGTGAAATAAATCAGTCACAAATGGGCAAATATTACGATTCCACTTATATGAGATACCTAGAGTAATCAAATCAGAGGTAGAAAGTAGAATAATGGTTCCAGGGGATGGAGAGAGAAATGGGTAATTAATGGGTACAGAGTTTCATTTGGGGAGGATGAAAAAGTTCTGTAGATGGGTGGTGGTAATAGTTGTACAACAATGTGAATGTATGCAAACACAGAACTGCACATTTAAAATAAGTTAAAATGGTACATTTTATGTCATATATATTTAACCAAAAATTTTAAAGTGGAAAAAAAAATGTCAACTAGAAATTACTTTTATTCAATTTGGAAACTTTGCGATATACTATTCCAGGTTTACTTCCATAAGAAGAATGACAGTCAAATTGTTCTTTTGCTTAACTGGTAATTCCTTCATGCATTGAATGCACAGAACATGAAATGTTCTTTTTCTTTTGTTTTAGTGAGCCCGAAGATTATACCCCAGGTACACGTGCTACAATATTAGAAGGTTGGACTTAATATTTTTCTTAATTTAAATTAGAAAGTATTCAAAAGGACTTTGTTTACTGCTTTGATAGTTATTTTTAGTTATCGAACCTAAAGTTGATATTGTGGTTTGTTTGTTTTTCCTATGAGCTTATCTACTTTTGGAAAATGATGCAGTCCTACATCACTCGTGTTAAAATGAGCTAACTAGTTTGCCTTATCTGAATTTCTGTTAAGATGTCATTAATGATTTTGGTCAAGAATGTGGTATAAATTTACATTTTACCATGCTCCTGTGAGAAACATCCACAAAGTAAGGGAGTATCATATTTTAGTTTCTGAGCCAGAACATATGACGCTAGAATTTAACCATTTTTTTTCAATAAAACTTTATTTATAAAAACAGTCTGCAGGCTCATGGGCTGTAGTTTATGTATACATCTCTGATCTAGAACAAGTTGACAAACTCATTAGCTAAAAGAAAATTATGGGTATAATTTCAAATCAACAAATCGGTTGTCAATACAGTAAAAACTGGATGGCAATAAGGGAACTCAAAAGAGTGATTGTATTTTTTTTGGGGGGGGTGACAATTGTTAGTAAGATTACATAGATTTCAGGTGTACAATTCTGTATTACATCATCTATAAATCCCATTGTGTGTTCATCACCCAGAGTCAGTTCTCCTTCCATCACCATATATTCGATCTCCTTTACCCTCATCTCCCAACCCCCACCCCCTACCCACCTTACCCTCTGGCAACCACTAAACTATTATCTGTGTCTATGAGTATCTGTTTCTCATTTGTTTGTCTTGTTCTTTTGTTGTTTTTGTTTTATA
The DNA here is from genome assembly GCF_057876585.1 of Rhinolophus sinicus. Taxonomy (NCBI): domain Eukaryota; kingdom Metazoa; phylum Chordata; class Mammalia; order Chiroptera; family Rhinolophidae; genus Rhinolophus; species Rhinolophus sinicus. Next base: position 1,027,784 of record NC_142509.1, on the reverse strand, counting down.
TACCACATATCAGTGAAATCACATGGTTCTCTGCTTTCTCTGTCTGACTTGTTTCGCTCAGAATTACTCTCTCAAGATCCATCCATGTTGTCACAAATGTTCCTATATCATCTTTTCTTACTGCCGAATAGTATTCCATTGTGTATATATACCACAACTTCTTTATCCATTCATCTATCGAAGGACATTTTGGTTGTTTCCATGTCTTGGCTACCGTAAACAAAGCTGCAATGAACATTGGAGCACACGTGTCTTTATCTCTAAATGTTTTCAGATTTTTTGGGTAGATACCCAGGAGAGGGATTGCTGGATCATATGGCAATTCTATTCGTAATTCTTTGAGGAACCTCCACACTGCCTTCCATAACGGCTGCACCAGTCTGCATTCCCACCAACAGTGTATGAGGGTTCCTTTTTCTCCACAGCCTCTCCAACATTTGTTACTATTTGTCTTGTTGATGATAGCCATTCTGACTGGGGTGAGGTGATATCTCATTGTGGTTTTGATTTGCATTTCTCTGATGATTAGTGATGTTGAGCATTTTTTCATGTCTATTTGCCATTTGTATGTCTTCTTTGGAGAAATGCCTCTTCAAGTCCTCTGCCCATTTTACAATTGGGTTGTTTGTTTTTTTGTTGTTGAGTTTCATGAGTTCCTTGTATATTCTGGATACTAGCCCCTTATCAGAGGCACTGTTTGCAAAAATCTTCTCCAATTCAGTTGGTGGCCTCTTTATTTTGTCAGTGGTTTCTTTTGCTGTGCAGAAGCTTTTAAGTTTCATATAGTCCCATTCGTTTATTTTAGCTTTTACTTCCATTGCCTTTGGAGTCAAGTTCATAAAATGCTCTTTGAACCCAAGGTCCATAAGTTTAGTACCTATGTTTTCTTCTATGCAGTTTATTGTGCCAGATCTTATGCTTAAGTCTTTGATCCATTTTGAATTAACTTTGGTATATGGTGACAAATAGCAGTCCAGTTTCATTCTTTTGCACGTGGCTATCCAATTCTCCCAGCACCATTTATTGAAGAGGCTGTCTTTGCTCCATTGTATGTTTTTAGCTTCTTTGTCAAACATTATCTGTCCATATTTATGTGGTTTTATTTCTGGGTTCTCAATTCCATTCCATTGGTCTATGTGTCTGTTTTTCTGCCAATACCATGCTGTTTTGATTATTGTAGCCCTGTAGTACAAGCCAAAGTCAGGAAGTATGATACCTCCATTATTGTTCTTTTTTCTTAAGATTGCTTTGGCTATTCGGGGTCTTTTGTGGTTCCAAACAAATCTGATGATTTTTTGTTCTATTTCTTTAAAATATGCCATTGGGATTTTGATGGGGATTGCATTGAATCTGTATATTGCTTTGGGTAATATGGCCATTTTAACTATGTTGATTCTTCCAATCCATGAGCACGGAATGTCTCTCCATTTCTTTGTGTCTTCTTCAATTTCTTTCAAAAATGTCTTATAGTTTTCAGCATATAGGTCTTTCACAGCCTTGGTTAAGTTTATTCCTAGGTATTTTATTCTTTTTGCTGCAATTGCAAAAGGAATTGTTTTTTGTATTTCTTTTTCTGAGATTTCATTGTTGGTATATAGGAAGGCAATGGACTTTTGTGCGTTGATTCTGTAGCCGGCAACTTTACTGTATTCGTTGATTGTTTCTAATAGCTTTTTGCTGGAGTCTTTAGGGTTTTCTATATATAGCATCATGTCATCTGCAAAGAGTGATAATTTAACTTCTTCAATCCCAATTTGGATGCCTTTTATTTCTTTCTCTTGCCTGATTGCTCTGGCAAGGACTTCCAACACTATGTTGAAAAGCAGAGGTGATAGGGGACATCCCTGTCGTGTTCCTGAACGTAGAGCAAAGGGCTTCAGTTTTTCTCCATTAATTATGAGATTAGCAGAGGGCTTGTCATATACAGCCTTTATTATGTTAAGGCATTTTCCTTCTATACCCATTTTATTAAGTGTTTTAATCATAAATGGATGTTGTATCTTATCAAATGCTTTTTCTGCATCAATTGATATAATCATATGATTTTTGTCCTTTATTTTGTTTATGTGATGTATCACATTGATGGATTTGCGTATGTTGAACCATCCTTGTGCCCCGGGGATGAACCCCACTTGGTCGTGATGAATAATCTTTTTAATGCATTGTTGTATTCGATTTGCTAGAATTTTATTTAGGATTTTTGCATCGGTATTCATCAGAGATATTGGTCTGTAGTTTTCTTTTTTTGTGCTGTCCTTACCAGGTTTTGGTATCAGGGTAATGTTGGCCTCATAAAATGAGTTACGGAGTACTGTCTCTTCTTCAATTTTTTGGAAGAGTTTGTGCAGGATTGGTATTAGATCCTCTTTGAAGGTTTGGTAGAATTCACTAGTGAAGCCGTCTGGTCCCGGACTTTTGCTTTTGGGAAGGTTTTGGATGACTGATTCAATTTCGTTACTGATGATCGGTCTTTTTAGATTTTCCAGTTCTTCATGGTTCAGCCTTGGAAGGCTATATGTTTCTAAGAACTTGTCCATTTCTTCTAGGTTGTTGAATTTGCTGGCATATAGTCCTTCATAGTATTCTTGGATGATCCTTTGTATTTCTGTGGTGTCCGTGATAACTTCCCCTTTTACGTTTCTGATTTTGTTAATTAGTGTCTTCTCTCTTTTTATCTTAGTAAGTCTAGCCAAGGGTTTGTCAATTTTGTTAATCTTTTCAAAGAACCAGCTCTTTGTCACATTAATTTTTTCTATTGTCCTTTTGTTCTCTATTTCATTTAGTTCTGCTCTAACTTTTGTTATTTCCTTTCTTCTGCTGATCTTGGGTTTTACTTGTTCTTCTTTTTCTAGTTCTTTAAGGTGTAACATGAGGTTATTTATTTGGGAGTTTTCTTGTTTCTTGAGATAGGCCTGTAATGAGATAAATTTCCCTCTTAAAACTGCTTTTGCTGCATCCCAAAAATTTTGGTAGGATGTATTTTCATTGTCATTTGTTTCTATGCATCTTTTGATCTCTCCTCTGATTTCTTCTTTGACCCAGTCCTTCTTTAAAAGTATGTTGTTTAATCTCCATGTATTTGTGTTTTTTCCCGCTTTCTTTTTACAGTTGATATCCAATTTCAAAGCCTTGTGATCAGAGAATATGCATGGTATGATTTCAATCTTCTTAAATTTGTTGAGACTGATTTTATGTCCCAATATATGGTCTATCCTTGAGAATGTTCCATGTACACTAGAAAAGAATGTATAGTCTGATGTTTTAGGATGAAGTGCTCTATAAATGTCAATTATATCCATTTCATCTAATGTGTCATTTAGGGCTACTATTTTGTTATTTATTTTCTGTTTAGATTATCTATCCATAGCTGTCAATGATGTATTTAAGTCCCCTAGTATAATTGTGTTTTGGTCAATTTCTCCCTTTAGTTCTGTTAGTAGTTGCTTGGTATATTTCGGTGCTCCCTGATTGGGGGCATAAATATTGATGACTGTTATGTCTTCTTGTTGTATAGTCCCCTTCACCATTATGGAATGTCCATCTTTGTCTCTTGTTATCTTTTTCACCTTGAAGTCTGTTTCATCTGATATCATTATGGCTACACCTGATTTTCTCTGGGTACCATTTGCTTGGAGTGTCAATTTCCACCCTTTCACTTTGAGTCTGTGCTTGTCCTTGTAGCTGAGATGTGTCTCTTGGAGACAGCATATGGTTGGGTTTAGTTTTTTGATCCAATCTGCTACTCTGTGCCTTTTTATTGGTGAGTTCAGTCCATTTACATTTAGGGTGATTATTGATATGGGAGGATTTCCTGTCATTCTATCTTTAGTTTTCTGGTAAGGCTGTGTCTCCATTGTTTCTTTGCCTTTTTGTTGTTGTCTATTATTTCTGTGTGGTATTCTATGATGTTTCTCTCTGTTTCTTCTTTTATTTCAGTATATATTTCAATTCTGGATTTATTTTGAGTGGTTACCCTTAAGTTTATGTAAAAGAAAGTTTGATATTTAGAGTATTCCATTTTCTTCAGCATGCTTACTTTCTCCATTCCCATATTCCGGTTCAGGCCTTTACTCTCCCTCTTTTTGAGTTTTGGTTGCCACAAATTGTCCCTGTTGATGGTGGTCGAATAGCCTCCTTTAGTATTTCTTGTAGTGCAGGTCGTGTATTAGAAAATTCCCTCAGCTTCTGTATGTCTGGAAAGGTCTTTATTCCTCCTTCATATCTAAAGGTTATCTTTGCTGGATAGATTATTCTTGGCTCATAATTTCTCTCTTTCAATAGTTTGAATATTTGGTTCTACTCCCTCCTGACTTGTAGAGTTTCTGCTGAAAAATCTGATGATAATCTAATGGGCTTTCCTTTGTAAGTTACCGTCTTCTTTTCCCTGGCTGCCTTGAGGATTCTTTCTTTGTCGTTGATTTTAGACAGCTTCAATACAATGTGCCTTGGAGAAGGCCTGTTGGGATTGAGGTGTTCTATTTGCTTCTTGGATTCAAGGGTCCAGTTCTGTCCACAAATTTGGGAACTTCTCATCGACAATTTGTTTGAATATATTCTCTGTTCCTTTCTCTCTTTCTTCTCCTTCTGGTATGCCCATTATTCTTATATTGCTCTTTCTGATGGAGTCTGAAAGTTCTTGTAGAGTTCTTTCATTTCTTTTAAGTCTCAAGTCTCTTTCTTCTTCTATCTGTGTCATTTCCAGGTTTCTATCTTCGATGTCACTGATTCTTTCCTCCATGTGGTCAACTCTACTACCTAAGCTGGTTATTTCATTCTTAATTTCTTCCATTGAGTTCTTAATCTCCAGAAATTCTCTTTGGTTCTTTTTTAAAATTTCAATCTCTTTCGTAAAATGCTCATGCTGTTCTTTGATTGAGTTTCTGAGTTCATTTAACTGCCTATCTGTGTTTTCTTGTATCTCGTTGAGTTTTTTCAGAACTGCAATCTTGAATTCTCTGTCATTTAAGTCACATATTTCTGTATCTTTAAGTGCCTTCTCTGGAGATTTTTCACTTTCTTTCTGAGCTATCTTGTTGCCTTGGTTATTCATGGCGATTACTGGTTTACTGTTTCTCTTCCTAGACATCTACAGGAGTGACTTCTGCAACAGGTTGATAGGAAGAGGTCTTTCTTTTGTTTTCCAGTACTTGTTGGTAGAATGTCTTATTATTTCTCCAACTGCAATTTATTTTTCTTCTCCCACACAGTAGTGCTGTTTTCTCTGCACTATTCCTGCTTCTTACACAATGGGGGGATTTCCTGGGAGACGAGCTTCTCCTCTGTTAATAGTTCGTCTAGGTCACAGGGCGCAGTGTCCTGGTGGGTATGCGGAGAGCTTTTGATGTTCCAAAGCTCTTCCAGCTCCTGATTCAGAGCCCGTATGTTTTAGCAGTTCTGTTTACTCCTGCAGGGCTCTGCCCAGATAGGTGGGGTCAGGGGGGGGTGGTGAGCTGTGAGAGGTGGCCCAGAGCAATGGCGGCGACCACCACCACAGCCGGTCCTGCTTCCACGGCTCCCTCCCCTTTGCCAGAACTAGTTGGGCTGTGAATTTGTGTCTGAGGCCCACAGTTCTCAAAACAGCAAATTTTCTGTTGTTTTGATCTGACACTGCTACTTTTTCGCTTCTAGCACGGGGCAGGTGGGGGCGGGGCGAGCTCTGGGAGGGGAGGGAGGGGTCGGCTAGTCTCAGTGCCTAAGGCTCCGTTCTCTGCTTGGCAGTGAGGGCTTAAACCACCGTTTTCAGCCTTTTTCCCTCAGTCTTTTCTCCGAGGTCTCTGCCGTGAGCGTTGGGTTCAGCTGTGGTATATGCTGTCCCCTCAGCCCTGTGGCGCCCAGGCGGAGCCCTAGCAGTCCGATCTCCCGCAGCTGCGGTAGTTCCGGGAAGCAGCGAGCTCCGAGCACTGAGCTAGGTCTGCGTCCTGCACCCGCGCGGCTTCGTCTCCGCGCACACTTCTCCCTTTCCTCCTCCCTCCACTCGCGCGAATCTCCCACCTGTAGGTGATTTCAGTCAGTAGTGGACCTCTTCGTCTTGCCTGTCTGCTGTGCAGGGAGTCCTTTGTGGAGTTTTTGTTGTTCGATTCTTTGTAAATTCCAGGGGAGCTTTACAGAGGCTCACCTCACACCGCCATTTTTCCGGAAGTCAATTTAACCATTATTTGAGAGGTTATTCTTCCTGGTGCTTAGCTCTTCCGAAACGTATACTGGCTAGTAAGGACCTCACTTTTTTTTTTTTTTAATCTCGTAGTACTGACTCCTTATAACATTTGTGAGGACTTTTGGATCTCTATTTGCTGAATCCGTAGTGGATCAATGTGGTTCTACCAATGATAGCATGCACAAGAGGTAGAGTGCTGTGTTTACTGTTAAGCGGCCTTGAAACTCAAACCACAAGTTTACCCTGGTTATTTCAAACATACATTCCACCTGAGAAGTTAGTTGAGAAATATACTCTCTTGTGGAAAACGGAGCTGGAAATCATTTTCATTAAGATGATTCATAGTACAGCAGTAAATATGCCAGAATTCTGTGAACACACCATAACCAGAAGGTGTCACAATCATCACTGATGTGATATTTGTATTATGGAATTATAAGCTGCTATCTGTTTTGTTTTTTCCAAATTTGTTGCAATAATCACACTTAATTCTTATAGCCTTCAGTAATATTGCAGCTGTTCCATTCATTCATTCATTCATTCATTCATTCAAAGATTTACTGAGCATCTCCTTTGTGTTATATCCCACGTGTAAACAAACTTGAAAAAGGCTTTGATCTCAGAATTTACATTGTAACTTGGGGCTGGGCACCAAAGGGTAAAGACATAAACAAGATAATTTCAGATAATAAGTACTTCCCATATCATCTGGGACAAAAAGCAAATAAACAGCAATGGCTTTGCCAATGCCTACATCATCTGGGCATCCTCCCAGTCCCCTGTGACCTCTCTAACCTGATCCTGATCCTGTTTCACTTTCTGACTCACCCGGCTCCAGCATCACTTACACGTCCCAGGCGTCTGAGGCCTTTGCACGTGCTGATCCTTGTGCAGAGCTCTTCCTCCTATACCCGCCTGGCGCACTCCTCACCTTCAGGTCTTCACTCAAACGTCAGCTTCTCAGTGACATCTTCTTTGAGAGCACTCTGAAATTGGAATCTCATTCCCGCCATAGCACTAGCTATTCCACGTCTTTGCTTGTTTTACTCCCTGGCACTTATGACTATCTAGCTGTTCATTGTTTTTTCACTATCGCCCTCCAGAATGTAAGCTCCATGAGGATCACCGCTGCATTTCCAAGAGCCTAAAACAGTCATATAACAGGAGGAGGCATTTAGTAAAATAAGAGAGACTATGGGAGTAACAGGGGGGTGGGACACACAAAAACTCTGTTGGGTTGAACTGAGATATCCGTTAGTATTCAAGTTAAGGTGTCACATAAGCCATAAGATATTGAAGTATATTTAAGGACTTCAATGGGAAGGTTAGGGTTGAACATATGCATGTTTAGTTTCATATAGAATATACAATAAAATCTCAAATAATTTAAATCTGAATGTCTCAGGTCCTATACTGTCAGGAATTTCTCTGTGATTCTTCCTCAAAATAATTCCTAGTATATAGGGGAATATTACTAGCCAATTAGCCTAGAAACTTCAAAACTGGTTGTGTGAAACAATATCCCTGGTAGTGAACTCAAATGTCCTCAGTCATTTAAAAGCAAAAGCCGGTTCAATTATGGGCATATAGAGTCATACACTTTAGAAAGATTATCAAATAGCAATGAAATTTTATCAATTTTGTCAGATAAGTCAAATAATCAGTCCCTCTTATACTTGAGTTAATTGAGGTTTACTATTACTTTCTTTTTCTAGAACCTATATTGGATGGCCCAAAGGATAATTTAGAGAGAGTACTTGTGCTGGCTCTTAATGACATGTCTACAAAATGCATAATTTTACATATCTCATTGAGTCCTCTTGTGAGGCGAGCAGGTTGAATAGTTTCATTCACATTCTAGATACATATATGAGGAAACTGATTGAGAAGGTAGATTTAATTTGCTAATGCTCACACAGCTCTAAGTAGTGAAGCTAAGACTCAAACTCAGATTTCTGACACCCTACCATGTTAACCAGCTCTCTAGTTGTGGGTCCTTGATACATCTCTCACAGTATCATTTGTAACTCGGGCTCAATTTTTTTTTAACTGACATATTGAATTCCCTTGGAACTTAGACAACTTCTAGTTCTGTGACAACTCCACCAGATTTCCTCTTGGTATTGCCTCAAGATTCTCCAGATTCTCCCCCAAAGTCTTTCATATGACTAGCACCTTTCTCTGTTCCAATTATCTGCTTTTAATTAGCTATGCAGAATCAAAGAATGTTAGAGCTGGAAAGTCCCCAGGGTACCTTCTCATTTTACATGTAAACAAATAGGCCCGTAGCAATTGAGTGGTTGTACTAAATTATAAAGTCTGCCTCTCCTACTACATCACACTTCCTCTTTCATAATTCCTAAATGAAGGGCTAAGACGTGCCTCCAAATTCTAGGGATCTCACGTATTTCAGTTTTGTTCCCACTGTCTATACATTAAAAATAATTTATTCTATTTGCCTAAATTATATTTCTTTTGAGTGAAAATTAATAAGACCAGGTTGGTGTCAATACTATTTATGCCTCAGAAAAAAAATAATATTTTTTTCTTCCCCTCTCCCCCTACAGAAAGTTCTCAGGAACAAAAGCCAGAGTATTCAGACAGTATTAAGGTAAATGTTTCTCAGTAGCCTCTCATTGGTATGTATGGTATCTAGCTGAACATAACCCAGTTTTCAAGGTCAAATCAGAGACTGGGTGGTGCAACTTATGGGACATCAGGAAGCATCCTCTATTTACTTTCTTCATGTTCACATCTGTCTGCCTGGCTGAAACCTGTCCGTGGTACCCAAGAAATCTGGAATCAAATTCGCACCTTAGAGTTATAATTCCTTGCTTACGTGCACAGAATACACCACTGTTCCTCCTTAGCACCTAAATACAATTCCATTCCTTAACTCTGTTATTGCAGTTTCTGGAGAAAATCTTAGAGGGAGTGAGTCACTTGGCCCTGTCTAGGGCAGGTAGACCCAAGTGCGGGACTTGGTGGAGGCAGGAAGGGACTAGAACCTTCAAAAATGAAGAATGGCTTGCAGGAAATGAGTGCTGATCCCATCTAGTTCTCTGTATTCCTAAGATTGGAGTGTTTAAAGACAGCTATCCAAAAAGCTCATTACTCCCCAGTGTAAACTCAGGAAATTTCTCCTCTTGTAATCCTTTATAGAAAGTTTCCAGTGAGGGCTGAAACTGCAGATCCTTCTTTTTTTTATCACTTTGTTTCTTGGTTCAATTTAATCCCACCTTTAATCAAGTCTCCCCACCCCCATGCACACACAATCCATCAACTATCCAGTCACTTGTCATTATCAGAGCAATTTTCAGAACCAAATCTTACAACTCATGCTTAACTTTTGCCAAACCTCCAAAAATGCTGGCTTAGCTCCTCACTTAACCTAACCCTCCTTTATGAATATAAACATCTAAACATCTATTCAAGAAACCCAGACTCTACTTAGGCCGTATTTTCCAAGTGAAATTATATGGGTATAATAGGGAGACAATCTGATACAGGTGAGTCCCTGTGCCAAGCTGCATTGCTGCCTAATCCGGACCCTTTTGGCTCCTTGCTCTTTCCCTCACTTCCTGCTTTTCCCATGGTGAAACTGTGCGTATGCTTGTTAGCCAGCCTAGTTCTGAGTAAGGTGGAGCAAGCACATTCCACACTTTATACCTCACTGATTACAGCTACATACCTACTGTGAATAACTACTGAGGATTCTGAAAAATGAATAATAGCAGGAATCTGGGGAGGGACATCAGACCTCAAAGAACAACCAATACCAGGATGAGTTTCCTGGGTTTTTTTCCTTCCATACTGGTATCTTCTAGCTTCAAGTCAGGGCAGTTCAAATCCTGGAATTACATAAAGGAAATGCACATAATAAAGTTTCAAGAGAAACCATTGCTTTCTTACCAGAATTAGGAATAAAATCTTATAAAGTGAGAAGTGGGGAAGCTCCCTTTTTTCCCCCCCTCTCTTGGCCCTGCCTGGAGGCAGATTTCAGTCATGATGCTGCATGGCAATGGCAGCAGAAGCTGCTGAGGCACTTAAAACTGTGAAAGAAAATCCTTCTCTCTGAGCAGAAGAAGTAGGAAAAGGCCTCCAGTAACCCGAATAATATTAGGAGCAAACCTGCTACTTTTTCCTCTGCTTTCTCTAGTCATTTCACCCTAGACATGGATACAGTCTTGGGATGTGTGAGACAGAACACAGGGAGAGTAGAACTATAGCATCCTAGCCATACAACCAACAAAGGGAACTTATAAGAGTTAGAGACACTGAAAGATATCAGAGAAGGGATCTCAAGAAAGATTCTCTACAAATTTGTTTGTAAAGACTCTCCTGAGCTGTGCATTCATGAAATTGATGTAATATATATACGCAAAAGACTTTGAGAACTTATTATAGTTGTAATAGTGGTACATACAGAAGGATACTAAAAAAATAAAATAAAAAATAAAAAACTGCCAAGACTTTGAAAACGGAATTTGTATTGGAACTACAGCAATAGACGGCAGGGTAGAATGTGTGGTCTGAAACTAAGTGAGTAATTACCTACTTAAGAAAACAAAGAAACAAACAAAAACAAACAAAAAAACCCCAACCTCCTCCAGAGGATTGAACAATTGTTAGAATCTCATAAATTGTTTAAAATGCCCAGGATAAAAATCCAAAATTACTCAACATACAAAGAAATAAAAAAATGTCCACAGCTTCAAGGGAAGGAACAAGAAATGCCAACAGCAATGTGGCCAAGATTTTGAAACTTTCAGACAAAAACTTTAAAGCAGTAATTATAAAAATGTCCATGAAGTAACAGCAAATATTCTAAAATTTAACAGAAAGATAGATGTCCTCAGCAGAATTTAAGTATATTTACTCATCTCAGTCACTCATCTCATCTGCTCCCTGCTTTCAGATCAGGGATTCTCAACTTCTAATTCTTACACATTAGAGTTATGTGGGAATTTATTTTTAAATATCAGTACCTGCCCCACCATCAGAGGTTTCAATTCAATTGGTGGTATGAATTCCAGGGATTCATATATGTATTTTTTAATTTCCACAGCTCACCCTACCATGCATCCAATGATGAGAATCAGTGCTTTAGATAGTCTTTGCTTCATTCTATTCCTCAGGTATCCTGTTTGAAATATCTTAATACATATGCTGCCTCAAGTCCTCTTGGAGGAACCATGGTAAACCCTTATAAGAATGTCTGGTGGTCTTTACATAATATATACACAACATATTTTATGTTGCATGTATTTAGGCCTTACTTCATTGATTTTTCACTTCCTGTTTTAATTACTAGTATAGTATAATATCCTCAATGAAGCCCAGCCATCTGTCCCAGACTATTTTATGCTTTTGTAAGAAAATTGCTGCTGCTTCATTCAAAGAGGTGATAAAGGCCTACAGAGTAAAGGCAGTATCTGAGCCACGTGCCCTGCCCTACCAGGTCCACACAGTCACTTTATTGCTCTAGATCTCAAAATAGCTAAGATTTCCATAAAAGGAAATTGGAGTTACTTAGTGAACACCCATTTTCTTCCTCTCCTTATCATTGCCTCTATTATTAGAAAATAATTTATAAATTATTATAATTTAACTAAAGGAGGGAGGAGGCAGACAGAGCTGCCATTTTTTGTGACTTTGGTCATCATTTAATGGTAGCCAAGATCCATAGCATCAATCCTCGATATCATAATTGCCACACACACAAAAAAAAAAATCTTGAGCCTATGTCTCAGAGAATAATTCTCTGAGACTGTCTCAGAGACTGCAGTGCACAGATATTATTATGAAAGATGCTGCAATGGTTGTACTAGATCTCTTGAGGATTTCTAGGCATCTGTAGAGTATAGTGTCCAACAAAAGACTAAGTTAAGTACTTTGCTTTGTCTTGGCAGTTTATCAGCATCTTTGAAGGAAACAAAATTATCCGTGGCAGTGTGAATACCTCAAAAGAAGCCATTTCAGGTACGAAATATACTAACCTTTTAATATGCCTGCTGGGATGAATGGCTCCTCCCACTTACACCTATTATCAATATGAGATTGAAATCATATTCTTACTGTTTATATGGATAGCAATTTGCAGTTTATCATGCAGTTCTCTTACTTTAACTCAAACCAACGGGAGGGTGATAGATAATGGAACTAACATTTATTAGGTAATAGCTATCCCCATTTTTATTAATGAGAAAAACTGAGAGTCATTAAGGAGTAAAATGACAGCAGGTTACTCAAAGTCACTCCATAGCACTTAAGCTGCTGAGGTAAGATTCAAACACAGATCTGCCCAACTTCAGACCCTAAGCTTTCAACATAATCATAGTTCACACACTCAAATGTTCACAGGAGACAGGGTAATATAAATAAGAACACTAGGTTGAGCTAAGGGTTTATGTTCCACTGGAGATGGCATGTCCCATCTAAAGGAGGCAGCAGCTACTCAGGTCCAATCATTGACATGCTAGATTGTTGCCAGGTCTTCCAATCCAGGTTTTAGCATTTTTCAAAGGAAGCTAGAAATGGAAGTTTTATGTGAAAATTCCTGACTTTTAAATTTTATCAAATAAGTCAAAGCTTTTGTGGAACACTATGTGGACCAAAAAAAAAAACTTTGTCTATATCCCCTACACTGTACTATTCCCTCTCTGCAAATTAAAGCCCCAGTTTACAAAAAAGGAAATGGAAGTATATAACTGCCTGACACTGTCAAAAAATGTACAGCTTTCAGGGCTCAAAAACAGGTCTTCTGATTTTGATCCTACAATCTTTCTTCCTTCCATAATGTAGTTCCATGTAGTTGCAATTGCATTCCAGAAAAGAGGCCCACGTTGGGTAATAACCAACGATAGCCTATAGTTTTGCTGTGAAAAAGAACAATTAACTGATAAAGATAAGGATTCACTATTGTCTCTGGGAATGAGCCTCATGTATGCTAGGACATCAGCCACCCACCAGTCCGGAACAAGATGCTGGAATCTAATAATGAAAGCAGATTTGGGGCAGTGTCCTCAGTGTGTTTCCAGGAATTGCTCTGCATTAGAGACACCCAGGCAGGATATTTTTTTAACAATGCAGATTCCAGTATCCTCTCCAAACTAGCTAACTGAGTAGTGCCTAGAAATCTGCATTTTTTTTAGCAGACACTTTTTACCTCTCCAATGAGAATTGCAGAAATCTTGCAACAATGCCTCTATCATGTTAGTAAAATTTATATCTTGCTTTTTCAGAATGCACATCTTTCTCTTTCAGCCATGCTTTTGTCTTATTTGCTACAGATTGTAGTCTTTTTGTTTTTAATTCTAATGTCATTTAAAAAATAATAGTACAGTTAAAAAACTAAACTTTTTTTTCTTTATTTATAGCTAAATTTACTGTGAGCTATTTTAGCTTTAACCATAGAAGATTATCTTGCCAGAAAAGATACGTTTAGGTAACTGCAAGAGGTACAGGATTTTGGCATGTACTGGGATTAAGAAAATATGGGCTTTTCTGTGTGTGTTTTCATGTCCTATCACATCTTATCATAAAGTTTCATAAAAGTACATAAATGCTCTCTTCTATATTTACATGTAAAATAATTTTTTAAAATTAAAATATATTCTCTAAGAGTCCATGTGCTGCATAAGTGGTGCAGAAAAAATGAATTCAAATGAATACTCTTATCTCACGTGACAAAAAAACATTGCTTGAAGTTAGTCAACTAAAAATTTACCCCAAATTGATGAGAAATTATGGCAATTTTAGTGCACTTCTGCTTTCACTTGAACACTCTGAAACACACACCCTCACTATATAGAGTTGAAATTTACTTCCCTATGTGAGTATAGCTTATCAGGCTTTTTCACAGTTTTCTGCTAGAAAAAGAAAGGCATTCTTTGCACACCTGACTAGAGAAGCATCAGAGTGCAGTAGGTATAATGATACCACAAGCATCAGGAAGCTGGACTGTATCCCAAACTTGGCCACTCGTGTGATCTTAGGCAAAGTATTTGACATGACCAAGACTCAGTGTCCAAAAAGGGAAACATCATTCTTCCTGTTTCCTTCACAGGAGTGTTGGAAGGATCAAATCTCAAAATAATCTTTGTGTGTTTTTAAATCCATAAAGTATTTTATGAATGTCAATTTATAAATTCTAAATCATCAATGCTCTAGTATGACTATAATATTAAAATGTCTAATAGCCATATTACTTTTTTTGCTTTATCCACAGAAACTCCCAAACCCAGTATTTCAGAACAAGGATCTAAAATGCTGGCAAAGGTATCTTCAGCTCTATCAATGGTATTTTCTCGAGCTAACACCAATGTTTCCAAATCTTCGTCACCACCTCACCAGGAAGAGCACTGAAATTTCTATACCTGATAAAACTTTGCTTACTACCCTTGAAAAATAAAATATTTTTTCAAGCATAACATACTGTCTTATAAGATGATTCATATAATATTGAGCAAATAAATAAATAAATAAGAGCAAAAAAAAGTAAAATATAGGCCTGGGTAAGGGAAGGGTTTGATAAATGCTTTTGCTGAGCATTTTGATAAGTATTTGGTAAGAAGATGCTGAGTGCTAGCATTTAATGAGGAAAAAGGGGCATGTTTGCCCCAATATCTAAGGATCTTGTTTAAAAGATCTAAAAAGGTGGACCAAACAGCCAGAACGTCAGTCATCACCATTGTTTACCTGAATGCTGATTCATAATTTTATAAGGAATGTGATATTTTCTCTTTTGTCTAACATTTTATTGACAGTAACCAGTGCTAAAGCAGAAGCAGCTGAGAAAATTTTGCTTTACAAAATTTGATTTTCTGTTGTAAAGTTAATCAGTGATGTTATGACAGGGAGCTCCAGAGAAAAAGTTGTGAATATACAGCAGAATGTTTACATTCCAATCATAATGAAGTTATTCAATTAGTATTATGATTTAGTTTATTCATAATAATCTCATAAATTATTTGATCTCAAATATCAGACAAAATCACATAACCTATAGATGCAAACCTTTTCAAAAATGACAGTTGATGAGAAATGACTGGCAGTCCAGTTCAAAATTATTTTCAGGAGGTCTTCTGGTCAAAATGGCAGAGTAGGCAAATGCTGTGCTTGCCTCCTCCCGTAACCACATCAAATTTATAACAAAATCACAGAACAACCACACTTGAGAACCATCTAGCTGAACAGAACTCCTACAATAAAGGATATAAAGAAGAAGTCATGATGTGACAGGTAGGAGGGGCAGAAACGAAAAATAGATGGGTTCAACACCCATGTGTTGCATTTAATAAGCATGGGGGATATCTCGGCTACAGAAGTCTCCCCTGAAGAGTAAGAGGCCCTACCCCCACACTGGGGTCCCAGCACAGAGCACCAGTGCTGGGAAGAGGAGTACCCACAACATCCGGTTGTGAAAATCACTGGGAATTGAGTCTGGCAATATGGAGGGTTGCTGGAAACCAAAGTGTCCTCTTAAAGGGCCCCAGCACAGACTCACTTGCTCAAAAGCACTTGTTCAAAGCTCCAGGAAAGAGAGAGCAGCTCGAAAGTATCAAGGATATATGGAGAGAAACTGAACTGTCTGGCTTCAGGGCAGGGCTGCAGGGCAGCTCTCTCTGGGACTAAAGTGCTAGCACGTGCTATTGTTCCTTTGTTGAGCAATCCCCCACACAGCCTGCAAGCACAGACAGGTGCCAAATGTGAGTCCCATCAACTTGGCTAACACCATGTTCCCTTTATCCCCACCCTGGTGATTCCCAGAGACTCCACCTACCCAATCTATGCACTGGCCCAAACATCTTTTAGAGGCTAATCCACATAAGCTGCTGACTACGCCCATGCTGCAGACTTTCCTAAAATTTCTCAAAGGTCCACAAACCCCAAACAAGTAGCGGCTAAATTCAGTGTGTGTGCTGTATCTCTTGCTAAGTAGCCCCAAGCCCAGCACCAGTGGTAGTCAGCCTTGGTTCAAGCATAACCTCTCCAAGGTGCCTCCAAGCCCCACACAGTCATGTACCACAGATCACTGTAGCTCCTACATGGTGGCCCCAGACCAGACAGCAGCTGACCTTTGCCTGCACAAGAGCCCCTCCCAAGAGGTCTCAAAACCAACACACCTAGTGGCCAGCCTCAGACCCTCACACAATTAGCACCAGAAATATAGGCCCAAAGAGTGGACACGGCAGGCACTAAAGCCCCACTAAAGTGAAGCCCACTCTGTGGTGTCAGCCCCTGCACAACAGCTCATCCACTGTAAGAGCCAGTCCTTACAGCCTGTCATCCTGGTGGTCAATCCTACCCGCTGATGTGCCAACAGCAACCAAGGCTCAACTACAATAGGATGGGGCACACAACCCACACAAGAGACAGAGCACGTGGCTCAGATGAACAGGGAGATTGTGTCACTGGGTCCCACAGGACACCTATTACATAAGGTTATTCTGCCAAGACTGGAAGACATAGCAGATCTACAAGATGCACAGAAACAAACACATGGAGGCAGCCAAAATGAGGAGAAAAAGAAACATCCAAATGAAAGAAGAGGACAAAACTCCAGAAAAAGAATGAAACAAAATGGAGGCAAGAGTTCACCAGACTGGTTATGAGGATGTTCAGTGAACTTACAGGAAGAATAGACAATCTCAGTGAGAACTTTAACAAAGAGATAGGAAAATAAAAAAGGAGATAGAAAACATAAAAAAGAACCTGTCATAAATGAAGTACACAATAACTGAAATGAAGAATACATTAGATAGAACCAATAGCAGATAAAACAGAGGATTGAATCAGCAATTTGGATGATAGGGTAGCAGAAAACACCCAATCAGAACAGTAAAAAGAAAAAAAATAGGATAATGTAAGGGACCTCTGTGAGAACATCAAGCCTAACGACATCTGTATCATAAATATACCATAAGGAAAAGAAAGAGCAAGGAACTGAAAGCGTATTTGAAGAAATAATGACTGAAAACTCCCTAACCTGGCCAAGGAAATAGACATACAAGTCCAGGAAGTGCAGAGAGTCCCAAACAAGATGAACCTAGAGGTCTACACAAAGACATATCATAATAAAATTATTAAAAATAAACATTTTAAAAGTAGGAAGAGAAAAGCATTTAGTTACCTACAAAGGAGTCCCCATAAAACTGACAGCTGATTTCTCAAACAGAAATTTTGCAGAAGGGACTAGCAGAAAATATTCAAAGTGATGAAAAGTAAGAACTTACAACCAAGACTACTCTACCCAGCAAAGCTATCATTTAAAATTGAAGGAAACGTAAAGAGCTCCCCAGAGAAGAAACAGCTAAAGGAGTTCATCACCACCAAACTATTATTACAAAAGAAATGTTGAAGGGACTTTCAAAAAGAAAGAAAAAAATATATATGGATAAGAAGATACTACAAAGAAAACAAATTCTCACTGACAAGCAAATAACTAATAAAAGCAGTGGATCAACCAACACTAAAGCTAGTATAAAGGTTAAAAGGTGAAAATAGGAAGACCATGTGTAATAACAACAGTAAATTAATGGACATATGAACACACACACACACACACACACACACACAAATATGTGAAAAAATGACAAACATAAATATGGAGGGGGTGAGTAAAAATCGTACTCATAGTAAAAAGTGTTTGAACTTAAGTGACCATCAACTTAAAATAGTCTGCTACAAACATATCTTGGGATATATGAAGCACATGGTAACCACAAACCCAAAATCTACATACATGACAAAGAGAAAGGAATGCAAATACAGCACTACAGAAAGTCATCAACATACAAGACAGCAAAAGAATAAAAAAGGAAGACAGAAGACCTACAAAAAACAATGAGAAAACAATGAATAGGTTGACAATAACTACTGTATTTTGCCATGTATAATGTACACTTTTCTGTCCAAATTTGTGAGGGAGAAATAAGGATGCGCATTATACATGGGTAGTACTAATTCAATACCTATACAAATGTTTTTAATTATTTTATTTATGCGTAAGAGTTAAAAGCATAATAATAAATAAATCCTAAAGTTCCTCTATGATAAAAAAACAAGTACCTAAATATAAACATATACAAATTTAGATTAAAATGAAAGATTTTTTTTTCTGAAATTTTGGGCCCAAAACATGGGTGTGCATTATACATGGGAGCTCATTACACACGGCAAATATGGTCCATACCACGTTTCCCTGAAAATAAGACCTAGCCAGGCTATCACGCTAATGCCTCTTTTGGAGCAAAATTTAGTGTAAGACCTGATCTTATTTTACCATAATAAAAGACTTGGTCTTATATTAATTTTTGCTCCAAAAGACGCATTAGAGCTGATTGTCTGGCTATTTCTTATTTTTGGGAAAACAGGGTACCTATCAATAATTACTTTAAATATAAATGGATTAAATGATCCAATCAAAAGATGAATGGATAAAGAAGATATGGTACATACAAGGTCTGACAATTAAGTTCACGAACTCATCCTAAAAAAAGTGCTATATACCTTATTGCTGAATACCACTACGGTTACCTTGAAGTACTTTCTTTGGGAAGCTATGCACTGACACCAGTGCCTAGTCCACCCTACAAAGCAATTTTGGAACTCTTTTTCTGGAATGGCCATCAGCCATCATCATATTACCCATGATATCCTGAATGTCATCAAAATGTCTTCCTTTCAATATTTCCTTTATCTTCAGGTAAAGAAAGAAGTCATTGGGGGCCAGATCAGGTGAATGGGGGGGGGTTCCAATACAGTTATTTATTTACTGGCTAAAAACTCCCTTACAGACGGTGCTGTTTGAGCTGGTGTATTGTTGTGATGTGAGAGTCATGAATTGTTGGCGAAAATTTTAGGTCTTCTAACTTTTTCACGCAGCCTTTTCAGCACTTTCAAATAGTAAACTTGATCAACTGTTTGTCCAGTGGGTACAAATTCATAATGAAGAATCTCTCTGATATCAAAACAAGGTTCGCAACATCACTGCAACTAGCTTACAAACTTGTCATCAGTCCTCCTATATACAGTGGAATATTACCCAGCCATAAAAAGGATTGTATCATTTGCAACAACATGGTTGGACCTAGAGGGTGTTATGCTAAGTAAAATAAGGCAGACAGAGGAAGACAAATACCATATGGTTTCACTTATATATGGTATCTAAAAAACACAATAAATAAACAAACAAAACAAAAACAATCTCAGATACACAGAACAAACTGATGGTTGCCAGATGTGAGGAGGATCGTGGGGATGGGTGAAAAAGGTGAAGAGATTATAAGTACAAATTGGCAGTTACAAAATAGTCATGGGGATGTAAAATACAGCATAGAAAATATAGCCAATAATATTGTAATAACTATGGATATGTGTTTTCAGGTGGGTGCAAGGCTTATCAGGGAGATCACTTTGTTTAAGTTACATAAATGTCTAACCACTATGCTGTACACTTGAAACTAATATAATATTGAATCTCAACGATAATTAAACATTTTTTAAATTTCTTAAATAAAAAATAAAAAAAATAAATGTTTTGTCCCATGGTGGGGTGGGGGGAAAACTGCTTTTCAGAGAACTATTTCTCCCAGTGTGTATAAATTGACAGTCGTGTTGAAAGTAACCTTACAGATGTTATCCAAATCACTGATGTTCCCCAGCCTTAGATATCGCAAAATTTTAAGCTGCCTTTTAACATAACAGAAGATTTTACTGTAAAATTTTGTATCAAAGCTTTTATCCGTGTTTTCAAATGTTGATAAGAAAATTATCAAATTTCCAGCAGGTGAAATACATTCTTTAATACAAAATTTTGTATCAAAGCTTTTATCCTGTCTGACTTATTTCACTCAGCATTACACTCTCAAGATCCATCCATGTTGTCACAAATGTTCCTATATCATCTTTTCTTACCGCCGAATAGTATTCCGTTGTGTATATATACCACAACTTCTTTATCAATTCATCTATCGAAGGACATTTTGGTTGTTTCCATGTCTTGGCCACTGTAAACAAAGCTGCTGTGAACATTGGAGCACACGTGTCTTTATGTATAAATGTTTTCAGATTTTTGGGTAGGTACCCAGGAGAGGGATTGCTGGGTCATATGGTAATTCTATTCGTAATTTTTTGAGGAACCTCCACACTGCCTTCCATAGCGGCTGCACCAGTCTGCATTCCCACCAACAGTGTATGAGGGTTCCTTTTTCTCCACAGCCTCTCCAGCATTTGTTACTATTTGTCTTGTTGATGATAGCCATTCTGACTGGGGTGAGGTGATATCTCATTGTGGTTTTTATTTGCATTTCTCTGATGATTAGTGATGTTGAGCATTTTTTCATATGTCTATTTGCCATTTGTATGTCCTCTTTGGAGAAATGTCTCTTCAGGTCCTCTGCCTATTTTTCAATTGGGTTGTTTGTTTTTTTGTTGTTGAGTTTCATGAGTTCCTTGTATATTTTGGATATTAGCCCCTTATCGGAGGCACTGTTTGCTACAATCTTCTCTCATTCAGTTGGTTGCCTCTTTATTTTGTCGATGGTTTCTTTTGCTTTAGCACTTTCTTATTCTGTCTCGGATTGCCCAGTCAGAGGGAAACCAGCTGACATGTCCTGAGACAGCCCTCTAGAAAGGTCACATAAATGTCTAGGAGTAGATTTTCAGAGGCATGCCAAAAATCACAAGAGAGAACTTGGAAGTGACTCCTACCCTAGCAGAAATAGGAGACAACTGCAGTTCCAGCTGATACATTGATTGCAGTCTTTTGAGACACCATCAGTCAGAAGCACCCTGAAAATCTGCCTGGCTTCCTCACTGATACAAACTGTGAAATAATAAATGTTTGCTGTTTTCAACCACTAAGTTTCGGAGTAATTTACTAGGCAGCAATAGATTGCTAACACAGATTTTGTTGCCTGAATGTGGAGATTGCCATTACAAAAACATAAAATATGGGAATAACTTTGAAATTGAGCAGTCGACTTTGAGGGCAGTGTTAGTAAACACTTAAAGTGCCTTGAACGTGCTGTTTGTAGAATTTTGGACTTTTGAGTGTGCTGTGGGTGAGGGGTTACAGGAAAGTGAGCAACATCTCTTTGAAAAGTAGAAGAAGGGGAGTCCTTGTTATTTAGTGGTAAAAAGATTAGCACGCTAAACTGGATTGTACAGAAAATAGAAAATGTGCTTAATGAATCGGGTGACCTCACTAAAGAAATGCCTAAGAAAAGTTTTGAAGGTACAGCCTTTTTTTTTCCTTCTACTAATACTGAAATACAACAGAAAAGAGGTAAATTGAAAGAAAGACTTAAAAAGAGCCAGAACTTCATTGTTTAAAAAATCTTCAGTCTCTCCAAGACAGCACATGATGCTAAAATTAAAAAAACACCAAATGAGAAAAGGTCTTTGGGCCTCCCTAATTCTATTTGCAGGAAGCAGGCTATATTTGTTTAGTTGCAAAAGAGTAATGCTTTTCATGCAAAAGCAAACATGACACACAGGGTGAAGATGTCACATAAGGCGCACCAAGTATCCAGAGAGCAGATGTTACTGCAAAAGGAAATTATTCCTGGGCCTTGAGACATAAACAAGGAGCTTCCGACATTTGGATAGATTTTAGAATTCTTATGGACAAGCGACTGCTTGTTGCATCCCCCCCTTTTAAACTAGAATGTCTATGGCAGTTATCCTATGCAGATAACAAGTCCTTTGGGTGCCCTGGTTCTACAGATTGAGAGGAACTATAATTAAAGAACTGTACTTTAAATTTAAAGGGCTTCATCCATGTAGGGATCTGATTTAGATGAGTTGCTTCAATAATGGGATAAAGAGCTCTCTAAAGAGAAAGATATGATATATATCAGAGAATCAAATTGTCTTGAGATGGAAAAAAAGTTTGTAAAAACTATTCAAACTACATTAATTTCTTAAAGGCATAAGGAGAAAAATGTAAAGTTTATAACACTTTGAAATAAAAAGAAACAGTTAATTTTTAACCTAAAGTCAGGAAAAAATGATAAACAAATTCGTCCATTGGTATTCTTAAACATAATTTCTTCCAAAGTTGCAAAAATAAATCATTTTTATTTTATACCTCAAAATTGCGTCAGTGCTAGATTTCTCAAACATTAGAGGTGGCAATTTGCTTCAGAGTAGAATTAATGGAAAATATAAATAAAGATTATGTGAAGCAATTTTAAAGAGGAGTTACTTGGAGATTATGACTATATTATGAAAATCTTAGTATTTTATTTAGAAATAAAAGAGAAATAAAAGATATATAGGAAAATAAAAAGGCACTTCTCCTTAAAGGTATATATTTTTATAAAATGTTAATATAAATATACTTTTAAGAATAAGAGGACTGTAAATTGGTGAAGCCACTATGGAATACAGTATGGAAGGTCCTCAAAAAATTAAAAATAGAATTATGATCCAACAATTCCACTTCAGGGTATTTATCTAAAGAAAATAAAAACACTCAAACAGACATATGCACTCCATGTTTATTGAAGCATTATTTACAATAGCAAAGATATGTGTCCATTGATGAATGAAGAGATAAAGAAGATGTGATACACACACATGCATAGGCACAGGGTGAAATATTATTTAGCCATAATAAGGAATGAAATCTTGATATTTGCAACAATTAAATGAGGGCATTACGCTAGGTGAAATAGTCACACAGAGTAAGAAAGCCACAATTTTGGAAGAGATAAACTTGACCAGCATGTTAAAGAGGCAAGGTCCCAATAGGATTAGCCCAAGGATAATGAGAAGTGGAACGAGTAAAGGTGAGAGAACAGTTTAACTAGGCTCCCGAAGACTGAGAAAGGCATCCCTGGAGGTTGTAAGAGGAAAACTGCAGCTCGTACAATAAAGATATTAAGAGGAGCTGCAGGAGTCTGGGGTTAGTTATGAGTAGTTATCAGGCCTGAGAGAGTGACACATCTGTCTGTTCGAAAAGGAGCTTAAGGTCTTCAATCAAATCACGGGAACAGAAGCAATAGCACTTTTTTGTGTGTTTTTTTCTGGGGAGTGCTGTGGAGACTTTAATAAAACAGGGAGGGTTGAACTCGAAGGGTAAAAAGGCCTGGGCATAGGAAATGTGTGACCATTTTCCATTGTGGTGACAGAAGTTATATTTGAGTCAGGCAGTGTTGTAGTAAAAGATAAGTCAGTTGGATGGGATTGACTGTATGTTGAGCCTGATGACATGTAAGATGTGGAGGAGACAAACAAGATACATAGACTTCGCAGACAGCAAATGTGCGGCCCCCATGGTCCCAATAGATGGAGTGAGAAGGGTGAGGAGGGAGCCACCCATTAAGGGGAGAATAAGAGGTTGTGGGGTCCCAAATCCCAGTGTTCAACCCCGTGAACACGAGTACGAGAGATGACTTTCAGACTGGGCGTCCCCAAGACTGGGTGGATCTGGACCCCTGGGGCAAGAAGAACCTTCTGGCCTAGCGCTAGGACTTTCGTGGAACCGAAGAACAGTGAGAGAGAATCAGAAGGTCCGATCCACGAATAGAAGGTTTCATTCACCCGATGAGAATTTGGCCTGCTGTTGTCTGGGATGTCAGCAAGGAAAGGGAGAAAGTCCCCAGTGCATGCTTCTGGCAGGTTTGGGAGGGTAGCCGGAGAGCGTATCAAGCCCGGGGGGAGGGAGAAGAGAAAGAGCAGGGACGATCGTGTATGGCCTCATGTATGGACTGAACTCAGTTAGTGGCGTTGAGCTGGAACTACAGATCTGACCCAAGGGGGAGAAAGTGGTTATGGAGTCAATCTCGGGAAAGGGCTGGAAGCCTTGCAAAAGAGTAGTTTATAGCTTTAATAGACTTGATTTTGCAAAAGATAAACTTGACCAGCAAGTAAAAGAGGCAAGGTCCCAATAGGATTAGCCCTAGGATAATGAGAAGTGGAACGAGTAAAGGTGAGAGAACAGTTTAACTAGGCTCCCTAAGATTGAGAAAGGCATCCCGGCAGTTGTAAGTAAAGAGGAAAACTGGAACAATTAACTGTATTTGTCCTATTGATTGAACCTCCCTTCATCCAACTTATGTTCTTGCTGTGTGTGTGTGTGTGTGTGTGTGTGTGTGTGTGTGTGTGTGTGTGTATTAGAGAGAGACAGAGAGAGAGAGAGAAAGAGAGAGAGAGAGAGAGAGAGAGAGAGAGAGAGAGGACATCAGAAAAGATTTTGCCAAATGCCTTGCTGAAGTTTTTTAGTCAAATTTTGAAATAATTTAATGGTGAGGCATGATGTTCTTTGTTTGTCGCAGATCAGAGCAGATGGATCAAGAGGATAAAAAAGATGAGGAAGGGATGTTGGAAATAATGGCGGCATGACGTGAGCCTCTGTAAAGCTCCCCTGGAATTTACAATGAATCGAACAACAATAACTCCACAAAGGACTCCTTGCACAGCAGACAGGCAAGACGAAGAGGCCTACTACCGAAGTCACCTACAGGTGGGCGAATCATGCAAGCGGGGGAGGAGAGAAGGGAGAAGTGTGAAGACAGAGCCGTGTGGGCACAGCACACAGACCTAGCTCAGTGCTCCGAGCTCGCTGCATCCCGGAACTACCGCAGCTGTGGGAGAGGGAAGAACTCCGACTGCTAGGGCTCCGCATGTGGCCCACAGGGATGAGGGGGCAGCATATAACACAGCTGAACCCAACGCTCACGGCAGAGACCTTGGAGAAAAGACTGAGGGAAGAAGGCTGAAAACGGTGGTTTAAGCCCTCACTGCCGAACAGAGAACGGAAGCCTTCGGCACTGAGACTAGCCACCCCTTCCCTACCCTCCAAGAGCTTGCCCCGCCCCCACCTACCCTGTGCTAGAAACAGAACAGTAGCAGTGTCAGATCAAAAGAATAGAATATTTGCTGTTCTGAGAACTGTGGACCACATACACACATTCGCAGCCCAACTAGTTCCGGCAAAGGGGAGAGAGCTGTGGAAGCAGGACTGGCTGTGGTGGTGGTCGCTGCCATTGCTCTGGACCACCTCTCACAACTCACCCCGCCCCTGGCCCCACCTATCTGGGAGGATCCCTGCAGGAGTAAACAGAACTGCAGAACTATATGGGCTCTGAATCTGGAGCTGGAAGAGCTTTGGGACATCACAAGCTCTCAGCATACCCACCGGGACACTGCACGCTGTCACCCAGGTGAACTATTAACAGAGAAGAGCCCATCTCCCAGGGAACCCCCCCACTCTGTGAGAAGCTGGAACAGTGCAGAGAAAACATAGCACTACCATGTGGGAGAAGAAAAATAAGCTGCAGTCGGAGAAAAAATAAAACATTCTACCAACAAGTACTGGAAAACAAAAGAAAGACCGCTTCCTATCAACCTGTTGCACAAGCCACTCCTGTAGAAGTCTAGGAAGAGAAATAGTAAATCAGTATTTGCGATGAATAACCAAGGCAACAAGATAGCTCAGAAAGAAAGTGAAAAGTCTCCAGAAAAGGCACTTAAAGATACAGAAATATGTGACTTAAATTACAGAGAATTCAAGACTGCAGTTCTGAAAAAACTCAACGAGATGCAAGAAAACACAGGTAGGTAGTTAAATGAACTCAGAAACACAATCAAAGAACAGCATGAGCACGTTACAAAAGAGATTGAAATTAAAAAAAAACAACAAATAGAATTTCTGGAGATTAAGAACTCAATAGAAGAAATTAAGAACGAAATAACCAGCTTAGGTAGTAGACTTGGACAGATGAAGGAAAGAATCAGTGACATCGAAGATAGAAACCTGGAAATGACACAGATGGAAGAAGAAAGAGACTTGAGACTTAAAAGAAATGAAAGAACTCTCAAGAACTTTCTGACTCCATCAGAAAGGGCAATATAAGAATAATGAGCATACCAGAAGGAGAAGAACGAGAGAAGGGAACAGAGAATATATTCAAACAAATTGTCGATGAGAACTTCCCAAATTTGCGGACAGAACTGGACCCTCGAATCCAAGAGGCAAATAGAACACCTAGTTACCTCAATCCCAACAGGCCTTCTCCAAGGCACATTGTATTGAAGCTGTCTAAAATCAACGATAAAGAAAGAATCCTCAAGGCAGCCAGGGAAAAGAAGACGGTAACTTACAAAGGAAAGCCCATTAGATTATCATCAGATTTTTCAGCAGAAACTCTACAAGCCAGGAGGGAGTGGAACCAAATATTCAAACTATTGAAAGAGAGAAATTATGAGCCAAGAATAATCTATCCAGCAAAGATAACCTTTAGATATGAAGGAGGAATAAAGACCTTTCCAGACATACTGAAGCTGAGGGAATTCTCTAATACACGACCTGCACTACAAGAAATACTAAAGGAGGCTATTCAACCACCATCAACAGGGACAATTTGTGGCAACCAAAACATAAAAAGGGCCTGAATCGGAATACGGGAATGGAGAAAGTAAGCGTGCTGAAGAAAATGCAATACTCTAAATATCAAACTTTCTTTTACATAAACTTAAGGGTAAACACTCAAAAAAAATCCAGAACTGAAATATATACTGTAATAAAAGAAGAAACAGAGACAAACATCATAGAATACCACACAGAAATAATAGGCAACAACAAAAAGGCAAAGAAACAATGGAGACACAGCCTTACCAGAACACTAAAGATAGAATGACAGGAAATCCTCACATATCAATAATCACCCTAAATATAAATGGACTGAACTCACCAATAAAAAGGCACAGAGTAGCAGATTGGATCAAAAAACTAAACCCAACCATATACTGTCTCCAAGAGACACATCTCAGCTACAAGGACAAGCATAGACTCAAAGTGAAAGGGTGGAAATTGATACTCCAAGCAAATGGTACCCAGAGAAAATCAGATGTAGCCATAGTGATATCACATGAAACAGACTTCAAGGTGAAAAAGATAACAAGAGAGAAAGATGGACATTTCATAATGGTGAAGGGGACTATACAACAAAAGGACATAGCAGTCATCAATATGCATGCCCCCATTCAGAGAAAACCGAAATATATCAAGCAACTACTAACAGAACTAAAGGGAGAAATTGACCAAAACACAGTTAAACCAGGGGACTTAAATACATCATTGACAGCTATGCATAATAATTTTTTTTTTAATTAAATTTATTGGGGTGACAATTGTTAGTAAAATTACATAGATTTCAGGTGTACAATTCTGTATTACATCATCTATAAATCCCATTGTGTGTTCACCACCCAGAGTCAGTTCTCCTTCCATCACCATATATTCGATCCCCCTTACCCTCATCTCCCACCCCCCACCCCCCGCACCCGTTACCCTCTGGCAACCACTAAACTATTGTCTGTGTCTATGAGTTCCTGTTTCTCATTTGTTTGTCTTGTTCTTTTGTTGTTTTTGGTTTATATACCACATATCAGTGAAATCCTATGGATAGATCATCCAAACAGAAAATAAATAACAAAATAGCAGCCCTAAATGACACATTAGATGAAATGGACATAATTGACATTTATACAGCACTTCATCCTAAAATATCAAACTATACATTCTTTTCTAGTGTACATGGACCATTCTCAAGGATAGACCATATATTGGGACACAAAATCATCCTCAGCAAATTTAAGAAGATTGAAATCATACCAAGCATATTCTCTGATCACAAGGCTTTGAAATTGGATATCAACTGCAAAAAGAAAGCAGGAAAAAACACAAATACATGGAGATTAAACAACATACTTTTAAAGAACGACTGGGTAAAAGAAGAAATTAGAGGAGAGATCAAAAGATGCATAGAAACAAATGACAATGAAAATACATCCTACCACAATTTTTGGGATGCAGCAAAAGCAGTTTTAAGAGGGAAATTTATATCATTACAGGCCTATCTCAAGAAACAAGAAAAATCCCAAATAAATAACTTCATGTTGCACTTTAAAGAACTAGAAAAAGAAGAAAAAGTGAAACCCAAGGTCAGCAGAGGAAAGCAAATAACAAAAATTAGAGCAGAACTAAATGAAATAGAGAACAAAAAGACAGAAAAAATTAATGTGACAAAGAGCTGGTTCTTTGAAAAGATTAACAAAATTGACAAACCCTTGGCTAGACTCACTAAGATAAAAAGAGAGAAGACACTAATTAACAAAATCAGAAACGGAAAAGGGGAAGTTATCATGGACACCACAGAAATACAAAGGTTCATCCAAGAATACTATGAAGGACTATACGCCACCAAATTCAATAGCCTAGAAGAAATGGACAAGTTCCTAGAAACAGATAGACTTCCAAGGCTGAACCATGAAGAACTGGAAAATCTAAACAGACCAACACCAGTAAGAAATTGAATCAGTCATCCAAAACCTTCCCAAAAGCAAAAGTCCGGTACCAGATGGCTTCACTAGTGAATTCTACCAAACCTTCAAAGAGGATCTAATACAATCCTGCTCAAACTCTTCCCAAAAATTTAAGAAGAGACAGTACTCCCTAACTCATTTTATGAGGCCAACATTACCCTGATACTGAAACCTGGTAAGGACAGCACAAAGAAAGAAAACTTCAGACCAATATCTCTAATGAATACCGATGCAAAAATCCTAAATAAAATTCTAGCAAACCAAATACAACAATGCATTAAAAAGATTATTCATCACGACCAAGTGGGGTTCATCCCCGGGGCACAAGGATGGTTCAACATCTGCAAATCCATCAATATGCTACATCACATAAACCAAATAAAGGACAAAAATCATATGATTATATCAATTGATGCAGAAAAAGCATTTGATAAGATACAACATACATTTATGATTAAAACACTTAATAAAATAGGTATAGAAGGAAAATACCTTAACATAATAAAGGCCATATATGACAAGCCCTCTGCTAATCTCATAATTAATGGTGAAAAACGGAAGCCCTTTGCTTTATGTTCAGGAACACGACAGGGCTGTCTCCTATCACCTCTGCTTTTCAACATAGTGTTGGAAGTCCTTGCCAGAACAATCAGGCAAGAGAAAGAAATAAAAGGCATCCAAATTGGGAATGGAGAAGTTAAATTATCACTCTTTGCAGATGACATAATGCTATATATAGAAAACCCTAAATACTCCACCAAAAAGCTATTAGAAACAATCAACAAATACAGTAAAGTTGCTGGCTACAAAATCAACATACAAAAGTCCACTGCTTTCCTATATACTAACAATGAAATCTCAGAAAAAGAAATACAAAAAACAATTCCTTTTGCAATTGCAGAAAAAAGAGTAAAATACCTAGGAATAAACTTAACCAAGGCTGTGAAAGACCTATATGCTGAAAACTATAAGACATTTTTGAAAGAAATTGAAGAAGACACAAAGAAATGGAAAGACATTCCGTGCTCATGGATTGGAAGAATCAACATAGTTAAAATTTCCATGTTACCCAAAGCAATATACAGATTCAATGCAATCCCCATCAAAATCCCAATGGCATTTTTTAAAGAAATAGAACAAAAAATCATCAGATTTGTATAGAACCACAAAAGACCCCGAATAGCCAAAGCAATCTTAAGAAAAAAGAACAATAATGGAGGTATCACACTTCCTGACTTTGGCTTGTACTACAGGGCTACAATAATCAAAACAGCATGGTATTGGCAGAAAAACAGACACATAAACCAATGGAATAGAATTGAGAACCCAGAAATAAAACCACATAAATAAGGACAGATAATGTTTGATTAAGAATTAAAAAAACATACAATTGAGAAAAGACAGCCTCTTCAATAAATGGTGCTCGGAGAATTGGATAGCCACTTGCATAAGAATGAAACTGGACTGCTATCTGTCACCATGTACCAAAATTAATTCAAATTGGATCAAAGACTTAAGCATAAGACATGACACAATAAACTGCATAGAAGGAAACATAGGTACTAAACTTATGGACCTTGGGTTCAAAGAGCGTTTTATGATTTTGACTCCAAAGGCAAGGGAAGTAAAAGCTAAAATAAATGAATGGGACTATATGAAACTTAAAAGCTTCTGCACAGGAAAAGAAACTATCGACAAAATAAAGAGGCAACCAACTGAATGGGAGAAGATTTTTGCAAACAGTGCCTCCGATAAGGGGCTAATATCCAAAATATACAAGGAACTCATGCAACTCAACAACAAAAAAACAAACAACCCAATTGAAAAATGGGCAGAGGACCTGAAGAGACATTTCTCCAAAGAGGACATACAAATGGCAAATAGACATATGAAAAAATGCTCAACATCACTAATCATCAGAGAAATGCAAATAAAAACCACAATGAGATATCACTTCAGTCAGAAGGGCTATCATCAACAAGACAAATAGTAACAGGTGTTGGTGAGGCTGTGGAGCAAATGGAACCTTCATACACTGTTGGTGGGAATGCAGACTGGTGTAGCCGTTATGGAAGGCAGTGTGGAGGTTCCTCAAAAAATTATTAATTGAATTACCATATGACTCAGCAATCCCTCTCCTGGGTAGCTACCAAAAAAATCTGAAAACATTTATACATAAAGACACGTGTGCTCCAACGTTCATTGCAGCTTTGTTTACGGTGGCCAAGACATGGAAACAACCAAAATGTCCTTCAATAGATGAATGGATAAAGAAGTTGTGGTATATACACAATGGAATACTATTCGGCATTAAGAAAAGATGATATAGGAACATTTGCGACAACATGGATGGATATTGAGAGTATGATGCTAAGAGAAATAAGTCAGACAGAGAAAGCAGAGAACCATGTGATTTAACTGATATGTGGTATATAAACCAAAAACAAGAAAAGAACAAGGCAAACAAATGAGAAACAGAAACTCATAGACACAGACAATAGTTTAGTGGTTGCTAGAGGGTAAGGGGGTTGGGAGGTGGGAGATGAGGGTAAAGGGGGTCAAATATATAGTGATGGAAGGAAAACTGATTCTGGGTGGTGAATACACAACAGGATTTATAGATGATGTAATACAGAGTTGTACACCTGAAACCTATGTAATTTTACTAACAATTGTCACCCCAATAAATAAATAAAAATAAAAATAAAAAGGGAGATGGGCCTTTGATGAGTTTTAGAGTGTATGTGGGATGGTAGAGATATATTATTGGGATTGATCTGAATATCTGGAAAAATTAAATCAAGCGTGTATGTGCCTATCCATTTGCTTTTCAGGAAGGTGTATGAGGTCGATGATGGATTAGGTAAAGTGTCTGGAGGAGATCGGGGTAATTCTAGGGGAAAATTCATGAGAGGGAAGAGTAATACTATGAAGAAAACCATGAGGGCTTATTCTTCTCTGGGGTTGAGAATACAGGTGATGGAATTGTGGGGAGCCATGGTTACAGGAAACTGAGCTTTGCAGAATGGCTCAGTTTATGCTACCTGTTTCCTCCCCCTGAGGCAATTGTCTCTGCCTGCACCTGAGGGGATCTTGAGCTTGTAAGCTGCTGAGGAATTTGGTGGGAGCGGCCAGTTCCCAGACACAGAAGGCTGATGCCTATCAGGGCAATTGATAAGATAATTACTTGTGAGTTTCGGTGAATTTTGTATCCTCTATGTGAAAGCTAAAGAATTTACATTTGTTATGTTAATACATACTTGCACGTGCTCAAACTGCTTATATGGGTGCAGTAAAATAAACTTAGTGTCTTCAGGATCACTGAAGTCCCGCGATCGCCATCATATGTGAGAGTGTCTTTTATTCATTCCCACTCCCCCATTAGGGAACCCATCGACTCGTGACGGCTGGCCCGTCACACTTGGCGCCCAACGTGGGGCTCGAATACGGAGGTAACAGTGAGGAACACCGCGTGGAAAGGGCCCCGGCTTGTATAAGAGCTGAATCAGTGGATGCACGGTGAGTGAGACATGATCCCCTCGGTTGAATGAATGTGTGAATGATTGATAGTTCCACGACTTTTTGTCACGGAGCTTGATTGGGCCCCAATCCAGAAGGGCACCTGATTGTTTCTTTGTTTGAAAGAAGGACCGAGTTAGGGAAAAGAATGGGTCACGCGAACAGCAAGGACCTGTATGTTAGAGGACTTAAGAAATTGCTTGCCGCCCATGGCTGTCGGGTGAGCAGAGAACAGTTAGATAAGTTTTTAGAATTTATAAAAGAAGTTTGTCCGTGGTTTCCAGAAGAAG
Source organism: Rhinolophus sinicus (assembly GCF_057876585.1). NCBI lineage: Eukaryota > Metazoa > Chordata > Mammalia > Chiroptera > Rhinolophidae > Rhinolophus > Rhinolophus sinicus. The sequence goes on along the minus strand of NC_142509.1, from coordinate 995,483 downwards.
GCACTGTCAGTCTGGGAACCTGGCAGAAAGTGGGAAAACAGTTAAAGAATTTTTACACTGTCCACGGACCTCAGCGGGTCCCTGTGGAAACATTCGGGTTATGGACTTTGACCCAAGACTGTTTGAACCTTAAACATGAAGAATGCAAATTAGAGAAAGTGAAACAAGCCGGTGATGAGGAGGGAGAGAGCGCAAAGTTGTTAGAGGGAGTTCTTAAGGTTAATAAAGAGCCTGTTTATCAGGAAACTCCGGTCGAGCACCGGGAAGATTTAAAACCTCAGGATCAGGAAAAATTAGAAGATGAGGGAGCCAAATATGATAGGGACAAAAACCCTCCTTTAGTGGCTGTGGCTCGGGAGGACGAGCAACTTGCAGATACTACACTTTCTCTTGCAGATCAAATAAAAAAGATTCAGGGACAGTTGATAGAACTTAAAGTTGCTGTAGACGGAGGAAATTGTCCTCGGGGTAAAGATCCCCCCATAGTTGATCCCTCTGCACCACCTCCTGAGGAGTCCTGTAGGTGGAGACCTCCGCCGCAGTCCCCGGTTTGGGACATGCCTGCAGAGCCTTCGCCAAGTTATGTTAAGCCAGGATCGGACTCTGTTGTACTATCCCCTCTTCAAATAGCTTGTGAAGAGGCTCACAAGCAAGGGGAATCTACAGAGCAGTTTGGCGTATATCCTATTTTTGAAAGATATGATCAGGCAGGACGTAGGGTTAGGGATTGGAAGCCTTTCCAGTGGAAGCAGATAAAAGAATTGAAAGAGGCTTGTGTGCAGTATGGACCTATTGCCCCTTTCACCATGGCAATTTTGGATGTTCTGTCTACTGAAGCCACCCCTCCAGAGGATTGGAAGCTTATTGCTCATGCTTGCCTTTCGGGAGGCGATCATCTCTTATGGAGATCTGAGTTTTATGAAAACTGCAAAAAGAAAGCTAATCAGAACAATTTGAGGCGAGTTCCCATCACTTTTGAGATGTTGGCCGGTGAAGGCATTTATGCTGAAATAAGAAACCAAATGGGCTTTGCGGCAGGAGCTTATGCTCAGACTTCTGCCGCTGCAAAGGAAGCCTGGCGTATGCTACCAGATACTTCCCGCAAAGAGGAACATGTATCTCAGATAAGGCAGGGAGCAGATGAGCCTTTTCAAGAATTTGTGTCTCGCCTCAATACAGCCGCGGGGTGGATTTTTGGGCCATCGGCTGCTACTCAGTCTTTTATAATGCAACTTGCTTATGAAAATGCTAATTCTGCATGCCAAGCTGCTATTAGACCATTTAGAAAAAAGGGAACATTGTCTGACTATATTCGTTTTTGTTCTGACGTAGGATCTTCTTTTACCCAAGGCATAGCCATAGCGGCAGCTATACAGGGAAAGCCTATGAAAGAAGTATTGTATCAACAGGCAAGACTCAATTCAGGGAGTCGCCCTGAAATTCACCCATTTTTGTAATTAAGAAAAAATCGGGGAAATGGAGATTGTTGCAGGATTTGAGAAAAGTAAATGAAACTATGGAAGTTATGGGTGCTCTCCAGCCAGGATTACCTCATCCTTCTGCTATTCCAAAAGATACTTATAAAATAGTGCTAGATCTAAAAGATTGCTTTTATAATATAGCCCCACTTTATGTCAGAAGTTTGTTAGTGAAGCAATTGATAACACCAGAAAACAGTTTCCTTCTGTGTATATCATTCATTATATGGATGACATCTTATTGGCTTGTAAGAAAGAAGGAATGTTGTTAGCTTGCTTTGCAGATATAAAAAAGAATCTTCTAGCCTCAGGTCTTATTATTGCACCTGAGAAAGTACAGAGAAGTGAGCCTTATTCTTACTTGGGATTTCAGTTGTTTGCTCAGTATTTCACTCCACAAAAAATAGAGCTTAGAAAAGATCATCTTAAATCTCTTAATGATTTTCAGAAACTGTTGGGAGATATTAATTGGCTGCGCCCTTCTTTGGGACTAACTACTGGAGATCTTAAACCACTGTTTGAAATTTTAAAAGGAGATTCTGATCCGACCTCGCCCAGGTCTCTTACTGAGCCTGCACGGAAGGCTCTTTCTAAGGTTGAGGAAGCCATTCAGCAACAGCATGTTTCCTTTTTAGATTATTCTAAACCTCTATATGTGTATGTTTTAGACACCAAACATACACCCACAGCAGTGTTGTGGCAAGAAGGGCCACTTAGATGGATACACCTCCATGTGGCTGCACAAAAAAATCTTACACCTTATTATGAATTTGTGGCCAGTTTAATTCAGGAGAGCCGCTTGAAAGCTCGAAAATATTATGGAAAGGAGCCAGATTCTATTGTTATTCCTTTTACAAAAGCACAGATTCAAGGCCTGATGCAGTTTATTAGACATTGTCTTGCTGCATTTGCCATGATTGGAACTCCTAAAAAACTTAAAACAGATAATGGCTCATGTTATACCAGCAAAAAATTTGCTCTATTTTGCCAGCAATTTTCGATCAATCATGTTACTGGCATTCCTTACAATCCCCAAGGACAAGGGATTGTTGAGCGTACTCATGGTACATTAAAAGTTAATTTGCAAAAAATAAAAAAGGGGGAGTTATATCCCCTGACACCTCATAATTATTTGTCTCATTCTCTCTTTATTCAAAATTTTTTGACCTTGGATGCCCATGGCAAGAGTGCTGCAGAGCGCTTTTGGCATCCTTCCACTGCTCCTCAGGCTTTGGTCAAATGGAAAGACCCACTTACGGGCTCTTGGCAAGGCCCAGATCCAGTCCTCATATGGGGACGAGGACATGTATGTGTTTTTCCACAGGATGCAGAAGGCCCTCGGTGGCTGCCAGAAAGATTGGTGCGACATGTGGACCCTCAGCCCATTGATGATGCTACTGATGCTTTGCCAAGCGGAACCTGACCAGATGTATTGGGCCTATGTACCTGATCCACCAATCCTCCACCTCGCTGTGTGGAACGGTCCTGAGATTCCAGTCTATGTTAATGATACTCAGGCGTTTAGGATTGCCCTCTGATGGACACATAAAACAACAACTAGAGAAGAATTTTACTTATAATGGTATAAGAACAGGTTTGCCTATTTGTATTGCAAATAATAGGTCAACATCTGGGTGCTTGCATAGTTCTCCTGTCACTATGCACATTAATGACTCTTTAGTTGGATGGACTGTTCGTCTTAACATGCTAGGTGATTGGTCAGGAGGACGCAGAATAAATCTGCCCATCCCTCCATCACATCCATCTTGCAATAAAAGATTGAAATTAAATATTGAGACTGTCCCATGGAGAGACTGTCCTGACAATGATCCTGTTCGTTATGACATTCCTGGAACAGGCAGATACATCATTAACTGGTCAAGAAGTAACCAGTCAGGATGGGCCCGAGAACTGACTTCTGGACTTTGGACTTCTGATACACAGTATCAGCAAAATTCATTATGGAGACTTATGGGAGTAATGGGTGAAGTTGTTCAAATAGTTGAGTTCTGTAAATCAGGCACTCCCTGCAGTCATGTGAGTGTCTTAAAAGATGGGAATAGAGATTGGACTACTGTTGCTAAGACTGTTAATATAGCTGCTTGTGTTCCTTCTCCTTATGTGCTGTTGATTGGAAATGTTAATGTACACTTTATAGGAAATCAATTTAGTGTATCCTGTAGTAATTGTTCTTTAGCAAATTGTATTTCTTGGGTACCATTAGGAACTCATGTTATGATACTTAAACAACCATCTTTTGTTATGCTTCCTGTTAATATTTCTGTACCTTGGTATGCTGAAAAAAGTTTGCAGGTTTTTAAAGAAATTGAGTATGCTTTGAGTAGGCCAAAGCGGTTTATTGGGCTTCTGTGTCTGTTCGGTTCTGTGCCTACTCCCCATCCTCATTAGATGTTTCATCAGCAGGATGTTAGACTTACGCGCTGACATCCATCAGCTTGAGCTTAAGGCAAGTCTTAAGACTCTCACCCCTGTGCATTTATGAGGGACGGGTTAGTCAACGACGGGTACATACTTGGGAGCCGCTTCAACACCTAAGACAGGCCTTGTATGATGAAATATAAGTACCAATGACGGGTAAGTTGAGGCAGGCGTCCTGGGATGCCTAAGACAGGCGCCGTCACCTCACCATCCTGACTGGATGGATTTTGTTCATATGAAATAAAAAAGGGGGGGGAGATGTGGGGAGCCATGGTTACAGGAAACTCTGAGCTTTGCAGAATGGCTCGGTTTATGCTACCTGTTTCCTCCCCCTGAGGCAATTGTCTCTGCCTGCACCTGAGGGGATCTTGAGCTTGTAAGCTGCTGAGGAATTTGGTGGGAGCGGCCAGTTCCCAGACACAGAAGGCTGATGCCTATCAGGGCAATTGATAAGATAATTACTTGTGAGTTTCGGTGAATTTTGTATCCTCTATGTGAAAGCTAAAGAATTTACATTTGTTATGTTAATACATACTTGCACGTGCTCAAACTGCTTATATGGGTGCAGTAAAATAAACTTAGTGTCTTCAGGATCACTGAAGTCCCGCGATCGCCATCATATGTGAGAGTGTCTTTTATTCATTCCCACTCCCCCATTCGGGAACCCACCAACTCGTGACGGCTGGCCCGTCACATGGAATCAAGAAAAGCTCTAAAATGAACCTGTGGGGGTTCAGGGGAATATAGACACAACCGAGAGGAATTGGGGGAGAGCGAAGGAGCCGGGAGTGAGGTTGGAGGTGTTTGTTTCATGAAGCGATGACAGGGGCAGTGGTAGGGATCACCGTTCATGAGTCTCCCTTTTCACCACGGGGATCTTGTCAGTCAAAGCCAGGTGAGGCTCAGGACTGAGGTGCCATTGAGTAACCAACATTTTTTTTCCCTGTATCTCTGGGTCTATTTCTGTTTTGTTTGTTCATTTATTCTGTTCTTTAGGTTCCACATGTAATTGAGATCATATGGTATTTGTCTTTCTCAGTCTAAGTTATTTAATGTAGCACAATATTTACAAGGTCCATCCATGTTGTTGCCAATGGTAAAATTTAATTCTATTTGATAGCCAAGTAATACTCCAGTGTATAAATGTACAACAGTTTCTTTATCCAACCGTCTATTGATGGGCATTTCAGTTGTTTCCATATCTTGGCTGATGTAAATAGTGCTGCAATAAACATAGGGGTGTATATATTTTTTCAAATTAGAATTTTGTATTTTTTAGGACCGATACCCAGGAGTGTAATTGCTGGGTCATAAAATAGTTCCATTTTCAATTTTTTGAGGTCCTTCCATACTGTTTTCCATAGTGGTTCTACCAATCTGCAATCTCATCAACAATGCACAGGGTTCTCTTTTCTCCACATCCTTTCCAACACTTGTTGTTTGCTGATTTATTGATGATAGCCATTCTGATAAGTGTGAGGTGGTATCTCATTGTGGTTTTTATTTGCATTTATCTAATGATTAGTGACGTGGGGCATGTTTTCTTATGTCTGTCTGTTGGCCATCTTTATGTCCATTTTTTTATTTTTACTTGAAAACATTTTGATATTTTTTTTTCTTTTTTTTTTAATTAAAGTTTATTGGGCTGACAATTGTTAGTATAGTTACATAGATTTCAGGTGAACAATTCTGTATTGCATCATCTATAAATCACATTGTGTGTTCCCCCCGAGAGTCAGTTCTCCTTCCATCATCATACATTTGATCCTCTTTACCCTCATCTACCATCCCCCTCCCCCATTACACTCCGGTAACCACTAAACTGTTGTCTCTGTCTATGAGTTTTTGTTTCTCATTTGTTTGTCTTGTTCTTTTGTTGTTTTTGGCAATCCCTCTCCTGGGTATCTACCCCAAAACTCTGAAAACATTTATCCATAAATACATGTGTACTCCAATGTTCATTGCAGCTTTATTTACAGTGGCCAAGACATGGAAACAACCAAAATGTCCTTTGGTAGATGAATGGATAAAGAAGTTGTGGTATATATACACAGTGGAATACTATTCGGCAGTAAGAAAAGATGAAATAGGACCATTTGTGACAACATGGATGGATCTTGAGAGTATAATGCTAAGCGAAATAAATCAGACAGAAAAAGTAGAGAACCACATGATTTCACTAATACATGGTATATGTCCACTTTCGAGAAATATTTCTTCATGTCCTCTGCCCATTTTTAATATAGTTTTTTTGTTTGTTTGTTTGTTTGGTGTTTCGTTTTTAAATAAATTTTGGTGTAACCCCTTATGAGATATATCATTGGAAAATATCTCGTCCCACTCAGTAGCATGCCTTTTGTTTTACTGATGGTTAACTTTCCCATGAAAAAACTTCAATTTGATATTGTCCCAAATAGTCTCTTTTCTTTTTCTGTCTAGGATAGCCTATATTCCAAGGCTATCATAGTCAAAATAGCAGGGTACTGGCATAAAAACAGACACATAGATCAATGGAACAGAATAGGAAGCCCAGAAATAAAGTCATGCAATAGTAATTGTGATTTTGGACCATGAATTTTAAATCATTATAATAGGCTCAAACATCTTTATTAATCAAAATAGAAACCATTACAATCAACACATTTTTGCCAATGAGAAATAAGTTTGTTTATTTCTATAGCATAAAAATCCATGCTTTAGGATTCAACAAACTCTTGGAAAGCATTTTCTGCATCCTACTGGTTGTGGAAGTGTTTTCCCTGCAAAAAGTTGTCAAGATGCTTGAAGAAGTGGTAGTCAGTTGGTGAGAGGTCAGATGAATATGGCAGATGAGGCAAAACTTCGGAGCCCAATTCATTCAACTTTTGAAGCACTGGTTGTGTGACGTGCTGTTGGGCATTGTTGTGGAGAGTTGGGCCCTTTCTGTTGACTAATGCCAGCTGCAGGCGTTGCAGTTTTCAATGCATCTCATTGATTTGCTGAGCATACTTCTCAGATGTAATGGTTTCACTGGGATTCAGAAAGCTATAGTGGATTAGACCTACAGCAGACCACCAAACAGAGACCATGACCTTTTTTTTTTGGTGCAAGTTTGGCTTTGGGAAGTGTTTTGAAGCTTCTTCTCAGTCCAACCACTGAGCTGGTCATCACCGGTTGTATAAAATCTACTTTTCATCGCACATCACAATCCAATTGAGAAGTGGTTCATTGTTGTTGTGTTGAATAAGAGAAGACGACATTTCAAAACAATGGGTTTTTTTGTTTTGTTTTGTTTTGTTTTAAGATTTTATTGGGGAAGAGGAACAGGAATTTATTGGGGAACAGTGTGTACTTCCAGGACTTTTTTTCCAAGTCAAGTTGTTGTCCTTTCAATCTTAGTTGTGGAGGGTGCCATTCAGCTTCAACTTGTTGTCCTTTCAGTCTTAGTTGTGGAGGGCGCAGCTCAGCTCCAGGTCCAGTTGCCGTTGCTAGTTGCAGGGGGCACAGCCCACCATCCCTTGCGGGAGTCGAACCGGCAACCTTGTGGTTGAGAGGACACACTCCAACCAACTGAGCCATCCGGGAGCTCAGTGGCAGCTGCTCAAGGTGCCATGTTCAATCTTAGTTGCAGGGGGCCGAGCCCACCATCCCTTGCGGGACTCGAGGAATTGAACTGGCAGACTTCTGGTTGAGAGCCTACTGGCCCATGTGGGAATAGAACCGGCAGGCTTCAGGGTTAGGAGCATGGAGCTCCAACAGCCTGAGCCACCGGGCCGGCCCAAAACAATGTTTTTGATTTGCCGTCAGGTCATGAGGCACCCACTTATCAAGCTTTTTCACCTTTACAATTTGCTTCAAATGCCAAACAACCATAGAATGGTCGATGTTGAGTTCTTTGGCAACTTCTCGTGCAGTTGTAACAGGATCAGCTTCGATAACTGCTCTCAATCGGTCATTGTCAACTTCCGATGCCCGGCCACTACACTCCTCATCTTCAAGGCTCTCCTCTCCTTTGCCAAACTTCTTGAACCACTAGTGCACTGTACATTCATTAGCGGTTCCTGGGCCAAATGCGTTGTTGATGTTGTGAGTTATCTCCGCTGCTTTACGACCCATTTTGAACTTGAATAAGAAAATCGCTCAAATTTGCTTTCTGTCTATCATCATTTCCACAGTCTAAAATAAATATAAAATAAACAGCAAGTAATAAGTCATTAGCAAAAAGGCATAAATCAAAAAATGTGCTTTAAAGTGATGCATAACATAACTATATGTATTTAAAAATGCATTCAATATTAAATGGCAAATTTCAACAATACAAAATCCACAATTACTTTTGTACCAATCTAATATATGGTCAATTAATCTATGACAAAGTCTATTCAATAAATGGTTTGGGGAAAACTGGACAGATACATGCAAAACAATGAAACTAGATGACTTTCTTATACCACATACAGGAATAAACTCAAAATGAATTAAAGACTTAAACGTAAGACTTGAAACCATAAAACTCCTAGAAGAAAATATAGGCAGTAAACTCTTTGACATCACTATTAGCAATGCATTTTTTTATATGGCTCCATGGGCAAAAGAAACAAAAGGGGAACAAAAAAAAAAACAAATGGGACTACATCAAATTAAAAGGTTTTTGCACAGTGAAGGAAACCATCAACAAAATGCAAAGAGAGCCTACTGAATGGGAGAAGATGTTCACTAATGATACATCTGATAAGGGGTTAATCTTCAAAATTTATAAAGAACTCATACAGCTCAACACCAAAAAGACAAAAATCCAATTAAAAAATGGGCAAAAGACCTGAATAGACATTTCTGCAAAGAGGACATACAGGTGGCCAACAGACATATGAAAAAATGCTCAACATCACTAATCATCAGAGAAATGCAAATTAAAACCAAAATGAGATATCACCTATCAGAATGGCCATCATCAATAAATCAATGAAGAACAGTGTTGGCAAGGATGTGGAGAAAAGGGAACCCTTGTGCACTGTTGGTGGGATTGAAGACTGGTGTAGCCACTATGGAAAACAGTATGGAGGGTCCTCAAAAAATTAAACATAGAACTACCTTATGACCCAGCAATTCCACTTCTGGTTATTTATCTGAAGAAATCCAAAACACTAATTCAAAAAGATATATTCACCCTTATGTTTGCTGCCTCATTACTTAAAATAGCCAAGATATGGCAGCAACTTAAGTGCCCATCAATGGATGAATGGATAAAGAAGTGGTACATATATACAATGAAATATTACTCTGCCATAAAAAGAATGAAATCTTACCATTTTGACAATATGGATGGACCTAGAAGGTATTAGGCTAAGTGAAATAAATCAGACAAAAAAAGACAAATACCATATGATCTCATTTATATGTTAAATCTAAAAAACAAAATAAAAGAAGAAATGAAACAGAAACAAACTCATAGATACAGAGAACAAATTGATGGTCACCAGACAGGAGGGGGTTGGTGGGCTGGGTGAAAAGGGGGACAAGATTAAGAAGTACAAATTGGTAGTTATAAAATAGTCACAGGCATGTAAAGTACAGCATAGAGAATGTATTACAATATAGCCAATAACATTATAATAACTATGTGTGGTGTCAGGTGGGTACTAGACCTGTGAAGGTGATCACTTTGTGAGGTATATAAATGTCAAATGACTAATATTATATGTATGAAACTAATATTGTATGTCAACTGTAATTGGAAAATAAGTTAACTTTTAAAAATTTAATGTTCAAATACCTAAAAATAAATCTAATAAAAATGTATAAGTCTTCTACACAAAAAAAGTATAAAAAATTTATTTAGAGGAATTAAAGAAAATATAATAGATGGGGAAGAGGGATAATGTGTTAAACCCAAGGTTTGAAAGAGTCAATATGGTTACCAGAGGGTCAGGGGGGAGGGGGTGGTAGATGAGGGTAAATGGGATCAAATATATGGTGATGGAAGGAGAACTGACTCTGGGTGGTGAACACACAATGGGATTTATAGCCGATGTAATAGATGTATAGAACTGTACGCCTGAAATCTATGTAACTTTACTAACAATTGTCACCCCAATAAACTTTAATTTTGAAAAAAAGAAAGGAAGAGTCAATATGGTAAAGACCAAATTTACCTAGAGTCAATGCAATTTCAATTAAAATCCCAATAGTTTGTATGTGTGTTTTTATACGAGATATGACAAGTAAGTTCAGGAACTTGTTGCAACTTGAACTTGTTGCGAACTGTTGCTAACCTTTTTTTGATATCAGAGGGATTATTTATTATGAATTTGTAACAACTGAACAAACAGTTAAGCAAGTTTACTATCTGGAAGTGCTGAAAAGACTGCATGAAAAAGTTAGACGACCTTAATTTTTCGCCAACAATTCATGGCTCCTGCATCACTACAATGCACCAGCTCACGTGGCACTGTCTGTGAGGGAGTTTTTAGCCAGTAAACAAATAATTGTATTGGAACACCCTCCCTACTCACCTGATCTGGCCCCCAGTGACTTCTTTCTTTACCTGAAGATAAAGGAAATATTGAAAGGAAGACATTTTGATGACATTCAGGACAGCAAAGGTAATACGATGACAGCTCTGATGGCCATTCCAGGAAAAGAGTTCCAAAATCGCTTTGAAGGGTGGACTAGGCACTGGCGTTGGTGCATAGTTTCCCAAGGGGAGTACTTCAAAGGTGACTGTCATGATATTCAGCAATGACGTATGTAGCACTTTTTCTAGGATGAGTGTGCGAACTTAATTGTCAGATGTGTGTGAGTGTGTGTGTGTGTCTGTAGACTTAAAAGTTAATTGTGAAACTTATGGAAATATGAAATACAAAGATAATTGAAAATATGGAAAGAGGAGGAGGATACAGCTGGAGTATTTATACTATCTAGGTAGAAATTTATTATAAAGACACAGCATATATGACTGGCACCAGTACAAGAGTAGACAAATAAGCCGATGGAAAAGACTAGAGATTCCTAATTTGAGCTAAAGAAAGCAGTCACAAAAGAGTGCATACTGTGTGGTTCCCTTTAGACAAAGTTACAGAACAGACTAAACTAATCGGAGATTTCTGAACTTAGATTAGTGGTGTCCTGGGTGACCAGGAGAGGGCTTCTGGAGAATTAATAATGTGCTATTTCTTTCAAGTGGTGGGTACAGGGTGCAGATTTGTGCCAATTTGTCATGCTGTACACTTGAAATTTTTGCATTTTTGGCATGTGTATTTCAACAAGAATTTTTTTAATCATGTAAAAATTAAATTTGAAGTTGAAACTGCACTGAACATTTGGGGTTTTTGTGCCACTGAACAAAAAGTGGAGAATAAGCGGTGGTGACTGATCGTGACTCCGGGGTGGAAATTGTGCTGTCACTACCCACTGGGAGTAGGCACTGTGGGCAAAGCCAGTCGGTTCACTGGGTGTCCTTTACAAGCCCTGGCCCACAGTACTGGTCACTGGGAAACTGCAGCACCCAAGTTAAAACCAGACCACTAAAAAAGTCTTGGGTAGCATGGGAATGAAAGTTTGGCTTATACCACCTGCTAAAAAGTCTACCCTCCTGAAGTGATAGTGAAGGTGATTTATGAAAATCGTGTATCCAGGTGGATTAGTTACTTTTCTTCCCGTGTCTGCATCACAAAGCTCGCATATGTGTATCCTCTTCCTTCAGGGTGTACATCTTATTCTCATATTTTTATTGACAGCTTTTGACTTAGCTGGAGAGGTCAATCTGACCCAGCCTCATGACAGACCCTGGTGCTTCCTTGTGTGGCTCCCATGATGTGGAATGCCCCTTCCTCTTGGGACTTGAGTAACAAACTCTCTTTTCAATGTCAGTCGTCTCCTGATTTCATGGCCTCACTATACCTGAATAATAAAACCTACATTTTAACACACACACCCTATGATGCCTCCGTGTAGTTGAATATTTGCTCATTGAAAATCCCACTTGGAATTCACCCAGAGCCAATTTATTATTATCTCAGACAAATTTTTTGAATTATTATTTTTTTGTTACAGTTGACATTCAATATTGTTTTATATTAGTTTCAGGTGTACAGTTAGACGTTTACATGGTCTACGAAGTGATCCCTCAATCAGTTCAGTCCCCACCTGGCACTATACATAATTATTACCATATTATTGACTATATCCCTGTGCTTTACTTTACATCCCCATCACCATTTTATAACTAATCCTGGACCATATTTTTAAAGGATTGTTCATCTGATTTCCTAGACCAAAGTAGCGATAAATGGTAGCTAAAAGATTGGGAGGATAATAGGAAATCAGAGAAGGAGCCAAGCAACTCCAAGAATTAAAGAAAACAAGACAAAAACACCAGGCAGCATGCTGGGATCGTGGGGATGGGCCTGAAGGAAATGATGCGCACCTGTGCTCCTGAGCACCTGTGCATTTTGGCAGTGAGCAGTTCTGAATATTTACAAAATGGAGTCTGCATCTTCAAGAAAAGAATGGATTATGGGTATGTTTTCTAAGATGAAATGGCATGTAGGATATACTTTAGAAAAATCACCGTTGAAGATAGGTAACATAAAAATACTTCAGTGAATAGAGAGGAAACATGGAAAATTCACTTGATGGACACACCCTGTTCTGACAGGTTCAAATGAATGACATTTTCGTAGATGTGCCTTTATTGATTTGTTGCCTCTCAGCTCCGAATTCGTATTTTTGTCTGCTCTATGAAAATTAATCTGGAGGCTCCAGCCAGGCCCCGCGCTCCGAGGGCTGAGGCCGGCGGCTGCCGGGCCCCCAGGCGCCGCGCTAGGGCCCCGGGCGAAGGCGGGCGGCATGGCGGGCCGCGTGGACTGCCGGGACAGCGCCGGCGCCCGGCAGCACGTGTTTCTGCTTCCAGAATGTTTAAAAGATGCTTCAAAGAAAATGAAAAGTGGGCTTATGTTTGTAAAATTGGTCAACCCATGTTTAGGGGAAGGAGCCCTTTACTTGTTCAATATGTGTCCACAGCAGCTGTTTGAAATAAAAGTTTTCAGGGAAAAACACCATTCTTGGTTTATAAATCAATCAGTTCAATCAGGTGGTCTTCTCCACCTTGCCACACCCATGGACCCTCTATTTTTGCTTCTCTACTACCTTAAAAAGGCTGATAAAGAGGGAAAGTTTCAGCCTCTAGATCAAGTTGTGGTGGATGACATGTTTCCAGATTGCATCTTACTGCTCAAACTTCCTGAACTTGAGAAATTACTTCAACACGTGACAGAGGAAAAGGAAATAGACAAAAAGAAATATTACAAATACAGCAAAGAGAAGACATTAAAGTGGCTGGAAAAAAAGGTAAATCAGACTATGGCAGCATTAAAAACCAATCACATAAATGTCGGTGCCCGGGTACAGTCAAGTGCATTTTTCTCCAGCCACCAAGTTTCCAGTGACAAGGAAGAAGATTATATTTGTTATGCCCATGGTCTGATATCTGATTACATTCCTAAAGAATTAAGTGATGACTTAGCTAAACATTTAAAGCTTCCAGAACCTTCAGCTTCAATGCCAAACCCTCCTTCAAAGAAAGTAAAGTTATCAGATGAGCCCGTAGAAGCAAAAGAAGATTACACTAAGTTTAATACTAAAGATTTGTAGACTGAAAAGAAAAATAGCAAAATGACTGCAGCTCAGAAGGCTTTGGCTAAAGTTGACAAGAGTGGAATGAAAAGTATTGATTCCTTTTTTGGTGTAAAAACTAAAAAAAATTGTTGGAAAGATTTGAAACTGAAAATGAAATCTAGCAAAAACATTTTCCTTTTACATGTTCCATTTTCGTCCTTCTTCCATGTCACTGTACTTCCTGACCCTTAATCACCACCTTTTGAAATAAAATTTAAAAAATGCAGTTTTCAGATTCATTTGAACATTTCTTTATATTTGATTTTTATGTTCCTGAACAAAATATGGGAAAGTAATTGTGTAACTAAATGGCTTGTGGACTTTGGAGTCTTCTTTGACATGATGAAAAGTAATCAAGTGAATAGAATTAACCTCTAGCACCACAATTTCCTCAATAAACTGACATGTGACAATAAAAAAATAATAATAAATAAAAAAAGAAAATGAATCTGAGCCCTTTATGCTTTGTCCCCTGGCATGATGTTAGGGTGTCCGCAGAGGGTGCCTTGACAGAAGGGTTTTGCTTCCACGTATTCCTGCAGGTTCCCCAGCGCCCGCCTCCCACAGTGCCCGGCGGCAACAGTGGCCAGTTGCTCCCCTGGCACCTCCCTTGGGTGCGTCACCCAGAAGCAGCTCTCCAAGAAGTTTTCCCAGCACCTTGGAGGGCAGGAAAAGTTACAGAAGATGGATTTCCAGAAAGTTCCTCCAGCGGGCACCAGGGTGCCCACTCTACAGCTAGTAAGGCATCTGCTGTGCCCTCCCCAACAAGGTCTGGGCAGGCAGGCCTTCCTTGGTGTGGCAACTGCCCCTTATACTATATGCTACTTCTGTGTTCTCTAGAGTTCTCTTTATGTCTGACTGGTCAATCCCTTGTTACTCCAACCGCTGTAATTGTTAATGATTCTTTATATTAAACCTTCCCTGTTCAAATTAGTGTGTGGCTCCTCTCTCCTGATGGATTTGTACAGTATAAATAGTCTCTGTTTTGTGGAAAAGAATGAGAAAAGAAGAAGAATAAGATGAGAAGAGAGGAAAAAGGTGGTGGGTTTAGGAAAAAACAAGAGACAATAAAGTAGCAAGAAGAAAATAAAAGAAAGAACCAGAGGAAATGAAAGGGGGGGAAGGAGGAGGAGTATGGACAGTGAGGAAAAGCCAAGCTCCCATTTCCTGATTTTGCAGGCCCTGAAGCCCGTGTTCCCCACTTCCCATTGTGCTGATACCCCATCCCTGTCCCCTCACTGTAGTGGGGAGCCCTGTAAAAACAATGAAGGGTGTTAATTCAGGTTGCTGGGCTCTACCCACAGAGCTTCTGATTCAGGAGCTTTGGAGTGGGACCCAAAAAGCATGAATCTAGAAAGTGCCCAGGTGGCACTGCCCCCATTTTGAGAAGCCCTGACCTATCCTAATGAGCCACATCAGCAGAGGGCAGAGGGCAGGGCTGTGATGGCTTGTGGGACTCCTGCCAGACAGTGTGAGTGCACTTACAGGTGGACCCATCTTAGGAAAGTATGTAGCTCACCTCTCTGTACCTTAGTGTCCTCATCTGTAAATGGGGGTGACAATAGTGGCACCTAAATCCCGGGATTGTTGTCAGAGTAAAGGAGTTACAACACGCACAGTGCTTATACCATGCCTGGCACACAGAAAGCACTTTATAATCATTTACTTAAATGAAAATGCAAGTCCTACAGTGACACAAATGGCATGCACTTACTAGCTATGTGACCTTAAAAATGTCACTTAACCACTCTGACCTTCAGTTTTCTTATTTGTAAAATAAGGATAAAAATAGTACTCACAGTGTAGTGTTTTCATGAAGATGAAACAAGCTATTATATTGGATACTGAATCTTGGCAAATGAACACACCCACGTTTCAGACCTTTCCCGCCCCGGCCTGCGGGTGAAAGTTTGGGCTCCGTGGGGTCGTGCTGCCCTCTGCTGGACAATTGTGCGTGTTTTTCTTCAATTGACTTGCTTCTGAAAGTAAAGGGCCTTCCTCACTTGACGTGCAAATGAGCCACTTGGAAACTTACTTTGGTTGCAGCCTCATTTCCAAGTTTTATTTTTATGAAGAAATTCGGCTATGTTGAACTATTCCTGTTTACATGTTCTAGTTTTCCTTGTTGTTGCTTTCCTGTGAGTTGAGAAGACTCGGGTTATGTGCACACGCATTGTATTCTTTCTTGTATTCTTTTGGCACAGCTGTCCTGGCAGTGATAAGCAACATTGTAACAGGTCAATGTGATTTGTGGTCCCAAAGGCCGGATGATACATAGGGAGTAAGCGCCACTATGTTCTGATGAAGCTTTTTTCATAAACGTTGGAATTTGAATTTCACGTAATTTTCACGTTACAAGATACTGTTCTTTTGATTTTTCTCAGTCACTTATAAAAGCAAAAAAAAAAAAAAACAAATACAGAAACAGGTGTTTCCCAGTTTGAGCCTTCAATCCATAGTTTGTGGACCCTCGTCTAGAATTAAACACCAGGATCCATCCCTGTGCTGAGGGGACCAGACTGGCGAGTCACACAGAGATATGAAGGGGACGCATCCCCCACAGCATCGCGTCTCGTGCATCCTTTGGTCAGAGGTATGCTTTCAGGTTTCCAGTTGGCTTTCCTTTCTATGGTAAATTTCACCCCCCAGGTCAAGGAACCCGTTGGGGACTTTTGCATCAATGTTCACAAGGGAAATTATTCTGTACTTTCTTTTCGTGTAGTGTTTTTGTTTGGCTTTGGTATTAGGACAATGAGGAACTCATAGAATGAGTTAAGAAGTGTTCCCTCTTCAGTTTTTGGGAAGAGTTTGAGAAGGATTGGTGTCAGTTTTCTAAAAGTTTGGTAGAATTCCCCAGTGAAGTCATGAGACTCAGAGCTTCTGTCAGGAAGTTTTTGTTTTGTTTTGTTTTGTTTTTTATTAAATTTATTGGGGTGACAATTGTTAGTAAAATTACATAGATTTCAGGTGTACAATTCTGTATTACATCATCTATAAATCCCATTGTGTGACATATGAAAAATGAACACACAACAGGAAGTTTTTGATTACTGGTCCAATCTCCTTACTGGTTATAGTCAGTTGAGATTTTCTTTGTCATTCAGAATTGGTAGCATTTCTATTTCTGGGAACTTGTCTATTTCATCTAGGTTATCCAATTTGTTGGCATACAATTGTTGAGTTGTTCATAGGATTCTCTTATCATTCTTTTCATTTCCGTATGATCAATACATAGTAATGTCCCCTCTTCCACTTCTGAGTTTAGTAATTTGAGTGTCTTCTTTTTCTTAATCAATCTAGCTAAAGGTTCGTCAATTTTGTTAATCTTTTTGAAGAACCAACTTTGGGTTTTGTTGATTTTCTCTATTGTTTTTCCTCTATTTTATTTATCTCAGCTCTGATCTTCATTGTTTCCTTTTTTAGGCTAGCTTTGGGTTTAATTCATCCTTTTCTTGTTTGTTTTCTTCTTTGTAAGATGTAAAGTTAGGCTGCTTATTTGAGATCTTTTGAGATTTTTTTTTTTTTTATCATATCCAAAACTCAATTTGTTTCTTTTTTTCTTTTTTTTCTTTTTTTTTTTGGTATTTTTTTTTTATTAAATTTATTGGGGTGACAATTGTTAGTAAAATTACATAGATTTCAGGTGTACAATTCTGTATTACATCATCTATAAATCCCATTGTGTGTTCATCACCCAGAGTCAGTTCTCCTTCCATCACCATATATTCGATCCCCCTTACCCTCATCTCCCACCCCCCACCCCCCACCCCCCTTACCCTCTGGCAACCACCAAACCATTGTCTGTGTCTATGAGTTTCTGTTTCTCATCTGTTTGTCTTGTTCTTTTGTTGCTTTTGGTTTATATACCACATATCAGTGAAATCACATGGTTCTCTGCTTTTTCTGTCTGACTTATTTCGCTCAGCATTACACTCTCAAGATCCACCCATGTTGTCACAAATGTTCCTATATCATCTTTTCTTACCGCCGAATAGTATTCCATTGTGTATATATACCACAACTTCTTCATCCATTCATCTATCGAAGGGGATCTTTTTTAATGTAAGCATTTAAGGCTACAATTTTTCCTCTTAGCACTGTTTTCACTGCATCCCATAAATTTGGTTTGTTGTGTTTTCATTTTCATTCACCTCTAAGTATTTTCTGATTTCCCCTGCGATGTTCTTTCTTTGACCCATTGATTGTTTAAGAATGTAGTTATTTAATTCCCAGAATTTTGTGAATTTTCCAGTTTTATTTATGCAATTGATTTCTAACATCATCCCATTGTGGCCAGAGAGGATACTTTGTATGATATCTGCCTTTTTAAGTTTATTGAGGGGACTTAATTTGTGACCTAACATATGGTCTCTCCAGGAGAATGTCCTATGTCCACTTGAGCATATGTATGCTATTGTTGCTGGGTGGAGTGTTCTGTAGATGTACATTAGTTCCAGTTGGTATATTGTGTTGTTCAAGCCCTCTGTCCTAGCTCCTCACTTATCTTCTGTCTGGTTGATATGTCCATTATTGAGAGTGCAGTATTGAAATCTTCATTGTTACTGTAGAATTGGCTGTTTGTCCTCTCAGTTCTCTCAATTTTTGTTTCACTTATTTTGATGTTCTGTTATTAGGTGTATAATGTTTATAATTGCTGTATCTTCTTATATTGAATCTTCTATTAAAATATAATGTCTTGGGGCGGCCAGTTAGCTCAGTTGGTTAGAGTGCAGTGCTCTTAACAAAGTTGCTGGTTTGATCCCCACATGGGCCACTGTGAGCTGTGCCCTCCACAAGTAGATTGAAACAACTCCTTGACGTGGAGCTGATGGGTCCTGGAAAAACACAAATAAAAAAAGTGTAAATATATATATATATATATATATATATATATAGTGTATTTCTTTGTCTAGTGTAACTTTTTCATTTATCATCTATTTTACTTGATATTAATATAGGCACTCTGCATTCTTTTTACTATTTATACAGAATGTCTTTTTCCATTCTTTTACCTTCAACTTATTTGTGTCTTTGGATCAAAAGTGAGTTTCTTGTAGAAAGCATGGATTTGGATCCTAATTTATCCCATTCTGCCAATCTGTCATTTTTTATTGAGGTTACATTGATCTAAATGTTATATAAGGTTCAAGTGTACAGTATTGTGATGTGACATCTGTATACACTACAGTGTGCTTACTACCAAAGGGCTAGTTTTCATTTGTCACCAAACAATTGTCCCCCTTTACCCTTTTTCCCTTCTCCCACCCCCTTCCCCTCTGCTAACCACCATTATGTTGTCTGAAGACTTTTTGTTTTTTGTTGTTTTGTTAATTTTTTACATTCCACATATGAGTGAAATTTTGGTTTTTTAATTTTTTTTTATTCCAAATGAGTGAAATCACATGGTATTTGTCTTTCTCTGACTGACTTATTTCACTTAGCATAATATCCTCAAGGTCCATCCATGTTGCCCCAAATGGCAAGATTTCAATGTATATATATATAAAATATCTAAGAAAATGTATACACATTTTAAGAAAGGAAAAACTATTAAAATTGCAATACTCAATATATACCAATAACAAAAGATGAGTACAAGTCATGTTTGACTTCTGCAATTGCAAGAGGTGCTCAAAGTGGTTACCATCAGTGTCCAGACACTTCTGATTATGGTGAACTACTGCTTGACCAATTTTGATCAAAGTGCCCACTTGTATAGATTTTTTTGGCACCCCCGTATACATACCCCCCCCACCCACACACACAAAATCTTTATCCATTCATCTGTCAATAGACACTTAGGTTATTTCCATATCTTGGCTATTGTAACTAATGCTGCAATGAACATAGGCGTGTATATACCAGGTTTCCCTAAAGATAAGACCTAACTGGAAAATAAGCCCTAGCATGATTTTTCAGGATGACATCCGCTGAACATAGCCCTAATGCATCTTTTGGAGCAAAACTTTAATATAAGACCCGGTCTTATTTTCGGGGAAACATAGTATCTTCTCAAATTAGTGTTTTTGTTCTTCAGATAAATACCCAGAAGTGAAATACCTGGGTCATAAGGTAGTTCTTAATTTTTTTGAGAAATCTCCATGCTCTTGTCCATGGTGGCTGTACCAGTTTACAATCCCATGAATAGTGTACGAGGTTTCCCTTTTCTCTACAACCTCACCAACACTTCTTATTTCTTGTCTTCTTGATTATAGCCATTCTGACAGGTGTGAGGTGATATCTCACTGTGGTTTTGATTTGCATTCCCCTAATAATTAGTGATATTGAATGTCTGCTTATGTGCTTGTTGGCCATCTGTATGCTTTTCTTGGCGAAAAAATGTCCATTCAGATCTTCTGCCCATTTTTAAATTGAGTTGTTTTTTTGTTGTTGTTGAATTGTATGCGTTCCTTTTATGTTTTGGATATTAACCTCTTTTTGGAAATATCATCTGTAAATATCTACGCCCATGTGGTGGTTACCTTTTCATTTTGTTGCTGGTTTCCTTTGCTGTGCAGAAGCTTTTTAGTTTGATGTGTCCCATTGGTTTGTTTTTGTTTTTGTTCCCCTTGCCATCGAAGTTAAATCCACAAAAACATCACAAAGATGAATGTCTTTTTTACTGTCTTTTTAGTCTCTATTTCTGCTCTGATTTATATTATTTCCTTCCTTTTGATGACTTTTCTAGCTTCTTCATTTTCTAGTTTCTTTAGGTATAAGGTTAGATTATTTGTGCTTTTTCTTGTTTCTTGAGGTAGGCCTGTATTGCTATAAACTTCCCTTTCCACATAGCTTTTGTTGTATCCAATACATTTTGGTATGCTCTATTTTTATTTTCATTTGTCTCCACATGTTTTTTAATTTCCCCTTTGATTTTTTTCATTGACCCAATAGTTGTTCAATAGCATTAATAGTTGTTTAATCTCTAAATATTTGTGCTTTTTCCAGCTTTCTTCATGTAGTTGATCTCAAGTTTCATATTGTTGTGGTTTTGAAAAGATGCTTGATATTATTTCAACCTTATTAAATTTATTGAGACTTGCTTTGTGCCACAACATATGGTCTACCTTGAGAATGTTCCATGTGCACTTAAGAAAAATGTATATTCTGCTGCTTTGGGGTAGAATGTTCTACATATATCTAGTAAGTCCATCTGTTCTAATGTGTCATTTAAGACTGATGTTTTCTTGTTGACTTTTTGTCTGGATGATCAGTCTATTGGTATAAATGGGGAGTTAATGTCACCCATCATTACTGTGTGTTATCAACTTTTCCCTTTAGGTTTGTTAACTTTATATATTTTGGTGCTCCTATATTGGGTGCACATATATTAATAAATATTCATTTTGATGTATTGTCCCTTTCATCATTATGTAATGTCCATCTTGGTCTCTTGTTATATTTTTGGCTTAAGGTCTTTTTTTGTCTGGTAGAAGTATGGCTACACCTTTCATCTGGATGCCATTTGCTTAGAGTATAATTTCCACCCCTTCACTCTGAACCTATGTTGTCTTTAGAGCTGAGATGAGTCTTCTGAAGGCAGCATATGGTTGTGTCTGTTTTTTAATCCATCCAGCCACTCTGTGCCTTTTGATTAGTGAGTTAAATTCATTTGCATTTAGGGTGATTATTGATACGTAAGTGTTTACTACTGCCATTTTATCATTTGTTTCCTGATCACGCCATTGTTTCTTTTGCCATTGTTTCTTTTCCCTCATATTTCTGCCATTTTAGATTGGTAATTTTTTATGATTTTTTCTGTTTCCTCTTTTTCTGTGTTTTGTGTCTCTGCTCTGGAGTTTTATTTTATGGTTACCATGAGGTTTATGTAAAAAGTCTCGCATACAAAATAGTCCTTTTTCTGCTGATAGCGATCTGTCTTCATTTGCCTGTATAGATTCCATTCTTCCCCCTCTCCTTTTATGTTTTAGCCACAGCAAGTTGCCTGTTTTCACATTGTGTTTGTTACCAAACTAAAGCAGCTGTAGTTACTTTTGATGCTTTGCCCTCTTTGATCTTATGCTACAGTTAAGTGTTTAGCTCCCTGCTCTGAAGCAGACTTGCAATTTCCTTCTTCTGTCTGTCACCCAACTCAAGGTTTTGTGTGGCTTTGCTTTGTCGTCTCAGGTAGAAGAGCTCCTTTCTACATTGTGTGTGTGTGTGGGGGGGGCAGGTCTATTGGTGGTGAACTCTCTCAGCTTTGTTTGTCTGGAAAAGCTTTTAGCTCTCCTTCACATCTAAAGAATAACTTTGCCAGAAAGAGTACTTTGGGCTGGCAGTTTTTATCTTTCAGTATTTTGAATAGGGCAATCCACTGTCTCCTGGCCTGTGAGTTTCTACTGAGAAATCTGATGATAGCCTAATGGGTGTTCCTTTGCAGGTTACTGTCTTTCCCTCTTTCCTCCCCCACTGCCTTTAAAATTCTTTCCTTATCATTGACTTTTGACAGTTTTAATATAATGTGTCTTGGAGAAGGTCTTTTTGTATTGTGATAATTAAGTGTTCTATTAGCTTTGTAGACCTGTATATCCAGTTCCTTCCCCAGGTCAGATATATTTATTGAAATATGCTCTTTGTTCCCTTCTCCCTCTTTTCTCCTTCTGGGATACCCATTGTCCTTATGTCGCCTTTTCTAATGAAATCAGAGAGTTCTCATAGAGTTTCTTCATTTTTAAAAAATCTTAGTTTTCTCTTCTCTTCCACCTGAATCATTTCTAGATTTCTATCTTTAAGCTCACTATTGCTTTTTCATATAATCTGCTCTATTTACAAGCTTTTTGGTGCATTCTCCATTTCATTTATTGAGTTCTTCAGCTGCAGAATTTCTGTTTGGTTCATTTTTAGACTTCCAATCTATTTGGTAAAGTACTCCTACTGTTCTTTATTTCTGAGAGCATTGAACTGCCTTTCTGAGTTTTCTTGTAGCTCTTTGAGTTTCTTCATGATAGCTATTTTGAATTTTGTCAGTTAGATCACAATCTTCCATGACTTTAAGTTTGGTTTCAGGAGAATTGTCACTTACTTTTTGTGGTACCATGTTACCGTGGTTTTTCATAGTGTTTAATGAGTTGTTCCTCTGCGGGTGCCTTTGGAATAGCAAACACTTCTCTTATTAGGTAAAGGTTTGTTTACTTTGATTCTAAGTTTAACAAGTTGGGAATTACAGGTCATTCTTTTGCTTCCCAGTAGGTAGTGCTATAGCACAAGATTTTGGTTTCTCCTACCTGTGCTGCCTCTGGCTATATTTGAAAGCCAGCTCTTTCCACACCGCACTGCCCTCACCATGGGTACCACTGGTGCCCTCATGGTCACTGCTTGTGCCTCTAGGGTTGCTGGTGCCTTGCTGCCACCCCTTTTCGGTATTAATGTCCCAAAATTACATTTATCCAAAAGCATAGACTAATAACTTATTATGCACAAGTCTCTTAAATCATGTAGAAAACAAAAAGTGGAATTACTGGGCTGGCCCGGTGGTTCAGGCGGTTAGAGCTCCATGCTCCTACTCCGAAGGCTGCCGGTTCGATTCCCACGTGGGCCAGTAGGCTTTCAACCACAAGGTTGCCAGTTCAATTCCTTGAGTCCCGCAAGGAATGGTGGGCTCTGCCCCCTACAACTAAGATTGAACATGGCACCTTGAGCTGAGCTGCCACTGAGCTCCCGGATGGCTGTTTGTTGGAGTGTGTCCTCTCAACCACAAGGTCGCTGGTTCAACTCCCGCAAGGGATGGTGGGATGCGCCCCCTGCAACTAGCAACGGCAACTGGACCTGGAGCTGAGCTGCGCCCTCCTCAACTAAGATTGAAAGGACAACAACTTGACTTGGAAAAAAAGTCCTGGAAGTACACACTGTTCCCCAATAAAGTCCTGTTCCCCTTCCCCAATAAAATAAAATAAAAAGTGGAATTACTACTCAAAGTAACAATTATACAAGTTTTTATAATTTCCCATGTATTTACTGTTGTCAAACTGAACAGTGGTCCAGCCATTTGGTACGTTTCATCCAAAAGAACACTCAAACTTGATTTGTTAGTAGGAACTTTATTGCAAGCCAGCAAGAAAAGAGGGCTCTTGGGATGGTTCCCACAGCAGTGCCTTCCCGAGAACAAAATATCACTTGGTATGGTAGGCTAGGTGTTCCCATCACAACATGTCCAGGTATGTGTGAGCTATGCATGCATGGTGAGCCCACATGGCTAAACACACAGCTCATGTATGGAAAATGGCAGGCAAGACCAGCCTGGAGCAGAGGATATAATGAGAAAAGTGCATGCTGAGACCATTGGAGAATTCTTTGGTCAGTTCCAACTGGTCTGGGGCAATTTCTAGCAGCTATCTTTACCCTGGTCTTGAAGGAAAAACATCTCAGACAAGCACTGTTACAGTTCCATCAATCAAAGTATACTACAGGTTTAAGTAATTAGCTAGGCATTCTCCAAGTTCTTGACCCTTCTGTACAAGTTAGGTAGGCTACGTAACATTTACCAGAGAACTTTACCTCTTCGTGTGTCTTCACTTACTAATGTCTAGTTACTAATTACTAGTGTATAATGTCTTTTCATTTCAACCCAAAGGAATTCCTCCAGCATTTCTTCCAGGGAGGGTCTAATAGTAAGAAACTCCCTCAGCCTTTGTGTGTCTGGAAATGCCTTAATTTCTCCCTTATTTTTCAAGGACAGTTTGCTGAATACAGGTTACTTGGTTAACAGTTTTTTTATTTTTCCCTTGGACACATTGAGTATATCAACACTGTTTTCTTTCTTTTTTTCATTCTTTCTTTCTTTCTTTTTTTGTGTGAGCAGAATTTTATTTTATTTTTAGTGTTTTTTTTAATTAGTTTCAGGTGTACAAAACAATGTAATAGTTAGACATTTATCATTTATATCCCTCACACAGTGATAACCTCCCTCCCCCCATCTATAACCCTCTGACATCGCATTCAGCCATTATATTTCCATGGTCTTTATTCGTAATGCTGTACTCCACTTTTTGTAAGTGTGTGTGTGTGTGTGTGTGTGTGTGTGTGTGTGTGTGTGTATATATATATATATATATATATATATATATATATATATATAATTGTAGTTGACTCTCATTATTGTTCAGCTTCAGCTTCAGGTGTACAATGCAGTGATCAGGCATCTACATCATCCCTGAGGTGGTCTCCGTAATGAGACAAGTGTGCATCGCATACCCTACTAAATCTTTACAACATTATTGATTACATTCCCCAAATTGACTTTTGTATCCCCATGGCAATCTTGTGGTTACCGATTGTGCTTTTTAGTCCTCTCACCTTCCCCCTTATCCCCACCCCCCTCCCATCTAGCAACCCTCAGTTTTTCCTCTATGTCTCTGAGACTGTTTCTGATTAGTTCATTCATTTATTCTTTTCTTTAGGTTCCGCATATAAGTGAGATCATATGGTATTTGTCTTTCTCTGTCTGACTTATTTCACTTAGCATAATGTTCTCTAGGTCCATCCATATTGTTGCAAATGGCAAGGTTTCATTCTTCTTTATGGCTGCGTAATACTTCATTGTATAAATGTACCACAGTTTCTTAATCCAATTGTCTACCGATGGGCATTTCGGTTGTTTCCATGTCTTGGCTATTGTGTACAGTGGTGCAATAAACATAGGGGTGCATAGACTTTTTCAAATTAGAGTTTTGGATTTCTCTGGATTGCTGGGTCAAAAGGTAGTTCCATTTTCAGATTTTTGAGATACCTCCATTCTGTTTTCCATAGTGGCTGCACCAATCTGCAATCCCACCAACAGAGCACTCATTCTTTTATATTCCGTTAGTAGACTTCTTTAGGATCTTCTCTAATCAACAATTTGATTCAAACGAAAAGCAGCATATTAAAATGTTATTAACTATATGGTTAGTATTCTTGGGGTCTTTGTGCAAACATGTGAGAGATACTGGCAAACTGATCAGCTTTCAGACATTGATACAGTGAAAAGAAATGGGCTTTCAGCCTCACGTGCTTGGGTTCAAATCCAAGCTCTACCTTTACTAGCCATGTGTATAGCGAAGACAATTTGTGGAAGGTAAATCCTCAAAAATAGAAGTTGCCATTATCACCAGCTTTTATGTGGATATCGAAAATGGGGTGATTACCAATCTTTGGGGAAATAAATAAGAGTTTATAAAACATGTCTTTGCAACATGAAGAGTAGGGAGTTAATACGTTGCTTTGATCAGACATTGACATCGCATCTCCTATGAAAACAAACAGGTGATATAATGTTAGATAGTCTCATCCAGAGTCTGTGAATAGTTTTTATGGAGCTAAAGAACATTTTAAAATTTTGTCAAAAGTGTGTTTGTGTGTGTGTACGTGTACCTGTGCGATCTGTCTCACTCTGTAAGTGAACATTATCGGACTCCTTTGCTTTCCAATTAATACCTAAGTTACTTGTGAAATTTTATCGTCATCTTTCACCTTTTTTCCAGTACATGAAAATAATCAAGGCCTAAAATTTAAGTGACTTAACTGAACATTTTTACACCTGAGCCTTGAACGTAGCTCTTCTGACCCCAAATTTGTTGGCTACATTATGCTGATCTTGTTTGGTGACTTAAGCATTAAATGCAGCACAGGTAAATTCAGTTGGTTCTGGGGAATAGTAATCAATCCTTTTCAAATTCCAATTTTTGTCATAACTGAGAGCTCGAACATATCATTCCCCTCTGTCACCTACTGGAATTCTTAATTGCCGATGTGTATCTCTCTTTTTGAAGATGAAAGCTCTATTTCCCTGTTCTAGATGCCCACATGGAAATTAGAAAAATCACTCAATGTACATGTTATATCTTGAGATTGAGATAGTGTGTCATGAGGGCAAAGAGTGATGAGGTCTTTACTTGGATGTTTTTGTTTTTCATCATACACTTGAGTGTCATGGGGATATGCCCAAAAAGTTCTTGTTTCATCCTGTAGTTTTCAGTGATCAGGCTGAGGACCAATGCTTCTTGCAGATGATGTTTATCTGTCAAGGTCAGTGACTGCTGATTACTTGACTTCTTGTTATGAGTTTTAATTTCAGGGCCAATTTCCTCAGCCTTGCTCACCTTGCTCAAGCATGAGAATTATTTCCAATGCTATTCAAAGTTCTATTTTACTATTTAAAACTGGCTTGGATTGCTTTGTGCTTTTTTTTCCTAAAACATAATCTTTTCTATTCTTTAAAACATAATGCAAATAAATGAACAGGATGAAACATTTAAACAGTATAAATGGTACAAAATTATAAAAGTTAAAATGAATCTTCCTTCCATTCAAGAAATGGGAACATTCCCCCCCCCCCATTTTCCACTGGAGAAGAGGTCAGCATTAACATTTTTTTTTTTTATCCATCCAGAAACTTTCTGTGTAAATGCACGCAAAAACGTGTACATATACCTTGAAACAAAACTGAGGCAGAATGGTGCATGGTTCTGCACTTTTTTTTTTCTCTTAAAACTATATCTTGGCGCTGTTAGCCCAATAATCTAACTCAATAACTCACTTTTTAGAAGGGATGGTTGGCTGGTATATCATCATTGTAACGTGGTGGACTTTATTTAATTAGCCCCACCAATTGCTGCTGTTTTATCCTTTTTCCCCTTGGCCAGTGCAAACAACACTGCAGTAAACATCCTGGGGCAGAGGTTTGCACGTGGGGTCACAGCTATGTGTAGGTATTTGCAGGTTACTTTTCCAGAAGTGAAATTGCTGGAACAAAATATCTGTTCAACCGCCTGCATTTTGCAATCTTGATTTCTATATTTCTCCAATAGCATAATTAATTAATCAACTAACTAACGAATTGCTTTTTTTTTTTTAGTGGGTCTTCGCGCTTGTTGATTTTTTTTTTTAATTAGTTTCAGGTGCACAAGACAAAGCAAAACTTAGACGTTTATCATTTATATCCCTCACACTGTGTGAACCCCCCTCCCCCCATCCACTATCCCTCTGTATGTTCCCCAAATTAATTTTCAAAACCCCATGGCGATCTTGTAGTTACTGACTATTTTCTAAACCTCTCACCTTCCCCTTATCCCCACCCCCCCGCCCCGCTAGCAACCCTGTTTTTCCTCCATGTTTCCAAAACTGTCTCTGATTAGTTCATTCACTTATTCTTTTCTTTAGATTCTGCATATAAGTGAGATCATATGGTATTTGTCTTTCTCTGTCTGACTTATTTCACTTAACATAATGTTCTCTAGGTCCATCCATGTTGTTGCAAATGGTAAGATTTCTTTCTTCTTTATGGCTGCGTAATACTCCATTGTATAAATGTACCACAGTTTCTTAATCCACTCATCTACCAATGGGCATTTCGGTTGTTTCCATGTCTTGGCTATTGTGTATAGTGCTGCAATAAACATAGGAGTGCATAAAGATTTTTGAATTGGAGTTTTGGATTTCTCCAGATAGATACCTAGGAGTGGGATTGCTGGATCATAAGGCAGTTCCATTTTCAGATTTTTGAGATATCTCCATACTGTTTTCCATAGTGGCTGCACCAATCTGCATTCCCACCAACAGTGCACCAGCGTTCCCTTTTCTCCACATCCACGCCAGCACTTGTTGTTTGTTGATTTATTGATGATAGCCACTTTGACTGGGGTGAGGTGGTATCTCATTGTGGTTTTTATTTGCATTTCTCTGATGGTTAGTGAGGTTGAACATTTCTTCATATGTCTGTTTGCCATCTGTATGTCCTTTTTAGAAAAATGTCTCTTCATGTCCTCTGCCCATTCTTTAATTGGGTTGTTTGTTTTTTTGGAGTTGAGTGAGTTTTTTATAAATTTGTGATATTAACTCCTTATCAGATATATCATTGGCAAATATCTTTTCCCATTCAGTAGGATCCCTTTTTGTTTTATTGATGGTTTCCTTTGCTGTGAAAAAGCTTTTTAGTTTGATGTAATCCCACATGTTTATTTTTTCTCTTACTTCCCTCGCGCGAGGGGATATATCAGTAAAAATCTTACTCCGGGTAATGTCTGTGAAGTTTCTTCCTATATTTTCTTCTAGGAATTTTATGGTTTCAGATCTTACATTTAAATCTTTAAGCCATTTTGAATTTATTTTTGTAAGTGGTGTAAGGAGGTGATCCAGCTTCATCTTTTTGCATGTGTCTGTCCAGGTTTCCCAGCACCATTTATTGAATAGCCTGTCTTTACCCCATTGTACATTCTTGCTTCCATTGTCATAGATTAAATGGCCATATAGGCATGGATTTATTTCTGGACTGTCTATTCTGTTCCATTGATCTATGGGTCTGTTTTTATGCCGGTACCATGCTGTTTTGATTACTGTAGCCTTGTAGTATAATTTGATGTCAGGTATTGTTATACCTCCCACTTTGTTCTTATTTCTCAAGATTACTGAGGATATCCGGGGTCTTTTGTTGTCCCATATAAATTTTAGGATTATATGTTCTATTTCTGTCAACACTGTTTTCTTACCTCCAAGGTTCTGATGAGAAATTTGCTGATTATCTTACTGGGAAAAATATAATTAAAGCTTTCTTCCTTTCAGATTTACACAATTTAAAAATGTATTATCTGGGGCTGGGCCGGTGGCTCAGGCGGTTATAGCTCCATGCTCCTAACTCCGAAGGCCACCAGTTCGATTCCCACACGGGCCAGTGGGCTCTCAACCACAAGGTTGCCAGTTCAATTCCTCGAGTCCCGCAAGGGATGGTGTGTTGCACCCCCTGCAACTAGCAATGGCAACTGGACCTGGAGCTGAGCTGTGTCCTCCACAACTAAGACTGAAAGGATAACAACTTGAAGCTGAATGGCACCCTCCACAACTAAGATTGAAAGGACAACAACTTGACTTGGAAAAAAGTCCTGGAAGTACACACCATTCCCAATAAAGTCCTGTTCCCCTTCGCCAATAAAATCTTAAAAAAAAATGTATTATCTGACTGTGTCTTACCCAACATACATTTTTTATACTA
This sequence comes from Rhinolophus sinicus, assembly GCF_057876585.1. Taxonomy (NCBI): domain Eukaryota; kingdom Metazoa; phylum Chordata; class Mammalia; order Chiroptera; family Rhinolophidae; genus Rhinolophus; species Rhinolophus sinicus. Next base: position 965,951 of record NC_142509.1, on the reverse strand, counting down.
TTATAATATCAGTTGTTTGGTAACATCATTTGTAAAGAAAACATATATAATTTTGAAAGCAGTTATTGAGTATTAAAACTATAGACATTATGAACTGTTTAAGAGTATAAAATATTAGATTAGCAAACAAGAAATGATAAGACCACTGGAAAAAACTACAGATTTTTATTTCCAGTAAGTTAATATAAATTGCTAAAAACCATATAAGGCTATTTGGGGTACTTGTTCCACTTCTACAGACCAAAGGGTGACAAAAACAATGAAAATTTTCACTACGCACACTTCATGTGCCCTCCAACTTCAACAAACAGTAAAATACGAAAACAAGTACAAGAGGTCACAGACACACAAACACACAAACAAACACAAACACAGGACACATACAACAAAGACACAAAGAAAAACACACCACACACACAGGCACACAACCCACACAACAAGCGTGACTACCACTGTGACTTTCCTCTAGTGGGTGGGACCATGGGCGGGGCTAGGAGCCCACCAGCACTCCTGAGACCCTGGCGGCCTGCCCTGGAGCTCCATGATAACAGCCAACCCCAGAGCACTGCCTCCTTAGCTGAGCCCAGCCGCTGGCACGACCACCCTTTGGTGTAGAAGCTGCCACTTCAGCGACAGCCTCAGTGTGTCTGTCCCAGTCTGTATGTCCATCTCCCGGTGTGTCTCACTCTGTGTCTTGCCTGCTTGGGGCTCTCGCTAGTGCCCACTCTGTCCGTCAATCTCTCACTCTTGCTCTCTCTATCTATCTCTGTCTCTCCCTCTCTCTGTCTCCACCTCTGTCTCTCTCTCCCTCTGTCTCTCTCTCCCTCTCTCTGTCTCTTTTTCTCCCTCTCCCTCTCCTTTTCTCCTCTCATTGTGTCTGTCGGTTGCTCGCTGTCTCCATCTCTCTGTTTCCATCTCTCTCTCTCTACCCACCCTCTGTGTCTCTCGCCCTCTGTGTCTCTCCCTGTCTCCACATTTATAGAGCATATAAAATATATTATATATGTGGATTGTAAAACAAGTTGTTTACTGGTAGGGATAAGACTATGGACACACATGTGTGAGACTGATAAGAGGGAAGTATAAAACATGTTTTTGTGTGAAACTGAGCATAACAAAATTGAGTGATAAACATGTTGACCCAAACAACTTCTGGTTATCACCTAAGAAGTAAACAACTCCTGGCAAACAACTTCTGGTTATCATCTAAGAGGTAAACAACTCCTGGTAAACAACTTCTGGTTATCATCTAAGAAGTAAACAAGTCAAAGGAAAAGAGGATAAAGCAGAACTCCAGAGCAATGCCATGAGTGGTCCGAGTGGGCGCCACTCTGGCTAAGACCCTCTGTGAGGGAGGACATGAGTCTGGGTGATCAGACAGAGTCCTCTGCGAGGTGCAAGCCATGATACTTGGGGACTCTCCGAAGTTCTTCCTTGCAAGACCAGTTCGCCTCAGACCCGGCGTGGACCCAGTCATCTCTCCTGGACCAGGGACCTTCTCCATCTCTATTGACTCTGGGACTTACTTGGTTCGTTATTAAATTCTATTCTATTCTGTATAACCTTCTGTGCTTACCAGAGCACTGGCCTCTGGAGGGACATTGGTTCCCAAATAAAGCTGTGTTACTCACTCTATCTGACCCTGTGTGCTGGGGACTTTGTTCCCCACTCACAGTCACGAATAGCATGCAGGGACGTAGGGCCCTGCCGAGGGGTTAATGTCTCCTTGACTTTCAGGAAGAGACTGAAAATGTGGCGACTGCCCTTTCAGGGGCTCCCAACACCATGCACCTCTCTCTCTTTCTCTCTCTCTCTCTCCCTCTCTCTCCCTCTCTCTCTCCCCCCCCCTCCCTCTCCCCACCCTCTCGCTCCCTCTCTGGCCTTTTCTCATTCTCTGTTTCAGCTCCTCAGGTCAGGAGAGGCGATGTGTAGCGGAGGGACCTGAGATAGGGCGGGGTGCTGGTCTCGGTGAGGGGCGAGGGGGAAGGTTGTCTAAGGAAGGATGGATGGCAGCAGTATGGAGCTGATGCACCCTGGTGGCTCCCCGTGGCTCTGGGACAGTCCCGGCTGCCAGGAGGGTCAGCCAGGTCCAGGGCCAGAGCCAGGACAGTCGGCCAGGGCTAGGGCCGTGCTGCACGTGCCTAGGGCCAAAGGGGGCTGAAAGGACCGCGAGCCTCAGTTCCCCTAACCAGGGGACCGCAGAGCAGCCAGGCGGGTCGCAGTACAGTCGGCCCACGGGTGTGGTATCCGCTCGTGAGGCTGGCCTGGCGGGGGTTCCTGGGGTGCCCTGCGCCAGGTTCTTATGTCTAAGGTCACATTCCCCTGAACGTGCTGGATCTCATCTGATCTCGGAAGTTAAGCACGGATAGTACTTGCGTGGCATTCCGCCTGGGAATACCGGGTACTGTAGGCTTTGGCTCGCCTCACCTTTTGCGCCGCCGCCCCGGTGTGGCTCCCTCTGAACACCTGCCACCCCTTGCCCCTCTGCGGCCACCCAGCCAGCCGAAGGTCCCCCTGGCCATCTGCGGGTCAGCCGCCTGACACTACAGCGTCGCAGCCCGGGCCGCACGACAGGCCCGTGGGCCGGCCTCCACCCCCACACCCTCTTCTTAGTCCACTTGGGTCCCGCAGGACTTCGGACCGCAGCCATTCGACGCTCCTCGGTCGCCGCCGCCGCCACCCCAACGCCCAAGCCCAGGGCTGCCTGCCGGCGTAGGCCTCCACCAGGCTCTCTCCATCCCAGGACATGCCGGTCCTTTGCGCCTCGGCCCGAGCCCAGGGGCGCCCATCCCTAGGCCTGCCCCTGGGCCCCGAGACAGGATGGGCGTGTCCTCGGGCAAACGGGACGCCTACCCGCACCGCCCAACCGGAGGCCTCTGACTCCAGTGGCAGGCACCGCGTCCCACATCCCCGCACGCACCCTCTAATTTCCCACAAGAACCAGGAGCCCTCCGTTCCCGCGGGCCGCAGTGGCACCAACACACAGGGGCAAAAGAGCCAGGACAAACAACAGGACAGAGGGAGCAACACCACAACACACCGCGCGCGCCCTTGGACTCCAGGAGAGACCACCACAAGGGGAAGAGAAGGCACGCAGGCACACAACCCTCACAACCAGGGTGCCTGGAGCTGCCACACTCCTCCCGCGGGCGGGACCCTGGGCGGGGCTCGGAGACACCCCGGCTCCCCCCCCCCCAGGCACTATGGAGAAACTGGCGGCCCGCCCCGGGGGCTTCAATGGTGACTGCCAATGCCAGGGCAATGACTCCTTAGTGGAGCCCAGCCCCGGGCACGACGACACTCCGGTGGAGAAGCCGCCACTTCGACACAGCCTCAGTGCATCTGTCCCAGTCCATGTGGACGACTGTGCGTCCCTCACACACTCCCCCACCCCATGTCTGTCTAGCTCTGTGATGTGCCTGTTGAGTTCGGGCTCTGGCTCAGGAGCTCTCTCCCCGCGTGCCAGCCCCCTCTTTCTCTGTCTCTGTCCATGTCTCTCTGTATGTCTAGGTACATACATGTACATATACGTGTATATTTCCATCTCGCTCCCTCTTACTCCTCGTCCCGTTCTGTCTGTCTGTCCCTGTCCTGCGGGGACTCAAGTCCCTCTGCCCGCAAAAGAACGCAGGATTTGGCGAGGCCAAGAAGGAACACCAACAGAGCCACGGAGAGGAGGCTCATAGCACTATGTCTCACGGGCGGCTGGCTTGGAGACACGGCAAGCCGGAGCTTCCCGATGCCCAACCTGCCGGCTGATTCTCTGCCAACCCACCGACACACCGCCCGTCGACCCACCCAGCCGGCCCCCTGCAATCCGCGCCCCTCTGCAATTTGCAGTCCACCATCCGCGCTTCCTAGCTTGGCCACCGCAGCTCCGCCGGTGGCCAATGGCCAACTGGCAACAGCTGATGGCCAAGCGGTCACAGCTGATGACCATGCAGCCCCCAAGCAGCACCCCTCCACGCGAGGCCCAGAGCCTGGAGAGTGCTCTCTGGGAGTCTGTCCCCACAGTCCCCGTCTGGCTCTCTCCGCCTCTCTCTTGCTCCATCTCTGGCCTTCTGTCATCCTCTCTCTCTCCTCCCTGGGTCAGGAGAGGTGACGTTTAGCCAGTGAAGGGCCCGGAGATCGGGCGGGGCTCCGGTCGCTGACGAGGGTCGAGGGCCCAGACTGAAGGCTTGTGACGAAGGGTGGCTGCAGACTGGAGCTGCTGCACCCCGGTGGCGCAGGTGGCTCTCCCTGGCTTTGGGCCAGTGGGTGGGGCCGGCCAGGGCCAGGGCCTGGGTTGCATGTCCCTAGGGCCGGAGGGGACTGAGAGGACCCTGCGACCCCCTCGGTGGCCCTGAGAGGTGGGGACAGCACAGCAGCAAGGGGGGTGTGCGGTTGCGGGGCTGGGGGGGAGATGAGAGGGGTTGGGGTAGGGGGGCGGGGTAAAAGCCCTTCGTGGCCTGGGGAGTCCCAGAATGCCAGGGCGCCCAGACATATGTCACAGTCAGGGAAGTGACAGAGGCCCGTGGAGCCACTGGGGGGCAGGAAGGGGCCTCGCTGCGGGCCAGGAGTCGCCCGTCGCCCACACCAGCAGCGTCCGGAGGCGGCGGGGAGCGGGCGGGAGGCGCTCAGGCAGACATGCTCGCCACCCGAGCGGCCCAGCAGCATGGCGCGCGCTCACAGTCAGGTCGGAAGCAGACTCTTGGAGTGCCGGGAGCCGGGTCCCAGCGCCTAAGGCCATACCACCCTGCACGCGCCAGATCTCGTCTGATCTGGGAAGCTAAGCAGGGTCGGGCCTGGTTAGTACTTGGATGGGATTCCGCCTGGGAATACCTGTAGGCTTTTGCTCGCCTCCCCTTTTGCATCGCCGCCCCGGCGTGGCTCCCTCCGAACCCCTGCCGCCCCTTGCCTCTCTGCAGCCGCCGAGCCAGCGGAAGGTCCTCCTGACCAGCAGAGGATTAGCCGCCAGGCACTACAAGCTGGCAGCCCCGGCCGCACACCAGGCCCGTGGGCCAGGGCTGCCCCGCACACCCTCTCCTTAGTCCTCTTCAGTCCCGCAGGCTGTCTTCTCGATCCCTTCGCCGACCCTCGGTCGCCGCCACCGCCGCCAGCGCTGCCCTCGCCCCCGCCGCCACCGCCAAATCCGCCGCCATCACCGCGCTCCCCACACCCCCCTCCAGCGCTGACCTCACCCCTGCCCCCGCCCTCGCCGCCGCCATCGCTGTACTGCTTCAATCTCCCGTCTCTTTTCTCCCCTCCTCCGTCGCCAGCACCGCCCTCTTCCCCGCTACCGCCGGCGCCAACCCTCCACGCGACCAGCGCCCACCGACACAGCCCCCAAGGCTGCCGCCGCCTCCATCGCCGACCTCGCAACCCTCCCGCGCAGCCGCCGCCGCCCCCGCCGCCGCCCCCCCTGCCGCCGCCCCCCCCCCCCCCCCCGCCGCCGCCGCCGCCACCGCAGCCGCCCCCTCCGCAGCCGCCCCCGCCGCCGCTGCCGCGGGGTCCTCCCACAACTCCCAAGCCCAGGGTTGCCTGCTGGTGCAGGCCTCCACCAGCCTTGGGGGTGCGGTTGTGGGTAAACCTGGTGGCGGTAGGGGGCGGGGTGTCCCAGGATGCCAGAGTTCCACGACTTCTGGCACCATCAGGGAAGTGGCAGTGTCCCATGGAGCCTCGGGTGGCGCGAAGGGGCCTCGCTGCCGGCCAGGAGTAGCCCGCCGCCCACGCCAGCAGCGTCCGGAGGCGGCGGGGAGCGGGCGGGAGGCGCTCAGGCAGACATGCTCGCCACCCGAGCGGCCCAGCAGCATGGCACGCGCTCAGAGGCAGTTCGGGAGCAGGCTCTTGGAGTGCCGGGATCCGGGTCCCAGCGCCTAAGGCCATACCACCCTGACGCGCCAGATGTTGGAAGCGAAGCAGGGAGGGGCCTGGTTAGTACTTGGATGGGAGACCGCCTGGGAATACCTGTAGGCTTTTGCTCGCCTCTCCTTTTGCGCCACCGCCCCGGCCTGGCTCCCTCCGAACCCCTGCCGCCCCTTGCCCCTCTGCAGACGCCCAGGCAGCCGAAGGTCCCCCTGGCCAGAGGAGGGTCAGCCGCCCAGCACTACAAGCTCGCATCCCCAGCCGCACACCAGGCCTGTCGGCCAGGGCTCCCCCCACTCCCTCTTCTTAGTGCTCTTCGCCGAGGCAGGCCGTCAGCCTGCAGCAGTCAGCCGCGTCTCGGTCGCCGCCGCCGCCACCGCAATCGCAGGGCCCCCTCTCGCTCCCCGACCCTGCCGCCGCCGCAACCCCCAACGCCCAAGCCCAGGGCTGCCTGCCGGCGCAGGCCTCCACCAGGCTCTCTCCATCCCAGGACGTGCCGGTCCTTTGCACCTCGGCCCGAGCCCAGGGGACGCCCATCCCTGCGCCTGCCCCCGGGACCCGACACACAGGATCGGCGTGTCCTCGGGCCAACGGGATGCCCACCCGCCCCGCCCCACCGGAGTCTTCTGTCTCCGCTGGCAGGCACCTCTCCCCACACCCCCGCGCGTCCCCTCCTGTCTCCCAAAAGAGCCAGGAGCCCTCCCTTCCCGCCGGCCACGGTGTCCCCGACACACAGGGCACAAAGAGCCGGGACAAACCAGGGGACGGCGGGAGCAGCACCCCAACACACCACGCGCCATCGACTCCAGGGGAGACCACCACAAGGGAAGAGCAGGCACGCAGGCACACAACCCTCACAACCAGGGTGCCTGGGGGCTGCCTCTCTCCTCCCGCGGGCGGGTCCCTGGGCGGGATTCAGAGCCCACCAGCCCTCCGGAGACCCTGGCGGCCCGCCCTGGGGGCTTCAATGGTGACTGCCAAAGCCAGGGCAATGCCTCCTTAGCGGAGCCCTGCCCCGGGCACGACCACCCTCCGGTGGAGAAGCTGCCACTTCAACACAGCCTCAGTGCGTCTGTCCCAGTCCGTGTGCCCGCCTGTGCGTCCCTCACACCCTCCCCCACCCCATATCCGTCGGGCTCTGTGACGTGCCTGTTGGGCTCTGGCTCTGGCTCAGGAGCTCTCTCCCCGCGTGCCAGCCCCCTCTTTCTCTGTCTCTGTCCATGTCTCTCTGTATGTCTAGATACATACATGTACATATACGAGCATATTTCCATCTCGCTCCCTCTTACTCCTCCTCCCGTTCTGTCTGTCTGTCCCTGTCCTGCGGGGACTCTAGCCCCTCTGCCCGCACAAGAATGCAGGATTTGGCGAGGCCAAGAGGGAACACCAACAGACCACGGATAGGGGGCTCATAGCACCATGTCTCACGGGCGGCTGGCTCGGAGACTCGGCAAGCCGGAGCCGCCCGATCCCCAGCCTGCCGGCCGATTCTCTGCCAACCAACAGACCCACCAACCTACCGACCCACCAAGCCGGCCAACTGCAGTCCGCGCCCCTCTGCAATTTGCAGTCCACAATCCGCGCTTCCTAGCTTGGCCACCGCAGCTCTGCCGGTGGCCAATGGCCAACTGGCAACAGCTGATGGCCAAGCGGTCACAGCTGATATCCATGCAGCCCGCACGCAGCACCCCTCCACGCGAGGCCCAGAGCCTGGAGAGTGCTCTCTGCGAGTCTGTCCCCACAGTCCCCGTCTGTCTCTCTCCGCCTCTCTCTTGCTCCGTCTCTGGCCTTCTCTCATCCTCTCTCTCACCTCCCTGGGTCAGGAGAGGTGACGTGTAGCCAGTGAAGTGAACAGTGATCGGGCGGGACGCCGGTCGCTGACGAGGGGCGAGAACCCAGAAAGAAGGCTGTGTGAGGAAGGGTGGCGGCAGACTGGAGGTGCTGCCCCCTGGTGGCGGGTGGCTCTCCCTGGCTTTGGGCCAGTGGGTGGGGCCGGCCAGGGCCAGGGCCTGGGTTGCACGTCCCTAGGGTGGAGGGGACTGAGAGGACCCTGCGACCCCCTCGGTGGCCCTGAGAGGTGGGGACAGCACAGCAGCAAGGGGGGTGTGCGGTTGTGGGGCTGGGGGGAGATGAGAGGGGTTGGGGTAGGGGGGCGGGGTAAAAGCCCTTCGGGGCCTGGGGAGGCCCAGGATGCCAGGGCGCCCAGACATATGTCACAGTCAGGGAACTGACAGAGGCCCGTTAGAGCCACTGGGGGGCGCGAAGGGGCCTCGCTGCGGGCCAGGAGGAGCCCGTCGCCCACACCAGCGGCGTCTGGAGGAGGCGGGGAGCTGGCGGGAGGCGCTCGGGCAGACATGCTCGCCACCCGAGCGGCCCAGCAGCATGGCGGGCGCTCAGAAGCAGGTCGGGAGCAGGCTCTTGGAGTGCCGGGAGCCGGGTCCCAGCGCCTAAGGCCACACCACCCTGCACGCGCCAGATCTCGTCTGATCTCGGGAGCTAAGCAGGGAGGGGCCTGGTTAGTACTTGGATGGGAGACCGCCTGGGAATAGCTGCAGGCTTTTGCTCGCCTCTCCTTTTGCGCCGCGGCCCCGGCGTGGCTCCCTCCGAACCCCTGCCGCCCCTTGCCTCTCTGCAGCCGCCCAGCCAGCCGAAGGTCCCCCTGACCAGCAGAGGGTTAGCCGCCAGGCACTACAAGCTGGCAGCCCCGGCCGCACACCAGGCCCGTCGGCCAGGGCTCCCCCGCACACCCTCTTCTCAGTCCTCTTCAGTCCCGGAGGCTGTCATCTCGATCCCTTCGCCGACCTTCGATCGCCGCCCCCGCCAACAGCGCTGCCCTCGCCCCCGCCGCCACCGCCAAATCCGCCGCCATCACCGCGATCTCCACACCCCCCTCCAGCGCTGACCTCACCCCTGCCCCCGCCCTTGCCACCGCCATCGCTGTACTGCTTCAATCTCCCGCCTCTGCTCTCCCCTCCTCCGCCGCCAGCACCGCCCTCTTCCCCGCTACCGCCGCCGCCGGCGCCAACCCTCCCCGCGCCCAGCGCCCGCCGACACAGCCCCCAACGCTGCCGCCGCCTCCATCGCCGACCTCGCAACCCTCCCGCGCCGCCGCCGCCGCGATCACCGCGCTCCCCACCCCCTCCGCCAGCGCTGCCCTCGCCCCCTCCCCGCCCCCGCTGCCGCCATCGCCGTACTCCCTCAAACTCCCTCCTCTGCTCTCCCCCCCTCGGCCGCCAGCACCGCGCTCCCCACCCCCGCCGCCGCCATTGCCGCACTCCCTCAATCTCCCTCCTCTGCTCTCCCCGCCTCCTGCACCGCCATCTCCCCCGCCCCCGCCCCAGGCCCGCCGCCGCCACCATCGCCATACTCCCTCAATCTCCCGCCTCTGCTCTCCCGGCCTCCTCCGCCCCCGCCGCCGCCGCCGACGCCGCCGCCGCCGCCATCGACCCCCGTGCCCCAGCGCCCACCGTCAAAGCCCCCATTGTCGCCACCGCCATGGCCGCCCTGGCGCCATCCTCGCGGTTGCCATCGCCTACCTCCCCACCCTCCCTCGCCTCCGCCGCGTCCCCCGCCGCCGCAGCCCCCCCCTCCGCAGCCGCCCAAGCCGCCGCCGCGGGGTCCTCCCACAACTCCCAAGCCCAGGGTTGCCTGCTGGTGCAGGCCTCCCCCAGCCTTGGGGGTGCGGTTGTTGGTAAACCTGGTGGCGGTAGGGGGGCGGGGTGTATGGCGGTCTGGGTCCGGGGAGTCCCAGGATGCCAGAGTTCCACGACTTCTGGCACCATCAGGGAAGTGGCAGTGTCCCATGGAGCCTCGGGTGGCGCGAAGGGGCCTCGCTGCCGGCCAGGAGTAGCCCGCCGCCCACGCCAGGGGCATTCGGAAGAGGCGGGGAGCCGGACTGGGGGGGGGGGACGCGGTGCTGGCAGAGCCGGCCAGCGGGTCGATGCTCGCCACCGGAGCCGCGCATCTGCATGGCGGGCGCTCACGAGGCAGGCCGGGAGCAGGCTCTTGGCGCGCGGGGAGCCGAGTCCCATCGTCTATGACCATACCACCCTGAACGCGCCCGATCTCCTCTGATCTCGGGAGCTAAGCAGGGAGGGGCCTGGTTAGTGCTTGGATGGGAGACCGCCTGGGAATACCTGTAGGCTTTTGCTCGCCTCTCCTTTTGCGCCGCCGCCCCTGCGTGGCTCCCTCCGAACCTCTGCCGCCCCTTGCCCCTCTGCAGCCGCCCATCCAGCCGAAGGTCCCCCTGGCCAGAGGCCGGTCAGCCACCCGGCGCTACAAGCTGGCAGCCCCGGCCGCACACCAGGCCCGTCGGCCAGGGCTCACCCCCACACCCTCTTCTTAGTCCTCTTCGCTGAGGCAGGCAGTCAGCCAGCAGCAGTTAGCCGAGCCTGTGTCTCCGCCGGCAGGCACCTCTCCCCACACCCCCGCGCGCCCCCTCCCATCGCCCACAAGAGCCAGGAACCCTCCCTTCCCGCAGTGGCCCCAACACACAGGGTACAAAGAGCCGGGACAAAGCAGGGGACTGAGGGAGGAGCACCCCAACACACCGCACGCCCTCGGACTCCAGGAGAGACCACCACAAGGGGAAGTGCAGGCACGCAGGCACACAACACTCTCAACCAGGGTGCCTGTGGGCTGCCACTCTCCTCCCGCGGGGCGGGGGGTTCCTGGGCGGGGCTCGGAGCCCACTGGCCCTCCCGCCCGGCCCGGGGGCTTCAAGGGTGACTTTCAATGCCCGGGCACTGCCTCCTTAGTGGAGCCCAGCCACGGGCATGACCACACTTCGGTTGAGAAGCTGCCACTTCAAAGCAGCGTCAGTGCGTCTGTCCCAGTCCGTGTGCCCGCTTGTGCGTCCCTCCCCCCTCCCCCACCCCATGTCTCTCTGGCTCTGTGACGTGCCTGTTGGGCTCTGGCTCTGGCTCAGGAGCTCTCTCCCCGCGTGCCAGCCCCCTCTTTCTCTGTCTCTGTCCATGTCTCTCTGTATGTCTAGGTACATACAGGTACATATAGGTGTGTATTTCGATCTCGCTCCCTCTTTCTCCTCCTCCCGTTCTCTCTGTCGGTCCCTGTCCTGCGGGGACTCTGGTCCCTCTGCCCGCACAAGAACGCAGGATATGGCGAGGCCAAGAGGGAACACCAACAGAGCCACGGATAGGGGGCTCATAGCACTATGTCTCACGGGCGGCTGGCTCGGAGACACGGCAAGCCGGAGCCGCCCGATCCCCAACCTGTCGGCCGCTTCTCTGCCAACCCACCGACACACCGCCCGTCGACCCGCCAAGCGGGCCCACTGCAATCCGCGCCCCTCTGCAATTTGCAGTCCACCATCCGCGCTTCCTAGCTTGGCCACCGCAGCTCCTCCGGTGGCCAGTGGCCAACTGGCAACAGCTGATGGCCAAGCGGTCACAGCTGATGACCATGCAGCCCGCAAGCAGCACCCCTCCACGCGAGGCCCAGAGCCTGGAGAGTGCTCTCTGCGAGTCTGTCCCCACAGTCCCCGTCTGTCTCTCTCCGCCTCTCTCTTGCTCCGTCTCTGGCCTTCTCTCATCCTCTCTCTCACCTCCCTGGGTCAGGAGAGGTGACGTGTAGCCAGTGAAGGGACCGGACATCGGGCGGGGCTCCGGTCGCTGACGAGGGTTCCAGGGCCCAGACTGAAGGCTTGTGATGAAGGGTGGCTGCAGACTGGAGATGCTGCATCCTGGTGGCGCGGGTGGCTCTCCCTGGCTTTG